>NC_084482.1:187305135-187609214 GCF_030035675.1 Rhineura floridana
TACAGTAAGAAAATTAGGTGTGGGGTGAATAACAAGGTCTCAAACCAAATTAGACCAAAATAAATGTAGCTTTTACTAAGGGTTTGTGTAAGGCAGCAATTTAAACAGTTCATGTGTAAATGTTTTTAGGGGGAGGAAACTAATTTTAAAAGTTGGAAATAGTTGCCTCTTCTCCCAGGGATTTTAGCATGTGTTTTAAATTGTTTTAAATTGTTTTTAAAAGATGTGTTTTTAAATTTGTATATTTGTTTTAATGTTTTTAGTTACTGTAAACCGCCCAGAGAG
Organism: Rhineura floridana; assembly: GCF_030035675.1. Taxonomy (NCBI): domain Eukaryota; kingdom Metazoa; phylum Chordata; class Lepidosauria; order Squamata; family Rhineuridae; genus Rhineura; species Rhineura floridana. Next base: position 187,305,421 of record NC_084482.1, read on the forward strand.
CTTCGACTATGGGGCGGTATATAAGTACAATAAATAAATAAATAAGTGTTAATAAAAATAACATGGGGGGAAAATCCAGCTAAATTTAAGGCTCTGCGCACACTAGTTGCCTACAACACAGTATTTCCATTGGCCATACCTAGAGGGGGTACAGGTTGATCTCCCAATCAGTTGCGAAATCTCTTTGAAACGAATTTTTAAAAACACACTTGAACTACCAGGTTTTACAGTAAAAAGGGGCAGGGTTTGACTTGCATTTTGTGCCCCCGTTTTCAGAGAAGAGAGGTGGAGATGCACTGGAACTGGCAGAACAGGGTGTCTCTACCCTTGGTCTAGAATGTTTCCTTACTCGTCAATACTGAGCAATAAAGCTGTTTCTACACCTTTATCTTCCGATTCGGGGATCTGGATCCATTGCAGCTCTCTCTGTCCTGTCTTTTTTCTTCAGCAGTGCTCTTATTATAATTATTTGCTAGTTTATATACATCGTTTCCTCTCTCCCTCACAACCTTCTGGCCTATCTGAAGGTCAATTGGGTTCTGTTTAAGCTTCTGTTTCCAATCATTTGTAAGGTTTCTTCCCACACACACACACAAACTTCAGTTTTCTGCACAGAACCTTTAGGCCTTCTGCAATCTTTCAAACCTCCTGGTTAGAACAACCTCTAAAACAGGACACAGCCATGACACAACCCAGAAAATGGCTGAAACAGTTGCATTCCTTCACACCTGCGCATGACTATTGTTGCCAATTTCCACCTAGCAGGAAGTTAGCTGGCGAGCTTTAGCCCAGAAATAGATAATTGAGGAAGATGAAGACAAAGCACTTTACAGATTAAACAGTCTTCTCTTTCCCTCTCTGGAATCCTTCTAGCTGAGAGATGTCTACTTAAAAGAAAGAAAGCAAATGAAAGCACAAGAAGGGCCACAGTCAGTCTTTTGCTCAGAGGTCCACAAAATCTGGGAAGCAGCCCTGAAAAGTACAAATCTGTGCCTTTGACATGGCATATGTGGGGCATATTTACAATACAAATTGATAACAGTGCTGTGATACAGTCAGCAGGTTGATTTTCTTTCTTTGTCAGAAGCGCAACTGCTCCAAAATAAGTGCGGCAACACAAGATCCTGTCCGAGCCATACTTTTGCCTTCAAAGTAATCAGTGGTGCAGCCAATGTCGTTGGACCTTCCATGTGCTTTGAGAATGTTATGTGAGTTCCATGCAAATGAGTGGCATGTTGCATATTGTGTGTGTGTTCATGTGGTGGTATTCCATGAAGTGGCCTGTGCCAGCCACCAATGTAAATGGCTTTCAAAGAGGATTAGACAAATTCATGGAAGATCAGGCTGTCAATGGCTGCTAGCCACCACAGCTATGTTCTGTGTCCACTATCAGAGGTGGTATGCCTCTGAATACCAGTTACTGGGAATCACAGTTGGGGAGTGTGCTGCTGCTTGTGGGCTGCTCATGGGCATCTGGTTGGCCACTGTGAGAACAGGATTCTAGACTAAATGGGCCTTTGGATTGATCCAGCAGGCTGTTCTTATGCTGTTATGACAAATTCCCCTCCACCCTTTTTCATATTTTTTTTCAGGTTGTTAAGCAGTGTGAAAAATAATGTTGGTCGGGGTTTAAACATTGTACTTGTCAATGGTGAGTTTTTCAATGGATCAACAGTTTTCTTTCATACAGTGCTACCTATGACTGTTAAAGTGGTGTAAGAATGCTTTAAATATGGTGTGGATGTGATTCTAAGACAGCCTGTTTAGGAAGGCCATAGGGCACTGTCCTTGTCGGACTACATCACCTCAAAAAGCACAGAAGAAATTCTGTGTCTGAATGTGCCTCCACATCAGAACCATCAATCAGGTGGAAATGATTTCTTGGCAATGGCTTCCTAAGAGCATCAAAAGAGGAATGAACCAGTTTCCCTCCTGCTAAAAGCAGCATGTTCTAACCCCTTAAAGCAATGGGGAGGGGGAAGTTGCCCTCCAATTCCCATCAGCCCTAGCCAGCATAGCCAATGATCAGGAACAATGGGAGCTGTAGTCCAATGTCATCTTGAAGGGCCACCGGTTTCTCATTCCTGCTTTAAAGCAAGGATGTTTGCTATAGATGTGTGCTGGGTTGTGGGGTTAGTAGCCAGACGGTAAAAATGTCTTGGGGTGGGTAGCTGAGTTTAAAATCAGTTTTTGAGAAACAACACTGTAGCCACTTCTTTTGTTTGCAGTTCTCAGTTCTTGGAGCAACAATTCAGACTTATTTCCTTGTTCCTTGCACTCTGGAACTGATGGTTTGCTTTCCATCGAGCGGTCCATACTGAGGTTTCACTCAGCACACACTTTCTAATCTAGACTGATGTAGAAGTTGAGTATTGAAACACTAATGCGCATGCCCTCTCCTTGCTAATGCAATAAAACGAAGCCAATCCCCTGTTTTCATAAAACTTTTAAGATAAGGAATGTTGACCTCGAGAAAATGGTGTGGCATCTGGCAGGCACAGTGGAAACTATTCCATAAAAATGCATTCAACATATTTGACGTGACAACCCCTCTGGAAATTGTTTAACATTGTCGTATGCTCTGCACAAAGGCAATAGCAGGCGCGTCAGGAGATACAATTGTTAATGCAGATAATGAAAGGGGAGGACTTTAGACCACCATTCATGCATTGACACACATCTGCACCATACATTCAAAGCACAATTATGGCATATAACAGAGATGTCATATAACAGTTATGGCTCCCCCCCAAAATCATGGGAAATGTTGTTTGTAAAAGGGTGCTGAGAGTTACTAGGAGCCTATTCCCCTCACAGAGCTTCAGTTCCCAGAGTTCCCTGGGAAAAGGCCACTGGTTGGCCATTATGAGAATAGGATGCTGGACTAGATGGGCCACTGGCCTGATCCGGCAGGCTGTCCTTATGCTTGTATAAGGGATTGACTGATAAACCGCTCTGGAAATTGTGAAAGGAACAGGGGTCTCCTGACAACTCTCAGTATCCTTAACAAACTACACTTCCCAGGATTCTTTTGGGGGAACCAAAGTGCTTTAAATGTGGTGCACATGTGGCCTGAGTCTCAGTAGGCAACTCCCCTTAAACTTGGCTAGCAATGGTTGTTTGTGGGGGGGGAGTAACATCCCGCCCCCTCCTGCTGAGAGGATAGTGCTAAAGGGAGAGTCGTAATTCTTATTTATTTATGTGCAGCATTTATATACCACCTATTCAACAAGCCCTTTTGATAGTTTACAAAACTCTACAGAAAATGCGGTCAAGTCATACTGCATCAAACATACATAAACGTCATGCTAATATGACCCCCCAAAAATCAGCATTAAAGCAGGTCAATAGCCTGCAAGAAACCAGCCTTTTAAGTTTCAAAAACTACTTGCTGTAAAAGATTGGAATGGAGAGACAGAGGGCCCTTTGTTCAGGGCTTTGAGGTTACAAAACAGTCCCTATCACAGGGAACAGGGCAGGAAGGGAGCACAGTAAAGCAGTGTCTAGGATGGGTAGATGCACCCTAGGAAGCTGCCTTATACTGAGACCATTCATCCATCAAGGTCAGTGTCATCTACACTGACTGGCAGCAGCTCTCTGGGATTTCAGACAGGGATTATTTCCCAGTCCTACCTGGAGATGCTGGGGATCGAACCTGGCACCTTCTGCATGCAAGGCAGATGCTCTACCACTGAGCTTCTGAAGAATAACACACTGACATCAGCTGCATACACCATACATTTAAATCATATCGCTTTCCTCAAAGAATCCTGGGAACTGTAGTTACTCCTTACAGAGCTATAGTTCCCAGCACGCTGAACAAACTACAGTTCCCAGGATTTTTTGAGGAAAGTCATGTGTTTTAAATGTGTGGTGGGTACACAGCCTTAATTAGTTGCTGAGATAGTACTAGTGAAGAATTACACTAGTCTCTAAAAGTGTCTGAACAAACACAATTTGAGTGATGAGTGAGCCTACTGACAAAATGGAAATGGAGTGCCTTCAAGTCGATCCCGATTTATGGCGACTCTATGAAGAGGGTTTTCATGGTAAACGGTATTCAGAGGTGGTTTACCATTGCCTACCTCTGAGGCTGAGAGGCAGTGACTGGCCCAAGGTCACCCAGTGAGCGTCATGGCTGTGTAGGGATTCCAACCCTGGTCTACCAGATCGTAGTCCAACACTCTAACCAGTACGCCACACTGGATCTCACTGACAGTATAATTACAGGTATATTTCCGGGGGGGGTCTATACATCTGCTTGCATCCTTAGCAAAAAGAATTTGGCTGGAAGAGAGGAGATGGAGACCTTTAATGGTGGATTCTCACCTCCGCACACCCCAAACTACAACTCCCAGACATCTGAGGGAATCAATGAGTGTTAGAACTGTATTAAGCAGATATAAATGTGCAGAATATTAGTGAACCTAAGAGCAGGACTAGATCTAATGGTCTGAAGCTACAGGAGAATAAATTTCATTTGAACATCAGGAGAAAAGGCTAATGGTAAGAGCAGTTCAACAATGGAACTAGTTACCTTGAGCAGGATAGGCCCTGACCCATTAAGGTCAGAAGCAGCTCACCTGGTGGCACAGAACCCCAGTGCTAGCATCCTGGAAGGTGCATTGCTACCACTTACTGGGAGGGACGGGTGAAGCAGTGAGATCAGCGCAGTGTGGGTGCACCAAGGAGAGCGCTGGGTTGGCTCAGCTGGTCCACCTGCACCATGCAGACTTCTCTGCCTCCTCACCCCTTCCCCTGTTCTGGTAAGCAGCAGCAACACACCTGCCAAGAAGGTTGCAATGTGTCACTGCCCCACTGGATGAGCTGTGACCATAGCTCTTTGGTAGAGCATTTGCTTTGCATGCAGAAGGTCCCAGGATCAATCCCCAATGGCATATTCAAGTAGGGCTGGGAGAGACTCCATGTCTGAAGCTCTGGAGAGCTACTGCCTGTCAGTGTCAACAATGCTGAGCTAGATGGACCAGTGGTATGACACAGTATAAGGCAGCTTCCTGTGTTCCTGTGAGAGGAGGGTGGGCTCTCTCTCACTGGAAGTCTTCAAGCAGAGGCTGGACAGTCATCGGTTGGAGTTGCCGTAGCATCCCTGCATCAAGAAGAAGGTTGAACTATATGACCTTCAAGGTCCCCTCAAACTCCCACATTTTCTGTCTTCTGCCAATGATCACTAGATTAATCCCGTTAAAACTTCTGTGGTTCAGAAATTTCTTTTAGAAACAATTGTTAATGGAAACTGCTGAACTTTTTATGATTTTTCCACTGCTCAAAATACCTGAAGAACAATGGGTATATATACATGTATTCCTTTCAAAGCTGTGTTTCCATTCCAATATCTAGGAACCACCGGACAGCTTCTCAAAACAGCTGCTTTTGACATGTATTCTGGAGGTAGGTCTATTTTATATTACTGATTGACTGTAGCTTATGGAGTGTCACAAGTCTAGGTCAGTCCCCACAACAGAGGAGACAACTTGTCAAGAATTGGACTTTGGTTTTGTTCTTATTTAGGACTTGTTTTGGTTTTCATCATTATTATGACTGCCTCCTCTGAAGCTCACACTCATGTTTGCGGCTGGATGACCTGGCTCCGAACCAGAGAAGCAGACTCAGGATTCAGAGACTGGGTTCTTCTGCATAAAGCTTTATTCCAGAAATCAGAACAGGGATCTATCATCTCATGCTAGATCTAAACCGGGATTCAAACAGAAATAGGCATGGTAGACTTTGGAAGCAACAGCAGATGAGTTGTCACAACAGTAAATTCAAGTGGTGCTACTTCTTATGTACAGAAATAGGGAGGACACTTAACACTATTAATTCAGGCTCTTTTTAGCATGAGCTGCAAGGTGAGGGCTACGATGGGGGTGGATGAAATTGGGCTACTTGTAACCGTGTCTTCTTTATCCTCTGTGAGTTTGGAGACATACCAGTCTCTGACTCTGCGGAGTCGCTTTCATTTTCCTCTGCTGGAGAAGTCCCAATGTTTTTATTAGCACGTATCTCTTTCGCTGTTATGCTTGGCCTTGGTGCCAGCAGAGAGTCCTCACAGGCTGGCTGAGACAAGACAAGACAGCTGTCTGAGCCTTTCTCAGTACCTCCAGCAGTCGGCTTTGAGGCTTCTGGACACTCATTCTCTGTAATCCCCTCATTTCCTTCATCAGTGCTGGTAATGTCCTTCCCAATGTTGGTAACCCTTTTTCCGTCTCCCAACCTTGCCAGAGATTCTCCTTGAGGCCCATGACACTAGGGGTGGTTCCCCTGCAAACTGTTACACTATCTCTCTCTCTCTCTCCCCCTTCCAGACTACTTCATACCCCATCCCCAATCCAGGTTCTGTCTGTTCTCAGAGCGCAGGAAAGAGAGGCTGTTAGGAGGAAGCAGTGAATGGGAAAGGGTTGGCACCCCACCCCCATCACTCTTCCCCAACAAATGCGTTTTCCCTTTTGCGCCCCGCCCCCCAGTGGTGGTTAGTGCCCTTTTGGAATGGTAAGGCAGAAGACAGGGAAGCCAATAGGAAGTGGAGCTGGAGCCTAGGGTTGGGGGACAAATTCCATTCTGTTCACATTTAAAGGAGAATTTATCAAATTTACATTTTCTGAAACAATATGAGAACTTAGCCATCCTTCAAAATTTGCATTTATTCAAATTTTGCAGTGCAGTTCTCCAACCAAGCATCTTAAAAACCAATTCCAGCACAGACGCAGACTGGGATAAGGTCTCAACTTAAAAGGCTTGTTGAAAGAGGAAGGTCTTCAACAGGCACTGGAAAGATAACAGAGATGGTGCCTGTCTACTATTTAAGGGGAGGGAATTCCAAAGGGTAGGTGCCACTACACTAAAGGTCTGCTTTCTGTTGGGAAAATGAGAAAGTGAGAAAAATCAAAATTGAAAGATTTGCGCATTCCTAATATGCAGCCTGTTCCTACTGTCTCAATGGTGCAGTAAGACTTCTTAAAGTGGAGGGGTGGCTTTGGGGCGGTGTGTCATGCAGCAGAATATCTTGGGCCAGCACTGGTGCCTGCTCTCTTTCACTTATTTTATGCCATATCCAAGAGTCACATCTTGTAATACATTGAGGGGGGAGACACACTGACTCATGAATCCATGGAAGCAAAACCTAACCCTAGTCCTACCTGCACTGAAACTACAGAAGTAATAGAAATCCAGGGCCAGTTGGGACGTGGCATTCCTAGCCAACTCAGTGCCTTTATATCAGTTGCCATGAGACAGGGAGGCTTCTTTAAGATGGAGATACTATTTTTCTTTTATTATTTATTTTATTTATTTATTAGATTTATATCCCGCCCTTTCTCCTAGTAGTAGCCCAGGGCGGCATTTTCCTTTCAGGCTCTTGGTGTGCCCCAAAGGACTAGCACAGCACAAGGACTAGCTTATAAAACTTGCAGTGTGATATATAGTGTACGCATATATTATATACACACAATTTTATATCATAAGTGTATGGGAAGCAGCATGGTGTAGTGGTTAGAGGATTGGACTAGTACTGAGACTCAAGTTCAAATCTCCACTCAGCCATAAAGCTCACTGGATAATCTTGGGCCAGTTCTTTCTCTGTCAGCCTAACCTACCTCACAGGGCTGTTGGGAGGATAAAATGAGATAGGGAGAGAACCAGGTTCACCACCTGGAGCTGTTTGGAGGAAAGGTGGAATATTAATGTAGTAATAATTATTATTTCATATGAGGTTTCGCCTCTCTTTTTTAAAGTATTCCTGAAAAACAGTGATCTCTCTTTCTTAAAGTTTTTATACTTTGGCAGTCCTTGTTGGTATAATAAGGTATATCTGTTACGATTCAGTGTTCTCTCCTTGTTGGTTATTCTGAGAGACCACTAGATGGCAGGATACGAAAAGAGCACGTTTCAACGCTTTCTGTTTGGTATTCATTAGATATTAAAGAACTCTTGGATTTTCTGAAACCAATTAACAGAGGTACCCTTGTGCTCGTAGCCTCCTACGATGACCCAGCAACAAAGTAAGTAAACTACTAAAGTGTGTGGCTTGGCTTTCGAGGACCTGTGGTGTGACTGCTGAACATGCGAGCTCTGCATTGGGAGGTCTCCCGATTCAAATCTCCCCACCTCGGCCCACCAGACAGTAATTCAGTAGGGGGGCTCAGCAAGGCACTGTTCTGTTTCCCTCCGTCTCAAGGTCAAACTAGACGAGACACTACAATCAATCTACAATTACGTAAACGGCTTTCTAAAAGAGCAGGTGGGGGGTAGATCTGGATTGGGACTTTGGTGTGGGGGATAGAGAGGCTTGAATACTTTGCCCGTGCTGTGGACCCAGTCTGGATGGGAGGGGGTGGCTCTACTATTTGCCTTACTGGGGAAAACTTGTCACATATGGGAGGGGTTTTTCCCAATGCAAATAGGCACAGGGGTCCCAATCTGAATGAGGATCACAGCAGGGAAACAAAGGGATAAGGCCTCTCTATCCATACCCCTCATGCCATTATTCCAATCCAGATTGGTGGTCCACATCAATTTACTTTTAAAGAGCCATTCACACAGCTGATGATTCCTCAAATGGTATTTTGTCTAGTTTGGTTAGGAATCCCTGGTCTGCAATAAGAAGACAACAGCCGTTTACTTTCTATGGTTGTTGTAAAGATTACTAAGTCTGCCTACACAACATACATTTAAAGCATATTTAAAGCCCATAGCTTCCCCCAAAGAATTCTGGGAATTGTAGTTTGTTAAGGGTATTGGGAATTATAGCTCTGTGAGGGGTAAACTACAGTTCCCAAGAATCTTAGATGGGGGAACCGTGTGTTTTAAATGTCCTTTAAATGTCCTTAGTTCAGAGATTAAGATACTGTATATGGAGTGCTTTTAGAACGTAGGGAAATCACCAAATAAAAGTTAAACGTTCTTATGAGACAGAGATATGGTAAGTAGCAATGTTAGACTTTAATGGATTAGCTGGGCAATCAGCAGGTAGGTTGTTGCCTGCAGATTTGGGAGCTTAGACTGGCTCTGTAGTTTTAATGCTTTACATGTTTTATTGGATGTCAAGTCAGCCGACAGGCCTATGCAGCCATTTCATTTTTTTCTTGAGTAGCCAGTCATTTTAACGATTGCTCTGCACTGCTTTTACAGGTCTTTATTTTGCTCTGTTGTTTTGCGAGAGAGCAGTATATAAATACTTTTATAAATAAATAATATAAATAAATTCTGGCTGAATTGAGTGATGAATGCTGTCAAGGCAAGTTTAGATAGGACTCACTCTTAATGGGTGATGATAATGAAATGAAACAAAAAAATAATAGTGGCTTTTCCATGTCAATTGAACTGAAGCAACTGAGGACAAGGAGGTTTCTATTTCCAGGGGTCCCAATCCTGAGTTAAGCTGCTATATTCCTCTGTGCTATATTTTCAAAAGCTGGTCAAATCCTTTCTTCCCTAAGGAGCCCAAATTGCCTGGATCAGTAATTTTCCTGCAGCTATTTTTTCTGATGATTTTTATTTGTTTAAAATTGGCTTGGTGCGCAATTGTTTGCTGCCCTGGACTCCTGCTGGAAGGACAGGATAGAAATTTAACAAATACATAAATAATCAATCCAACTCTCATTTATGTCAGGTTGAGGGGAGTTGGATGTGGCGGACCTCTGGCTCAGCTGGCTGGGTCCCAGCTCTGCTGGCAGAAGCCCCTCACCCCAGCTCACCCGCCACAGAGCTGGGACCCTGCTGGCTCAGCCAGGGGTCTGCTGGGGAAGCCCAGCCCAGCGGAAGGGGTGCCAGTAGAAGCCAGTGGGAAAGGGGCATTCTGGGGGTATGTTGGAGGAGAGGCTAAGGGGGAACTTATGCAACATTGAACTCCCATTTGGAGCACTCCTGTAGGTCCCGATCTGGGCCAAAGTTACACTGAGAAAAAAGGTGGTTTAAGAAAATAACGATAATGGAAGTCAACGGGGAGCGCTTACTCACTGGTACGGGTATTTGTGAGACCCAGCTTTTTCTTTTCCATTCAGCTCCCGGCTGAGCTGACGTTCTTCCGGCCCGGCTGCTCCCAAACGGCAAATGGATGCTGCGGAGCTTCCTGCTAGCACCTCCTGTGCTGGCACCTCTTCTGCTGGCTTCCCCTGAATTGAATTGCTCTACCTAGCATTTGAAACTTTGTACATCTCTTTTAGTGAAAAAGTAGAATGTAATAAAAGTTAATAAAATAATAAATATTGTCTCTCTCTCAGGCTGAATAACGAAGCACGGACGTTATTTACTGAATTAGGAAGCAGCTATGCTACCAAGCTGGGTTTTCGAGACAACTGGATATTTGTCGGTGGGAAGGGGCTGAAAAACAAAACCCCATTTGAACAGGTACCTTCTCATTAACAGTAGCTGCAGTCTAAATAGACAGATGTGATTGTGTTGTTTATATATTTATTTTAGGGATTTATTTATTATATAGACATTTTTGAACCATCCTTCTCTCAATATTCTCAGAGGTTTCAAAATCACTCCCAGCTTAGCACATGTAACACTAAACTGTAGTTAGCACTACATGCATGAGAAAAAAAGAGTACAAATGAAGCCTTGTTACCTCCCCTCTCATCCTCCTGGGGAGAAGGACTTTGCTAGCATTTACTTTTGAGTTTTGTAGACACCCAGTTTAGGGTTATGTATGAACCAGAGATTGTGGTGTTATCACAGTTCTAGTTAGTTTCTGACCAAATCAGTTTCAGCCATGAGTTATGGAGCTGGCTTGTTTAAGTAACCAGAGTTTGGATGGAACTACAGTCTCAGATTTATTCATAAGTCTAAAATGGGATTCTGTGCAACTGAAAGTAAGTGCTAGTGAAGTCCTCCCTAATGAAACTAATGAGGTTTTGCTTGGTATCCCGCCTGATCATGCGCTTGATGCAAAACCAGGGACAGGGACCTGTGGCCCTCCAGATGTTGCTGTACTCCAACTCCCATCAGCCCTAGCCAGCATGGTCAATGGTTAGGGATGCTGAGCGTCAGAGTCCAACATCTGAAAAGCTACCCTTCTGATGTTAAACTACTTTTGCGTTCTCAAAAGATTTTGTGCAGTTTCCTACTTATCAGTGCACTCATTGTCCATGAACAATAGATGCATGAATAAGGGGTGTGCTTATAGTCATAATAATCTTCTGCACATCAGTTGTAATTATGTGAAATGGATACACGCTGATCTTAACATCAGTTCTTTGATGAACAGATTAGCTGCTGGAGAGGCAGCTTAGTGAGAGAGATGTTGCCAGTTGGCACATTCTCACTGCCGTTTCCCTGGTGCAATCCATTTTGGACAGGTAGCAAGCGAACCATTTATTCCAAACCGGAGGGTGTTCTTCACAATCCACCTTCATATTCCACTGCATCTGTATTGTGCGTGTACACACTCAAATGGGCAAGTCATGCACGTACACACTCAGATAATGCTGGCATTCAGTCTTCATCACTGTTATGTCTAAAGTCATCCTCGCTCTGTTCAATCCAGGCACTGTTAAACTCTTCTATGTTTTGCATAGTGATATGAATTTGATTTTCTTTGCATTTTGATGGAAAGCTACCTAATGTACACTTTACAAACCAATAGGTAAACTGAAACAGAGCTAATTCACAATTCACCAAATGTTGGGATGCGGTTCTTCAACTGCAAAATATGTACAAAAATGCATATATTAAGGAAACATGTGATAAAACATGTATATATTTTTGAAAATGCACTATACTATGGAAAACCGCTTGCAAAAATTGGATATGTGGTCAAAACTGCATACAAAAATAGGCTTATTAGGAGAAAAATTGCACTAAAATGCTGATGAATGTTCATGGAAACATTATTATTATTATTAACAACAACAATAATAATAATTTTTTTTTAAATCACAAATTGCTGCAGAAATGTGGACTACTGAATTTAAGACTGGAAAAAAATGTGATTAACTGAGAGAAACCCAAACTGACAGATTCACTATTGCTAATGGTGAACTGCTGAGTGGATGCATGCAAAGCCTTCAAAAGACTGGTTGGCCATGCCACAAGTCAACCTGTGATGAGCTCAACATTATTTTAGTTATTTATTTAATTTAATTTATATACTGCCCTAAGCCCAGGGGCTCTCTGGGCGGTGTACATACAATAAAGCAATCAAAATATATAAATACAATAATACAATAAAATCAAACCAACAAAGGTAAACAAAATAATCAAACAGTAGCAAAATACATCAAATACATATATTAATACGCATTAAAATGCCTGGGAATATAAAAAGGTTTTCACCTGGCACCGAAAAGATAGCAGCGTCGGCGCCAGGCACACCTCATCGGGGAGACCGTTCCACAGTTCGGGAGCCACCACTGAGAAGGCCCTAGTTCTGGTCACCACCCTCCGAGCTTCTCGATGGGATGGCACTCGGAGGAGGGCCTTAGATGTTGAGCGCAGTGTACGGGTAGGTTCGTATTGGGAGAGGCGTTCCACCAGGTATTGCGGTCCCATGCTGTGTAGGGCTTTATAGGTCAAAACCAGCACTTTGAATTTAGCCCGGAAACAAATAGGAAGCCAGTGCAGACGAGCCAGAACAGGTGTGATATGAGCGGACCTTCTTGTCCGCGTCAACAATCTGGCCGCTGCATTCTGGACTAACTGTAGTTTCCGAACTGTCTTCAAGGGCAGCCCAACGTAGAGCGCATTGCAGTAGTCCAATCTAGAAGTTACCAGAGCATGAACGAAGAAAAGAAGTTGTCCACAAACTTAAGTGAAGGACAGGGAGCCTACAGGGTGAATGGTAGCCAAAAGCTACAGCTCTTTTGAGCTGGGGTGAAAATTGCAGGGGAGTAGACTTTGGCAGTACTGTAGAAGAAATTTCCTAATGGTCTACACTGGTGACAGAACAGGCTGTCAATGTTTTTTTTTCTGGAGGTATTTAAGAAGAAGTTAGCTAGCCAACATAAGGGATGCTGTAGTTGCATCCTGCAATGTAGATCCTGCCTTAAGCAGGGGGTTGGACTAGATGACCTCCAAGACACCTTCCTGTTGTATGATTCTAAGGCTGGTGTTGCCTAAGTGGACATGCCACTTGGCCCCCAGTATGAATTAGGCTACACTGAAGATCTTGGCAGACTAAAGATGTCCCAACTATCAGTTGCCCCTGATTTGGCACACCTAAAATTGCCATGGGGTGGTGCACTTCACCTCTGATGATGCCTACTACCCAGACAATAGGGAGGGGGGTTGGCAGGGTCCCTGCAAGTGACACAATCCAAAATAAAAGTATGTAAGTCTACACCTCTCTTCTGAAGGTTCTGTTTCTCATATTCCAGGTTAGTGCTCAATTGAACAAACAGGAATGTGGTGAGCTGCTTGGAAGCACCCTGAAAGAGTCAGGGGAATGCTAGCTTAGTGATACTGCATGTTCTTTGTATGCAGAAAGTCCGAGGTACAATCGTAACATCTCCAGTTAAAGGATCTTTAGGAAGGGTGGACTGGGGAAGACCTGTTCTGCCAGTCAGAGCAGAAGAAAAACTAAGGTTGATGGACCAATAGCTAGATTCAGTATAAGGCACATCCATACGTTCGGATGTCCAGTGGTTGACAGTTATATGCGAAAAGCATAAAGACACAAAGAGAATCCTTGTGCACACGATTCATCACACAGTTGACTTTCTCTTTACTTTCCACAGTACTTGAGAAATGATAAGGAGACAAACAAATATGACGGCTGGCCTGAGGTTCTGGAAATGGAAGGCTGCATACCTAAGAAGCTGGAATAGCAATGAGCTAAATTCAGAGCAACAGCCACCAGTGGCCTTCACTAATGGACTTTTCACTTTGCCTGGGTGTGGCCGGGGACAAGGGGGAGTCAATTCCAACAGATTCAACCCTCTACCCTATAAAGTTTTGAAAATGGAGTGCAAGCTACCATACTACTTTTAAATGAGATTACCAATAATAATAATAATAGTTGTCTGGTTGCAGCATGTGGCCAGTAGGATTTTAGTGCACTGTTCTATTATTTGAATAATTGGTTCTGCAGAGACGAAGAAGAGGATCTATAAAAGTCTTTCTGCTTTTGGAAGCCTTGCAATCAGGTGGAAAGCCAGGAGGACGCACAAGCAGGCACGAGTAAATGGCTTGAGAAGAGCTATTTGGACTGAAGACACACCTAATATATGTACATATACAGAGAGAAAGAGCAAGAACTGTTTTTATATTAACATCTGTGTCTAGCATACCAGCAACTCAAAAGTTTGATGATAGGTCTGTCATTCCCCTCCTTGCTCGCTTGCCTGGTCACCAGACTGGGCATCAGCAAATTGCATCCATGGGCAGCCGTCAGGGTCCCAGCTCACTGGCAGAATCTGATGTTGGCCTCTGGGCCTGCTTTAAAACTGGTCCTCCACTCAGTGCTGGTCATCTGCCATTTTCCCATAATTCCCCCAAGCAACCTCACATCAGGGGCATTGTGAAATATGAAAATGGCAGCTGCCCACCACGGATCTGAGTGCTGCTGCTTGCTTGCTGCTGCAACCGCCCACTGCCAGGTGAGCCCACCCGGGGCCCACTAGAGGGAGCTTTGCTGAAGGCTGCCTCAAACATGTAACTATTGCTTTCACTGCTGCCGCCACCTCTTTTGACTCGGAAACAAAGCACTCCCCAGCTGACTGGTTGCACAACTTCCAACTGGTTGCTATGGGGTGCTTTGTTTCAAAGCCAGAGGAGGAGGAGGAGAAATGGATAGGGGCAGCCATGCCCGAGTACATGAGTGAGCAGGGAGGATGGGCTGGCATGTCAGCATTTTGTTCCCTGCTGTGCTATATGGTTATAAACATATTTATATATTAAAAAAATGGAGCTCAGAGAACATTCATAGCACGGTGATCTCTATCTAGAATGTGTGTCTCCAGCCTTCATGCAGTTCTTTAATGGTACAGTTAAATCACTCTGATGGTTGCGTTGTTGCTTTTTTAACATCCTTTTTGTTATTTTACTTTTATTTGTGTTTAAATTTCCTTCAGATTCTGGTTCTGTTATACCTTCCTCTACTAAAACCCTTTATTTATTCATCTTGCTTTACTACTAGTGGCTCTACTGGTATTTCTGCTTCTATCGAGCATTCGTTTCCATTTGCACAGGAGTGGGAGGATGAGTGACTCTCTAGCTTTTATTGGACTCCAGTCCCCATCAGTCCCAGGCAGTGTGGTCAGTGGCCAATGGATGATGGGAGTTGTAGTCCGGCACTGTTGCATTAGAATAAGCCTGCAGAAGCCAAGAAGAGTCTGTGGTGATTCAGCAAAGGGGTTGATAAACCTTTTTGTGTTACCAGCCTAGATAACTAGACAATGATGTTTCAGGTCATCAGCCAAACGGAGGTGCTTTCAGACAAACATTTTTTGAATAGTCAAATGGTTTCATATTTTTCACAATGTCCATATAATGTTAACGGCATCAAAATGCCACCCCATACTTTTCCCATTGGTCCAAATTTCCCCTTTTCAGGAAAAAACCCAATAACTTGAAAAATACATGCACATACAAGTTGTCAATAAAGGCCACACTGACAGGTGGTCAGGACCACCCCTCAGTCATATGACATTAGCAGGGTTGTAGTTGTCCAGGGTCTTGGGGGGCCTTAGACCCCTTACATTTTTGGGAGCAGGGTCCCTATGTCTCCAACACCCTACAAGCAAATCAGCATGAAAGAGGAGTGTGTTAGCCACTGAGAAGAGTCTTCTAACATGCTTCCTTGTCTTTTCCTGCTGATTGAAGCCAATCGGAGTGAAAGATGAGTCAGCCACTGAGAAAACTCTTTTCAATAGCTAACACTTGCCTCTTTCATGCTCACCAGCTCTTAGGAATGTCTGTCGTTCTGGGAGAAGACATTAACAAAATGGAAAATGAAATGGACTGCCTTCAAGTTGACTGCAACTTATGGCAACCCTATGAATAGGGTTTTCATGGTTAGCAGTATTCAGAGGTGGTTTACCATTGCCTTCCTTTGAGGCTGAGAGGCAGTGACTGGCCCATGGTCACCCAGTGAGCTTCATGGCTGTGGGGATTCAAACTCTGGTCTCCCAGGTTGTAGTCCAACACTCTAACCACTACAAGAATCTCTAAAAAAAAAGGGATGTGTGTAGCTGTGACTATCATGAAGAGACCTGCACTTCTGAATTTGCCACTACACTGCTGGACATTAGGCACAGATCTGATCTCTGTTGAAAGCAGCAGGGCTTGCATTTGATACCAGACTTGAACAATGGCTGAAAAGAAACAATTTGGAGTGTGCTCTCAAGCTCCCAATTGTTCCTTTGCAGCTGTGGTTTTATTTCTCTGCCACCTGATGTCACATGAGTGACAGATGGCTGTGGCCTGGCCAAAGCATCCATGTGGACCAAATTGTGAGGCCTACCAGCCTTTCCCAACTAGTGGGCCGCCAGATGTTGTTGGACCACAACTCCCATCAGCCTCAGCCAGCATTGCCAATGGTCAGGAAAGATGGGAATTGTGGTCCAACAACATCTGGTGGCCCACTAGCTGGGAAAGGCTGAATTAGACCCTCAGGCTGAAGGATCCTCACAACTACTCTAGCCCGCAAGCCAATGGGAGAAAGAGGGTGTGGTATGGTGGGCAGGCCCAGTGTTGGGGCCTGGCATTGTGAGGTAGGGTTGCCAGGTGTCTGGTTTTCACCTAGAGACTCCGGTTTTGGGGGGTCCTCTCTGGGCCTCCGGATGACTCGCCTTAATCTCCGAACTCTTCGCTTTCATTTTTAACAAATTAAGTTTCTAGGTGGTCTGGTTCAAAAGATAAAAACCAAAATGTTAGCCACCCCCCACCCGCAACTTCTGTTAGTACCAGCTGCTCTAATCCTTGCCCTTTCAGGTTTTTAGCCAATAAGCAAAGTCAGGGTTGTGATTGACAATAGCAATAGGTAAACCTCATTTCAGGTTTTGAGAACAGTTTCCTTTTCCTGCTTGTCTCACATCAGCAATTCAGTAAATATATAGTTTTCAGCAGCATAAAGAATACTTTCTTGTAAAGGATTGGGTCTTGCGTCTGAGTAAGCATGGATAGGATTGCACTACAGCAGAAGATCACAGCAGGATCTTGGTAGGCATAAAAGTATACATGTAGGGTTTTTTAATTACTTGCAAAAATGGTATATTATACTTTTTATCCTTCAAATAATTTTTGAACAGAAGTTTTTAAAAGTGTACAAGCTGCAGTGTTAGAAAAGTGTCTTTTCTAATTAAGAAGTCAAACAAGTTTAAATTTTACTGGACTGTTGAAGAGGGCAGTTCATTTGTCTTATTCATAACCTGTTTTGAAAACCTCCCAATATGAAATTTTTCTGGGACTAAAGCTGCAAAGCTAATTCCACATACCTGGGAGTTAACCCCATTGAGGCACCAGAGATCATATTGCAAACATACATTGGATAATGGAACGGAGCAAGGAATTTCAGAAGAAAATCACCCTGTGCTTTATAGATTACAGCAAAGCCTTTGACTGTGTAGATCACGAAAGACTACAGAATGCTTTAAAAGAAATGTGGGTGCCACAACATCTGATTGTCCTGATGCACAACCTATACTCTGCACAAGAGGCTACTGTAAGGACAGAATATAGAGAAACCGATTGGTTCCCCATCGGAAAGGGTGTGAGACAGGGGTGTATTTTATCACCCTATTTGTTTAATCTGCATGCAGAACATATCATACAGAAAGCGGGATTGGACCAAGATGAAGGAGGTGTGAAAATTGGAGGGAGAAACATCAATAATTTAAGATATGCAGACGATACCATACTCTTAGCAGAAACCGGTAATGATTTGAAACGAATGCTGGTGAAAGTTAGAGAGGAAAGCACAAAGCACAAAAGCAGGACTACAGCTGAACATCAAGCAGACTATCAGTTTATTAATAAATTGTTTGTAGCCATAGGCTGTTACAACAAGAATACTATATACATTCATACAATATAAAATAATCCTAAATTGAATTTAAATTAAAATTTCAAATAAATTGATTTTAACAACTATTCCCAGAATAAGAAGCTCTCAGTTTCTTTGCCGCTAGAGCAAAGTTAGCAATAGAAATTATCATATGTGGCTGAATAGCAGATAATAAAAAAATCAAAATCTGGGACTTATTGTCGTTATTATTCATTGGAATCAGCGGTGCTAAAAATTTTGTTCGTGGGGAAGAATATAGAGGACAATCGAGCATGTAATGGATTAGATCTTCTGGCACTCTGCATCCTGCTATGCATAACCTTTCAGCATGTGGGATACCTAAGTATCGGCCATACAAATAATTTGAGGGCATCACCTGGAAACGTAATTCAGTATAGGCTCTTCTGAGGGGCGCGCATGTTAGGACATCTAAATAGGGCGGCCATGTATGATTTGGTTTGATGTAGATAAACCATTTGGAAAAATGGGAAGTGGCGATCCTTGTGATGTCATGTTGTGCGTCACTATCGTAAATTTGGTTAGACAGAGCCTTTGGATTGAGACTGGCGAGCAGAGGAGGGGTCAAAAGATACTGGATACCCAGATCATAGAAATTTTTAGCCCAACCCCCTTTTTCTAGTTGTACCTCCCAGCAAAGTTTGGCCAGTGAGGGTGAGTTGGCCTCCGAGAATTTTTTCCATAAGCGTAAAAATGCTAGGTCAACTCTGGCCATTAGGGAGGGGGAATTAAGTTCTATTCTCATAAAAGCCGCCGGGGTGCCTTTGGGTAAGCCTAAGATTTGTTTAAAGAAGGTGTTTTGAATTGGTTCTAGGGCTGTCCGGAGGGAAGGGCCCCAGATCTCTCACCCATACAAGATTTTTGGAATAATTTTTGATATGTAAAGTTTAGACATGGGTCTCAGCAGTTGGCCACCCTTGGAATAAAAAAATTTCTTCAAAAGACCAAGGGCCTTGAGAGCTAAAAGTTTGATGTGTGCCAACTGTTGAGCCCATGACAATTTGTTGTTAATGTAGATTCCCAAATACTTAAAAGTTTGGACCTGTTCTATTATATGTCCATTTAAGCACCAGATGGATTTGACTTTGTTATACTTTCCGCATATCATTATTTTAGTTTTTGTATAATTAACTTGAAGACATTGAGCGGCACAGTATGTCTGGAAATGTGAGAGCATTCGTTTAAAGCCTATCCTATTTTGGGAGAGTAGGAGTAAGTCATCCACATATAGAAGGACCGGAATTTTTCTATCTTTGATTGAGGGTGGAAAAAAAGTCGGGGAGGACATTGCCGGGACAATATCATTAATAAAGAAGTTGAACAAGAAAGGGGCCAATATGCAGCCCTGCTTTACTCCTCTCTTCATTGGAATTTTTTGGGATAGGCGACCGGTATGACCTAAGCGAATTCTTAAGACCGTGTCTTGATGTAAGGATTGGAGAAGCCAAAGCAATCTTTTATTAATGCCAGCCTTTTCAAGTTTACTCCAGAGTATACGACGGTTAACAGAATCAAAGGCGGCCGAGAAATCAATAAACGCTAGATATAAAGAGTGTTGTGAGTTCATCTTTACATGCTTAATAAGGTGCTGTAGAATAAGCAGTTGGTGTATTGTTGAAGCCCCTTCCCTGAACCCTGCTTGGACGTCTGATATAATAGCTTGCTCCTTGTCCCAATCAAGGAGTTTATTTAGAAGAAAACGCCCGTACAGTTTTGCCGCAACGTCCAAAAGGCTTATGGGTCTAAAGTTTGATGGTTTAGTGGGATCACCTTTTTTAAATATTGGCACTACAATGCTCGTTTTCCAACTATGGGGGATATGGCCCGTTTCATTGATTTTAGTAAATAAGGTGGCAAGAATAGGGCGCCACCATATAGGGAAAGATTGATACAGTTCAGCTGGTAAGAAGTCTTGACCTGGGGCTTTCCCGGAGCGCAACTGCGTGATCAAGTTGTCTATTTCAGTTCCAGTTACTGGGGGCCATTGTGGACAGTCTATGGGGATGGCAAAGGTGGGAGGGTCCAAGGGGAATGGGTTGTCGAAAATTGCCTGAAAATGGGTAATCCAAGACTTGGGGAGGATTGGAGGAATTGAGATGTGGGAGTTATCAGACTGAGAATTACGAACCAATCTCCAGAAGATCTCCTGATTGGAATTGAGAGCCGCAGCCCCAAGTCTTTGCCAGAATGAGGTAACATAAGATGATCTTTTATATTTTAATAAGTTATTCTATTCTTTTTTGAGAGTATAAAGTTTGACTATGGCAGATTCCGAATAATGTAATCTAGTAAAACGGGTTTGATAACAGACCTGCTTCTTTTTAGCCAAACAGGCTTTATCAAACCACGGTTTATTCCCATGCTGAATTATATCTGGGATAGCCTTAGATGTGCTGACAGCTGGAAGAAGATGGAATACAATCTGTTCAAAGATCACATTTATGTCATTAGATGGCAAGGTAGCCTTATGCCTTAACTCCATCAATGGAGAAGACATTAGAATTGATTTTACTTCCTCAAGAACCAAGGGAGACCATCTTCTGCGTTTTGGGCCCTGAAACGTCTCTTTGACTAAAGGTATTTTTGATTTACTAACAAAAAGGGACAAGGACAGTGACAGTGGAAGATGGTCGCTGTCAGATCTATAGGCAATATCAAAATTCTTTACAAGATCTAGAATTTGTGGAGAGATCAACACATAATCTACCACGCTGGCACCTCTTTTGGTTATAAAAGTGAAAAACCCTTCAGATGAATCATATTCAGTGCCATTGAGGCACAACAAGCCTATAGCTATCAGCATCTTATATAGAGCATGTCCATTTAGATGTATTACTTTATCATATGAAGTACGAGGAAGGAAGGAATAGTCTCCTTGACATAGGTCTGGAAGTACTAATGAGCTTGGAATATTGGGTCCCGTCCTGGCATTGAAGTCTCCACCCATAACTAAATTATATCTGGGATATTTTTCTTGGATTTGCTCAGTAAATTCTAGGAGATCTTGCCACTTTTGAGAGTTTAAGCTTGGGCCACTGGGGGGAATATATACATTTATACAAATGAGAGGTGGAAAAGATGGAGACGTTTGTAAAGAAAGTGATTTAAAAGATATAATTAGGGCTAGGCAATGTTCCGGAGATGAGAATGGTATCTCTGTTACTGTAGCATTTAGCTCTGTGGAAATTAAAAACGCTAGGCCTCCACTGGCTTGGCCTTTCTGCGCAAAGCGCTTAGCTGGTTTAGTCCAACATTTAAATCCATTAACAAAAAAAGGTTGATCTTCTGGGAGAGGAAAGATGGCGGCCGCGTTACAAGCAGTGTCAAGAGCCCTTCTAAATCAACTTCAGTAAGAAAGTATTTTATTGCTCTTTTATTGCCTTTTATTGCTTTTTTCGCTTTTTAAATTGCTCCCCCCTCGAAAGGGCCGGATAGCCAGTTAAGCTCCATTTATTTTTAGCCCTTTTCAAAGTTACTCGAAGGGTTTTCCTGTGCCTCTAATTTACTACCTTTTCCTCTCGCAAGTCCGGCATTTAAGATAACAACTCTGCGGCACTTCATTGTGTATAAATCTGTCAAAAAGACTAATTTACTGCTCATAAACTTTAAACCTCAGGATTGACTTGAAAGTGGGACTTAACAAATATTTTAATCACGATTGAGACAATTCAGTATAATGGTTTTAACAAGGCAAAGATGCAGGCAACTGGCAGATGGCCAGCAACTCCAGCAGCAACTTACAACGCATCAAGCTCACCAGGCAAAAATTACTTCTTTCTTTTTGCACGATCTTTCTCCAGAAATACAAGTTAACCAAGACCCTGGTAGCCCAGTAATTGATACTGCTCCAGAAATAACACTTTTAATTATGGGCTGGTCATTAGACTACATCGGTGAAATTACCCCCTGGAACCGTGACTCCCAGTCCATCCCTCTTAGTGAGGAGATGGCAGAAGCTGATACATTAATTGAAAAGACCTCGTTAAGCGGCTCACAATTACGTCTTCGAGCCGCCTCTTCTCCTCCAGCCACCCCTTCGAAGCAGTCCACCTTAAACAAAAGCACGATGACAGAGGACTACTTATCAGCCTTGCAACCGGGCAATATTATGGGTCTTCTATTACTGATTCTTGACGAACTTAATTTAATGAAGCCTTTTTTTGACGAATGCAATGCACTCCTAAAGTCCTTGACAACAATAGCCAAAAAACTTATACCAGCTAACTCACTGCCTCTGCCGCCCGATACAACTAATATAAAACAAGTGGATCGACTAAAGCCAGATGACGCAACTAAATCAACCAAGGAGGATGGGCTAAAGACTGCTGATGCAATCAGACAACCTATCCACCTTAAGAAACGCAATAAGCCTAAGGAAAAAACGATGAAATCCAAGAAATCTAAGAACGTGAAGAATTATAAGCACCCTACTGGGAAGAAGCTAAACTTCAAGCCTCTGTTTGAAATTCTGAAATTATTAGATTCCACCACCCCGTCGCCTATCAGTAAATCAGCTCACAAAGACCATGGACTAGCTAAAGACGGCACTCGACCAATTACTCTGGGAGAAAACATCTCTCATCCTTTAGACTTAAACCAACATATACATTCTTCATCTGAAAATACAATTTTAGCTGACGTAATTGCTGAACCCAAATTGCATGGGAAAAACAAATTCTCAGCAGTGCCAACAACGAAAGCCCTCTCTAAAAAGTTAATAGAAGCGGACTTATCAAAGACCCGCATGAAGCTAGTCATGGAAAAAAATTAAGCAGTTTTGCTTAACTTCCCTAACTTCCCAAGAAAGCATGGCTATTACCCTGATAAATACAGATTTTGTGAGTTTATAACCACTACTGCACCAATATGTCTTACTTCTTCGGATATTATCAATCTTTTCTTTCTATATAGCAACAGCCATACGACTAGAGTGATAATAACCTTTGCAAACAATGAGAGGGCAAAGAAGTTTCATGCTTCAAAAGCACTTTTGGCAGATCATGGATTATTCATTATTCACTGCTTTAAGAATGCAGTCCCTCCTTTTCCGTTGATAACTGAAGCCTTTAGATCAAATAATTCTGTAAATGAACATACCAGTCCTCCTGTTACTCCAGTTACTTACTTACAACAACCTGTTTTGGAGCATCAATCCTTCTCTAAAGATGACTTTAACGAAACACGTGAGTCAGAAGACCTCCAACTCATCGAAGTCTTCCCTGAATTACCACTGGATGAACAAACCAAAATAATTAATAGGCTAGATCGACTGAAGATGGATTTGTACCAATTACAACATCAGTCTCCATCTCTACCTAGTAAACCTAACGTAAAATCCACTAAGACTCCTCCTCGTCTCCAGCCAGATGCTCCCGTTTCACCTTCTATTTCCCGGACAGAAAGACGGCACTTGGATCCAAATGAGACTGGAATATGTTCTCAGCCCTCACAAACTTTTGGTCATGTTAATAGGGGGGGTAAATTGATAATTTCAAATGTAAGTGTAATAAGACCGGAATTAGACCAAATTTCCCCACTAGCTGAACTTAATCCTTGAAACTTACAGGCATGTGATGACAATAATTCGTTTCAGCCAGTCCCGGTCGTTTCCCTTACCTCCGGGCTTAGTGATGCCTTTAACTTATTATTCTGGAACATAGCTGGATGGAATAATAAAGCAAATGATCTGGAGCTTTTAACATTCCTCCGTTAATTTGATCTCATATGTCTCCAAGAAACATGGTTAACAGAAGGTCAAGCAGACTAAAGTAATGACAACAGAAGATTTATGTAACTTTAAAGTTAACAATGAGGACATTGAACTTGTCAAGCATTATCAATACCTCGGCACAGTCATTAACCAAAATGGAGACAATAGTCAAGAAATCAGGAAGGCTAGAACTGGAGAGGGCAGCTGTGAGAGAACTAGAAAAGATCCTCAAATGCAATGATGTATCACTGAACACCAAAGTCAGGATCATTCAGACCATGGTATTCCCAATCTCTATGTATGGATGTGAAAGTTGGACAGTGAAAAAGGCGGATAAGAGAAAAATCAACTCATTTGAAATGTGGTGCTGGAGGAGAGCTTTGCGCATGCCATGGACTGCGAAAAAGACAAATAATTGGATGTTAGAACAAATTAAACCAGAACTGTCACTAGAAGCCAAAATGATGAAACTGAGGTTATCATACTTTGGACACATAATGAGAAGACATGATTCACTGGAAAAGACAATAATGCTGGGAAAAACAAGGGAGTAGAAAAAGAGGAAGGCCAAACAAAAGATGGATTGATTCCATAAAGGAAGCCAGAGACCTGAACTTACAAGATCTGAACAGGGTGGTTTATGACAGATGCTATTGGAGGTCACTGATTCATAGGGTCGCCATAAGTTGTAATCGACTTGAAGGCACATAACAACAACAACAACAACAATACTTTTGAGTAGGCATGGTTAGGATTGTGCTGAAGATCAGTGGGACTTTTGAGTGAACACAGAAAGGATTGTGTTGTAAATCTTTCTCTCCCACTCCAATCCTTTAAAAAAAAAGCAGGCAGGGTTTACTTAGGCATCACTGCTTTTATTTGGCAGGAAACTAATACTTATTTTTTGGAAAAAATGTTCCGCAATGGCCAACTGGTTTTGACAATAAACTATTATATGGGGTGTATGTATTCTTACATCTCCAGTGTGTGTGTCTATGGAATATTTCCAACAATCCTGTGAGGTAGGGTTGGAAAGCAAGGCAGCTCACAGCAAGAAATAAAATCCAATAAACATAAAACAAATATAAAACAGTTGCAAAACAGTTTAAAGTGGCATGATTCTGAATTTTGGATTGGGTGAGTGAAGTTCCTTATCATTGCAGTCCTATGCATGCTTCCCTGTCTGAGTAAGCCCCATTGAATAAATTGGGACTTGCTTCAGAGTAAACATGCATAGAATTGCTCTATAAATATATTTACAGCTTGTGTAAATAATAAACATCCTTGACATTCATGCTTAGATAAATCTTTCTTCATACTATGTCTTGATATGCATTCAGAGCTTGGAAAAGTTACTTTTTTGAACTACAACTCCCATCAGCCCAATCCAGTGGCCATGCTGGCTGGGGCTGATGGGAGTTGTAGTTCAAAAAAGTAACTTTTCCAAGCTCTGCATATGATGCCATGCTATGTTTGTAAATTATTATTTACAAATGATTATTCCCACTACATTTTAAGTATGCTGTTCTTCCTTGGCGTCCCCCTCTGTTGTTTTCACCCTGAAGGGCAGATTAGGCTGAGAGATGGTGTGTAGCCCATGCTCACCCAGTACACTTTGTAGTTTATTTCCATTTTAAAATTTAATTAAAATGATTTATACATAGTTAAAGTTTATGAAGTAATGCAGATCCACATAATACATTTAAAGCACATCCAACTCGCATTTAAAGCACATGACTTCCCCTAAAGAATCCTAGGAAGTGTAGTTGCCCCCTCACAAGTTATAGTTTCCTCCACCCTTAAACAAACTACAGTTCCAAGGATTGTGTAGTAGAATTCATGTGCTTCAATTGTATGTTGAATGTGATTTAAATGCATGGTGTGGATCTGCCCTAGTATGGTGTGCATTCATTAGTGAATTGAAGAGAACAATTTAAAAAAAAATGAAATGGACTGCCTCCAAGTTGATTCCAACTTATGGTGACCGTATGAAAAGGGTTTTCATGGTAAACGGTATTCAGAGGTGGTTTTACCATTGCCTTCCTCTGAGGCTGAGAGGCAATGATTAGCCCAAGGTCACCCAGTGAGCTTCATTGCTGTGAGGGGATTCGAACCCTAGTCTCCCAGGTCGTAGTTCAACACCTTAACTGTTTGGTATTTAAAAATATAAAATGAAATAGGAACTAAGTTTTGTGGTCCTATTTCTTAGCAGAGATATAAAATTGCAAGCAGCAGAGTGAGATAAAACCAGTCCACACCTTCACTAGGCACAAATAACAGCAGATACAATCTTCTTAGGTAAAAGATAAAGAATATTTACTCACGACCTTTCAGAAGCATAGGCTCTAGCTTAGATGAAAGAAAAAGTAGAAGTCTTAGTCCATCTTAGTCTTTGGTAGTGATGCTCTCAGAGGAGAGCATCTGCCATGCAGCCTCTCCCAGAGGTAAAAAGATCAGCAATGGAGATTATTCAGAAATCTCCAGGACAAAGGAGGAGGAAGCCAGGTAACTAATCCCACCCATTAGGAAGTTACATCATGGTAAACAGGTACATGGGATATTTCCCCAAATATCCCTTAAAGTGAACATGCAAGTAAATTGCCTATTCCAACATTAACCACTACACCACACTGGCTACGTTTTAAAGAAGGGCTGTAGCTCAGTGGTGGGGCACATACTTTGCATGCAAAGGTCCAAAATTCAATCTCAGAAGAGACTATTGCCTGGAATCCTGGAGAACCAATGCTAGTCTATGTCATCAGTACTGAGCTTGTTATGTACCTGCAAGTCGACTACAACCTATGGCGACCCTATGAATCAGCGACCTCCAGTAGCATCTGTTGTGAGCCACCCTGTTCAGATCTTGTAAGTTCAGGTCTGTGGCTTCCTTTATGGAATCAATCCATCTCTTGTCTGGCCTTCCTCTTTTTCTACTCCCTTCTGTTTTTCCCAGCATTATTGTCTTTTCTGGACTGAGCTAGAAGGTACCAATGGCCTGACTCGGTACAAAAGAAGAAAGAGACCCAAGGGCCACAGTGACTCTGAAATTTATTTATTTTATTTACAACATTTATATACCACTTTATTGTAAAAACCTCAAAATGGTTTATAGAAGGAATTAAAACAATAACATTATTGGCAAAAACAGTTAAAAACAGGTATTTAAAAACAAAATGAATTCACAACTGCCTCTGATTAGGATGTGGATGCTTTATAAAAAAAATTCAAAATTAAAAACACACACAACTATCATAGCTGATTGAGCAAGAATAAATATACCCAACATAAAATACAATATCAAAACATATAACCAAATATGTTTCAACAATTCCTTGTTCTTCTAAATTTGTTTGTTGGGACATATTTTCTGGTTTGTTTCGGTATTTAAATACTTTCAAAATAATCATAGAATCATAGAGTTGGAAGGGGCCTTGTAGGCCATCAAGTCCAACCCCCTGCTCACAGCAGGAAATCCACAGCTAGAGCATCCCCCGCAGATAGCTGTCCAACCTCTACTTGAAGACATCCAGCGAAGGGGATCCAGAGCTTGGAAGTAACTCGTTAAAAATAACGAGTTACTTGTAATTCGATCCTTTTTTAAGTAACGAGGGAGTAACGTCACTACATTTTGCTAGTAATAGAACGACTAGCAATTTCCTTACTTTTTAGCAGTAACTGTAACGTTTCTGACGTTATATTTGGACGTTACTGGGGCGAGAGGAAGAGGAAGTCTTCTGCTCATGTGATTGGTGGACAGAAGACATGTGCCTCACACGGGAGGTCTCTGCAGCGTCACTCTTCCCTCATGCTCTGTGTTAGGAGGCACGAGGGAGGAGGTCGTGGAGTGCCGGAGAGAAAGAAAATGGACCGAGAAGGCAGCAGCAGAATGGAGGCGAAGAGAGCTGTGGAGGTGAGTGAGGATGGTGTGTGTGTGTGTGCGCGCATGCCCCGTGCATCCTGCCGCCCCCCCACTGCTCATTCCCCACCCCCGCAGCTCCTGCCGTCCCCACCGCGTGTCCTGCTCCCGCCCTTGCCACCACGTGCCCCTCAGCCACCGTCGCACCGCACTTCCTCTTGGAGCCGCCGCCACCTTTTCCCTTCTTTCTCAGGAAGGCTGAGGAGGGCACCCTGGGGCAGTGGCGTACCAAAGGGAGGACAGGGGGAGGTGGCCCACCCCAGGTGCACTCAGTAAGGGGGTGCATTGTCTGTTCTGCAACAGACCGTTGTCCCCTTGCCCCCTTGCAGAGCTTGGACAAGTTACTTTTTAAACTACAACTCCCATTAGCCCCAGCCAGCATGACCACTGGATTGGGCTGATGGGAGATGTAGTTCAAAAAAAAGTAACTTGTCCAAGCTCTGCCCGTTCGTCATCGCGCAGGGCACCACCCTGCTCTGCTGCCCCTCACCTGGGTTTGTATCCTGGCCTGAGGCACCACGTAGTAGCCCTGCCCGGACTTGCCACGCAAGTTGTCCAGCATACCTGCGAAGGCGCTGCCTTCGCCGCAGCCAGGCTCGTCTTGCTCCTTGGCCGAGCGCTGCGCTCGCGGCTCCAGTGACCTCAGCGGCCCACTCCGTAAAGGCAGCCAGAGCCCGACAGGTGCCTGGAGAGGGCTGCGTGCAACCCCGGAGCCCCGGCACAGCAGGAGCCCTGGCATAGCAGGAGCCCCGGCAGCGCCCGAGCCATGCCGAGCTTCCTTGGCTCCTGCGGTGGGGGAAGGAGGAAAAGGCCTTCGCGAAGCCTCCCTCCCGGCTGTTGAAGGGTATGCAGTGGTGGGCCTCGAAGGAAGCAGCCGGCCCTGGGTGGACAAGGCTGCGTGACTCCCCACGGAGCATATTACGGGTGAGGCAAAGTGGATTGGGCCGCTAATGGTGAGAAGGGCTCAGTTTTCTGCAACGCTACTCTATGCCAAGCACTGTGACTTCAGACCTGGAAGAGATCTGGGGGTGGGGGAGAAGTGTATAGCAAGCCCTTCTTGGATTTCCCCCTGCGAAAAACTCCAGGAAGGTGGCATATGTATTGCAGGGGGGCAAAGGCCTTCTTTGCTTTATTGCAAAGCAGAACAGGGCATAAAAATGTGGATTTGGGACTAAAAAGGGCAAAAGCAGTTCACCACTTCCAGTGTTCTCTAGGATTGGGCTGCCGCTTGCAGCTTTGCCTCAAGCTTGTCTGTCACAGACTGGAGCAGGTCAGGGCAATCCTCTTGCCCCTGCCCTAGCCTACACTCTCTTCTCTGCTGCAGGAGTTGTGCTTGCCTTGTATATGACAGGCATAAGCTGTAGGTCCAAGTAGTGTTGCTTTAAATTGGAAAATGGCAACCTTACCCAGCCCATTCCTTTGAGGTCTGTGTGCTAGAACCAGGAGCTTCCTGGCAGCACCTTTCAAAGTGAATATGTTTTGTCTAGTAACTCCACAAAATAACATAGCTGAAGCTGCACTAAAGTATCATTCCAGTGTAGCTGCATCAGACTGGCAAGTACTCTGTGTAATTTGGGGGTGGGGCTTTGTGGGTAGGAAATTCTGACCAAAAGCAAAATCTTGCAGAGGAGAGGAGAGGAGGGGGTCGTTTTAGTGCAAATAGGGTTACCAACCGTACTCTTTTAAGAGTACATGTACTCTTTTTGAGATGGTGCAACAGCATACTCATGCTTTTCACTTATAGAAGCCAAATGTACTCTTTTTGAAATGACAAAATGATGGTAACCCTAAGTGCAAAGGCAACAAGTGTGCATGAATCTAGAATCTTTGAGAGAGCATGCACATCTGACATGGTGCCATGAGTTGAAGTGGCCACTATGCCCTGTGCCATGCTCATCTGGTCACTCGTGAAGCACGACATTTTTAAATGGAAAGCATTACTTCAAATGGGGCCTCTTAGCAGAGGAGCAGCATTTACCTAGATTCTTAAGCGCCATGCTTGGGTGGCTTTTGTTGGGTCAGGGAGCCACCTGGTGCTGGTTAGTAGCCCTCTCTCTCCAGGGCATATTAGAGGGCCATGTAAATGGAAAGATGCTCCAAACACTGTCTAGGTGGGTCCTGGTCTTTTTTCTCTCCCTGTTCCTCCCTCGTTTGGAAACAAACCAAGATTGGAGGTTCTTGTTCCTTAAAACTAAATTGCCAACATATCTGCATTTATTGCTGTAGCCTAGAGCAGTCTTTTCTGTTGCTCTGGGGGTCCAAAGAGAATAAAACACTGAGGGTACTTGTGGCTGGCTTAGCCCCTGATGTGTGTGTCAATTTTAGCCAGTCTCTCAGAGCCAGGGGCAAAGCCAGATGTGAGATGCCTTTAGTGTGCTCTTCCCAGAATGTGCTGCACTTGCCAGAAATTGCCAGCGGGGGTGGGTGGGGGGTGGGTAGGTCTTATTCGGCTTAAAAAAAAAAAATCTCCAGAATGAGATGGGAGCATCTTTCCTTCACCCTCTTGCTTTTGTGTCTGTTGTGGAGCTGGACAAGATCATGGACACAGGATACAAAAGCAGAAGTGCTAACAGCAGGCATCTCATTCTGATTTATTTTATTATTTTGACAAAGTCATTGACAGATTTGCAGAAGTTAAGGCTCGAAAACAGAAACTGTAATGTTATTATTCATTACTACGACAGACCAATATGTAGGTCTCTCTCTTCTCAGGCGGGGGAACACACGCTCCGCCGCAAGGCAGGTGGTCGGTCTGTGGGTGTGCCAAGGAGTCCGCTTCATCCTTGTTCTCGTACACCCCTGTTCACAGATGGAGGATTTTTTTTTTGATGTGGGTGGGTGGCTCTGTGTGTGTGGAAGCGGAGTCATATTCTTTTAGACACACAACTTGACCCAAGTTGACCTTTGTTGATGAGGAAGGCAGACTTTTAATCAGGGTATGTGTGTTTGTATGTTGGATGTTACATACACGTGTGTGTCTGTGTGTGTCAGAGGAGTTAAAATGAATAGATGTAAGTTCCTTAAGTCCACTGATTTCAATAGGTCTACCTGGGTGTCATCAGCATTGGGTATCATCCATACACACACCCATGAACTGGGCAAATACCTTCTAAAGACACTCAGGTGGCTTCCATTCTTGTTGGCAAATTCCATGACTTGACAAATTGGGGAACATATAATATGAGGATTTTCTGCATTTACCACATCCTTTTCATGCATCTGCTTTGAAAGCTAAGATCAAGAGCATTCCCCCACATTTTCTGGTTCCAACACAACACCCACTTTCATCAGTAAGATCAGCTTGATGATGTTGCGAAGAATTTTGTGCACTTGGCCAGTTAGCTGTTTGAATAATTACGCTCAGGCTGCAATCCTAAACACACTTACGAGGAAGTAAGACCCACTGGAGAAAACAAGACTGATTTCCAAGGTTTGTGTAGTTAGGCTGAATCTTTTATACAGGATTGGACTCAGTGGAACTTATATCTGAGTAGCATGCACAGGATTGTGCTGTCAAAACTCTTGTCACTCCCAAAAGCTAAAAAGACTTTTGTAATGCATGACAAAGCAAGTCTGTGTATGAAGCCAGAATCTCTGTCTGAAGACTCAAGCTATCAACAAACTCCCACCCACTCAACAAAGTCATCTTCAATATGCCCAATAGGTTGTTTCAGTCCCAAACTAGAATTTTGTTCATGGGCATAGCTCCTGGCTCCATCTCCAGAGAGTTTTGGCTGGACCAAAATGGGAAAAGCAAGGGTGCCACTTTAGATAACAGTTCCAGAGGTCTTTAAAATATACAGCAAGCTTATCCTGCAATAGCTTTAAAAATATTTTCAATGATCTCACAAACAATTCCCATTCAGGCAGTGATCAGACCCCAGACTTACTTTCAGTTCAGGTTGTTGCATCATGTGATCTCAGACCATGCCCTGAGACTGGTCAGAAATACATTTTTAAAGATGTAAGTCATAAGGAAAGAATATAGGGAAAGATCAGTGTGTACATGATGTGTCAATGTTTCCAAAGCAAGTTGTAACTGTATTTCAAACCTCCCTGAGTTTCTAGTGATTGTCTGTTTTCCCTCTATAAGCTAATGATTAGGTTTCTTAAAACAGTTTTTCAAACTACTTTCCAAATGAGTTATATGCATTGATTTGTAAATCACCAAATCTTGTTCTTGAAAAAATATATTGTTCATTCTTTCACAGTCATCGGAGATTTATACTGTCTTCCACAGATGTTCAAATATAGTTGCTAACAGTTTAGATATTTCCACTGCTGGTGCCTTCAGCACCCTGAGGTGTAAGTCATTAGCACCTGCTGTCTTAAAATCATTAAGATTAGTTCTGCTTTGTTTCTACCCTTACCTGCACCTTTTCCCCTCCAACTACCATGACTAGCATTTTTGCAAAGCTAGAGACAAACCCCCTCTCTGCTGCCTGGATCTAAGATGCTATTCAGCAAGAGAACTTTGAGCTTAAGTCTATTCTCTGCTAAATAAAATTAGTATTTCATAGGAGAAACTAACACATTCCACACCCTCCTCATATGGAGGTTTTATTACAGGAAACTGCAGCTGAAGACCTTGTGACAAGGTTAATTTGACAATAAGATGTATTAATTTCTCACTTCTGTTCAGACTTGTAGGAATCTATTGACTAAAAAAATTCACTTCAAGTGAATGAGCATCTGTCAAAAGAAAGCAAGCAAGCTTCAGAAAATTCTTTGTTGAACTGTTACTGAAAGATTGGTACAACACACACATTGTGCATACCATGGACTGCAAAAAAGACCAAAAATTGGGTGTTTGAACAAATTAAACCGGAACTGTCACTAGAAGCTAAAATGGTGAAACTGAGGTTATCATAATTTGGATACATAATGAGAAGACATGTTTCACTAAAAAAGACAATAATGCTGGGGAAAACAGAAGGGAGTAGAAAAAGAGGAAGGCCAAACAAGAGATGGATTGATTCCATAAAGCAAGCCACAGACCTGAACTTACAAGATCTGAACATGGTGGTTCACAAAAGATGCTATTGGAGGTCGCTGATTCATAGGGTCGCCATAAGTCGTAATCGACTTGAAGGCACATAATAACAACAACAAAGCTTGCTTCCAAGAGATAACTTCTTGCTCTCCCAACAACCAGCTCTTAGAAGCCATAATTCTTAGATAAAACTCCTGGGTAGGCTTGCCTGCCTTTACCTGTGCTGCTCTGACTGACTTCCTTCCCTCGCAGACTGATATGCTTAGGGAAGCTTATCTGCCGTTCCTCCTTCCACCCTTTCCCCCTCTTCTCTTCTTCAACTGAAGAAACACCTTTGTCTCTGCTCTCTCCCTCTTTGGGGTAACAGCCCACTGGATCAACCCAACTACCCTGAAATGTGAGGTCGGGGTGGGGGGATGTAAGATTCTGTTATACCATTCTGTTAATCTTATGGACAAAAATTTTTATTCTACTATTCCCTCTGTGTGTGTGTGTGTGTGTGTTTATTTTTAATATTGTTTTAGGCTTCTTAGATGTGCAGCAGCCAAGGCCAGCACTTTGTAGGTGTTTTTTTTAAAAAAAGTAACTGAAATGTAACTGTAGTGATTACTTTTGAGAAAAAGTAAAGTAATCAGTTACTTTCACAGCAATTGTAATTGTAGCGGTAGTTACTACTTTTTTGGGCCAAGTAATTGTAACTGTAATTTATTACTTTTTAAAAGTAATCTTCCAAGCTCTGAGGGGATCCCACCACCTTCCTAGGCAGTCGGTTCCATTGCCGAACTGCCCTTACTGTCAAGAAGTTCCTTCTAATTTCCAATCTGAATCTACGCTCCTGCAACTTAAAACCATTAGACCTAGTCAACCAGCAATGAATTAAACACAGATATAAAAAACGTAATAGCTTCTACATGCCTGGGTAGGCTTGTCTAAACAAAAATGTTTTTAGCAGGTGCCAAAATGAGTACAATGAAGTGCCTGCCTAATGTAAATAGGCAGGGAGTTCCAAAGTGTAGGTACTGCCACACTAAAGGATCAATTTCTTACAAGAGCAGAACAAGTACTATGTGGCACCTGTAACATGGAAAGCACACCTTGAACTTGGCCTGGTAGCAAATTGGCAACCAGTGCAGATTTCAGAGCAGAGGTGGTAGGTGTCGATAGGGTCTCACTCATGTCAGAAATCATGCCACTGCATTTATTTATTTATTTATTTATTAAATTTATATACCGCCCGACTAGCGATAGCTCTCTGGGCGGTGAACATAAAATAGTATAAAAATACAATGAATAACAAAATAATATTAAAATACAATCAACAATACAATAAACATTTTTAAAATTAGATCAATGTAACTTAAAAAGCTTCAGAGAATAGGAAGGTTTTGACCTGGCGCCGGAAGGAAAGCAGAGTCGGCGCCAGGCGTACTTCCTCAGGGAGACTGTTCCATAGTTCGGGGGCCACCACTGAGAAGGCCCTAGATCTTGTCATCACCCTCCGGGCCTCCCTGTGAGTTGGAACCCGGAGGAGGGCCTTCGTAGCAGAACGTAGTGCACGGGCCGGTTCATATCGGAAGAGGCGTTCCGCAAGGTATCGTGGTCCCGCACCGTATAAGGCTTTATAGGTTAACACCAACACTTTGAATCTAGCCCGGAAACATATTGGCAACCAGTGCAAGCTGGCCAGAACAGGTGTTATATGCTCGGACCGCTTGGTCCTTGTCAGCAATCTGGCCGCCGCATTTTGCACTAGTTGTAGCTTCCGAACTGTCTTCAAAGGTAGCCCTACGTAAAGCGCATTACAGTAATCCAAACGTGAGGTTACCAGAGCATGTACCACTGATGTAAAGTCCTCTTTACTCAAATAGGGACGTAGCTGGGCTACCAACCGACGTTGGTAAAACGCATTCCTAACCACCGAGCCTACTTGAGCCTCAAGTGAGAGGGAAGAGTCTAAAAAGACTCCCAGACTACAAACCTGGTCCTTTAGGGGGAGTGTAACCCCGTCCAGGACAGGGTATATATCCACCATCCGATCAGAGAACCCGTCCACCAACAGCATCTCAGTCTTGTCTGGATTGAGCTTCAGTTTGTTAACTCTCATCCAGTCCATTGTCGAGGCCAGGCAACGGTTCAGCAAATCGACAGCCTCACCTGAAGAAGATGAAAAGGAGAAGTAGAGCTGCGTGTCATCAGCATACTGATGACAACGCACTCCAAAACTCCTGATGACCTCTCCCAACGGCTTCATGTAGATATTAAAAAGCAGGGGGGACAAAACTGACCCCTGCGGGACCCCATATTGGAGAGCCCGCGGTGTCGAGCAATGTTCCCCAAGCACTACCTTCTGGAGACGACCCGCCAAGTAGGAGCGGAACCACTGCCAAGCAGTACCTCCAACTCCCAACTCCGCGAGCCTCTCCAGAAGGATACCATGGTCAATGGTATCAAAAGCCGCTGAGAGATCAAGGAGAATCAACAGAGTTACACTCCCTCTGTCTCTTTCCCGACATAGGTCATCGTACAGGGCGACCAAGGCTGTCTCAGTGCCAAAACCGGGCCTAAAACCCGATTGAAATGGATCTAGATAATCAGTTTCATCCAATAGCGCCTGGAGCTGGCCAGCAACCACCCGTTCCAAGACCTTGCCCAGGAATGGAACATTCGCCACTGGCCTGTAGCTGTTAAAATTGTCTGGGTCCAAGGAAGGCTTTTTCAGGAGTGGTCTCACCACTGCCTCTTTCAGACAGCCCGGGACCACTCCCTCTCGTAAAGAGGCATTTATCACTTCCTTGGCCCAGCTACCTGTTCCATTCCTGCTAGTTTTTATCAGCCAGGAGGGGCAAGGATCCAGTACCGAAGTGGTTGCACGTACCTGTCCAAGCACCTTGTCCACGTCCTCGAGTTGAACCAACTGAAGCTCATCCAACAAAACAGGACAAGACTGTTCTGCACTAACTGCAGCCTCCGGCTCAGGTTTCTGTCACCTTGGCTAACTGGCTGCCAGGATTTTTTGGTTTTGGTTAGGAACCCTGACTGGCTGTGGGATGCTAAGTTTTCTGTCTTACTCATAGGAATCTTGTTGTGGTTGGTATGGTATTGCATTTAGGAAATCATCACTTTTTTCTTTTTCCATTTGCATTTCAGTTGCCTCTGACCTTACTCCCTTACATCCATAGAAGCAACAACAGTAGTTCCATGTGGTCAGCTCAACTCCCTTAAACCCACTGATGATGCATCTTGTTATTTGCATGATGGTTTATTTCTTGCCCAATAGTGGTAAAAGAGAATTCACATACTGGGCAGTGTGACTTCAATTGCTGTTGTTCCCAATCTACTGGCTGTGAAGGTAGACCAAACCATGTGTGTTTTCTCTCTGTCAGTTATTACTCACTGGAATTGGGTTGGCTGTCAAAGTGAGTTTATAGCAGTCCACAGAGTAGGCAGGAAAGAGCAGAGAATCTTCTCAACTCTTATTCATTTCTCAAACATTTCTCTGCAGTGAAGGGTCAAATCTCTACAGAAGTTTGGAGCAGCCATGTTAAAAGGTAGGGCGTTCCAGACAGGGAGTTGCCAACCCTGCTTTGATATGGATATTGTTGCAGAGGATGCCTAGTGAAGCCTTACCGACAGCGCAATCTTAACAATATCTACTGAGAAGTAAGTCATGTTGAGTTCTGTGGGGCTTAGTCCCTTAGTAAGTGTTTAAAATTGCAGCCTTCAGGGGCATCCATCTTTACTCCTGAGTGCTCCCATCTAACATCTCCACAATATTAGGCTCCCTTCTTCCTACAGTGCCTTTCTGGTGACTGGCCTTGCCTGAGGGCACTTAAACCCTTCTTGCCAGAAGTGAGTAGGCTAGATTAAATATTCCTTACCCAAGCTCTCTAAGCATCTGAGAAGGAATTATCCTGTCACTTCAGCTGGACCCTCATTTAGCTAAGATTTCTATCTTAATTTCCAATCAGAGAATTTTTTTTGTTTGAGTGGTATGCTTCAAGCAACTGTGGTTGATGCTTAATGTATCATGTTTAATGACATCACTAGGGCTGCCCACTATGACATCACTAGGGGCCACCCCCATGACTAGGGCCTGCCCCTGAAATCTCAGGGTTTGGGGTGCTTCTGACCTGGCAACCCTATTCTGATCCCTGGAGCCTTCTGGTCCTACTGCTCCTCCTTCTTCCTGTTGTTTTCTGTTCACCTGCCCTGTCTCTGTGAGTGAGCAGAGAGAGGAGCAAGGAGAGGGAGCAGTAACCTCTACACACCTTGTCCTCACTTCTGGAAGGTGGTGCAGATTTGGCCAGAGGGAAAGACAAGCTAATGGGTAGTGGCAATAAAGGCAAGGACAAAGAAGAGATGGTTGCACTCCAGGAAGTGGAGGGGGGTTGCAATGCAGCATCGCCCAAGGTCCCCTTGAAATCTTGAGCCAGCATTGTGGGATACACTTGAAAACAGCTCCATCTGAGTCTCTCACTGAGAATGGAGGACTGCTAGTGTTAGCTAATGTGGGTGTATCTGGAACATCAAAAGAAGGGCACCAATTGAATTGATAAATTGAACAGGAGCCCTGATGCTGGGCAGAATGCATCTGGGGAACCACAGAGTTGGAAGTGGTCCCAGGCTATGGTCTGAAGGCACATGAGGCCAGCTCCCTGCTGAAGCTAAGCAGCGTCAGGTCTGGTCAGTGCCTGGATGGGAGACTGCTTGGGAACCATATGTAGCCGCCTTGGGTTTCTATGATGAAAAGAAAGGTGGGGTATAAGTGTAATAAATACTAAGTGGCCTCAAAGGTCATTGAGTCCAATCCCCTGCCAATGCAGGAAATCCCTGATAGAGGGCACCCATCCTCAGCTTAAACGTCTCTAATGAAGGAGAGTCCACCACCTCCAAGGCAGTCTATTCCACCGTCAAACAGCTTGTACCATTAGGAAACCTCTCCCAGAGGGCAAGTGAGATGGTCAAAATTCCCTTTCTTGTCATTTGAACCTGTTAGTTCAGGTCCTACCCTGAGAATCAATCCAGGGGAGGGAAATGGACCAACACCACCCCAGTTTCCCCCGCAACAGAGCTAAAGCAAAGCTAGTCAAGAGAATGATTGAGATGCCAGGGAGGACTAGCTCCAGTGCTGCTCCCTTACCAAAAAGCCTGGGTGTGTCATCAGGGGCTGGAGTTCCTGGTGCTTGCAGCCAGCTGTAGCCACCAAGGCACTGGCTAGGGAGGATGAGCTCCAGAGCTCTAGGAACCCAGACAGAAAAGTAATGAGAGTCTTGGGAAAGAGGAGGTCATCTTGGATGATGTAATCTCCTCCCATGACTGAGCCTGGAGGGCGAGTGAGCTATTGGGCAAGTCAGACTAGCTACTCACCAATCACTGCATTATTTCTCAGAAGCAGATATGCTTCTGTCCAGTGTGCTGGTTCTACAGAATGACTATTGCGACTATCAGTTAAATGGGCCTATGTAATAGCCAGTGGAGGTTGGTGGCTCCAATGTCAGTGGGGTAATGAATACACACTGAGGTTTAGTCTGAATTTTCAAGGAGCTGTCCAAGAGGTCTTGGACAGTCCTTGAAAATTTGGACTAAAACCCAGAGCAGATTCACTGCCCACTGCCATCAGAGCCACCAGCCTCCACTGGTAGCAGTTAACCGTATCAAAATCACAAATCACTTTGGTTTAAAAGAGGGGGCAGCTGGGTGTGCCTGCCTCAGCAGGTTTGCTTTCATTCTCAAGAGATAAGAAGAGAGAACCACAACAGAAGCACTTTAAAATTCACACTCCTTTTTGCAATTTAAAGCTGAAAATAGGAAGAGAGCAAATTTTAACCTTTGCTCTTAATATTGTCCCTTCCCCGGATATAAATCTAATTGTTGTTGTTGTTAAATAATAATAGTAGTAGTAGTAGTAATCTCCTTATGCCCTTTTAAAAAATATTTACTTATTTATTCAGTCAGCATTTCTTCTCTCTACTGCCAACAAGAAGAATAAAAAATTGTCCCGGAACAGCTTCAAATAAAGTCTCAAATGAGAAAACTCCAATGAAGCCCCCCAAAAGGCATCCTAAAAACATCAGTCTGGAATCAGCAGCCAATAAAACCTTTTCCGAACAATCCAGTTTTAACCAGCTAATGAAAAGTTAGAAGGAAAGTAGCCGAGTGCATCTCCCATTGCCACTTCCTCTTCCACATACCAAAATAATGCCCCAGTGGCCACATCATGTGGTTCCCTTGGCTGTGTAATTTCTATCTTTTGGTAAATGTTTGAGCTATTACAGCTGCTCATTTCTGTGAGTTTTAATTGTGATGGCACTATCAAACAAAACTCCTGCTGCACACATGCTTCTGCCTCCCAGCCATAGACTGCTTTTCTGGAAATAACAAAAGTCACTTGGAAATGGATTGGGTGTTTGGTAACAAACATTCCCATCCTCTACCCTGAAGACAAAAATTCTCGGGGTATAGTGACAATTATTCAAGAAGACACCGTTTTATCTTCTAACCAGCAGATGGAAATCTCCCCTTATAATGAAATAGGAACAGAGCAAATGTTAAAACTTTTGTCATAAGTAGATAGAAACATTTTCTCTATTTTTGTAAAATCACCAGGCATCTTGCTTAAGACAATGTAGGCTAAAGAGAAGCAGCTCATTCAGTATTAAGCATGTTTCTATCCCATTTATTTAAACAGGAAATAAGTAAGCACATACTTAATTCTCCCA
This sequence comes from Rhineura floridana, assembly GCF_030035675.1. Classification (NCBI taxonomy): domain Eukaryota; kingdom Metazoa; phylum Chordata; class Lepidosauria; order Squamata; family Rhineuridae; genus Rhineura; species Rhineura floridana. The sequence goes on from NC_084482.1 coordinate 187,344,736, forward strand.
CTGAAATCCATGGAACTTATACATATTTTGCTTATATAAATCTTTATGTGCTACTTCATTTTATTTATTTATTTATTTATTTTATTTAATTAAGCTTATATACCGCCCAACTAGCAACAGGTCTCTGGGCGGTGAACATTAAAAATACAATAAAAATAACACAATACAGTATATCACAATACAAAACTGTACAAAAAACTGTACAGTCTAAAATCAAAATATAATAATTTAGAATTAACAGGAATTAAAATGCCTCAGAGAAGAGAAAGGTTTTAACCTGGCGCCGAAAAGATGATAGTGTCGGCGCCAGGCACACCTCCTCGGGGACACCATTCCATAGTTCGGGGGCCACCACTGAGAAGGCCCTAGATCTTGTCACCACTCTCCGGGCTTCCCTATGAATCGGAACCCGGAGGAGGGCCTTCGTAGTAGACCGTAGTGTACGGCCGGTTCATATCGGGAGAGGCGTTCCAACAGATATCATGGTCCCGCGCCGTATAAGGCTTTATAGGTAAGTACCAACACTTTGAATCTGGCCCGGAAGCATATTGGAAGCCAGTGCAAACGGGCTAGCACAGGTGTTATATGCTCAGACCGCTTAGTTCTTGTTAGCAGTCTGGCCGCCGCATTTTGCACTAGCTGTAGCTTCCGAATCGTCTTCAAAGGTAGCCCTACGTAAAGCGCGTTGCAGTAGTCCAGACGCGAGGTTACCAGAGCATGTACCACTGATGTGAGGTCCTCCTTACTCAGATAGGGACGTAGCTGGGCTACCAACCGAAGTTGGTAGAACGCATTCCGAGCCACCGAGGCTACATGAGCCTCAAGTGAGAGGGAAGAGTCTAAAATTACTCCCAGACTACGAACCTGCTCCTTTAGGGAGAGTGTAACCCCATCCAGGACAGGGTATATATCCACCATCCGATCAGAGAAACCATCCACCAACAGCATCTCGGTCTTATCAGGATTGAGGCTCAGTTTGTTAGTTCTCATCCAGTCCATTCATCTACAGATGGGGATGTGCAAAGTGGCTCACAGACATAACTCCCATATGGATTCCCCATATTTCTCTCATCACCCCCATTAGCTTCTGATTATTTCCTTCAGAAGCCCCCTCCTCCCATTCCTCTCAGGATACACCACCAATGGCCCCCATCACATCCCCTAATACTTCCCTCAGGACATTTCCCTTCTCCCCACAAAACAATCCCCCTTTGACATGTCAAAGACTCCTCTTAAAATTTCTGTCAGGAACCCCAAGCCCCATTCTCCTTCCATTGCTTCGTTTACGTGGTAACGCCAGAAGCCTTCAACTTGCATGGGAAATATTCCTATGGTTGGTCACCATCATATGTTTGTGGTATTCGTACACCTACTATGGGCCAGTGGCAGCTGGTGGCTCCATGTCAGTGGGGCAGTGGAATCCGCTCTGGGTTTTAGTCTGAACTTTCAAGGAGCTGTCCTTGAAAGTTTGGACTAAAACCCAGAGCGCATTCCACTACACCACTGCCATGGAGCCACCACTGCCATGGGCACGTGGAACAGAACTGTGGAGGAGCCACTGGGATGTGCGTGGAAGAGAGACTAGGGCCAATGGAGCAATGGAGGCATAATTCCTTCTATGCCCCCAGTACTATTACCATTTTATTTATTACAGACATTTCTGTACTGGCCTTCAATAGAAATTCCCAAGGCATTTCAAAAAACCAATTAGGATACAGGTAAAACAAGGTGAAACTATCATGAAACAAAGACTGAAAAGGTTACTAGAGCCAGTTGTGTGTGTGCAAGGCTAAAAGGTCTGGGGATTTCCTCCAAAAAAGAAGTATTTCCCTGGTGCCAAAAGAACAGCAGAGTAAGAGTGCCAAGTGGGCCTCTCTGGGGAGAGCATTCTGTATTATTGCAAGGTCTCTTCCACAAAATGTGTGAAAGTGGCCCCACACAAGTTTCTGTCAACAGTAGAGAAAATTTGCCTTTAATAAACAATAAATATGAAAGGCCCCTCAGAATAACAGGAGGCAATGAAGATCCACATGTGAAGAAGCAACAAAATATTATGTAATTACACTTAGGAAAAGGCCAGGTAATAAGGACGAAAATAAATAAATAAATAAATATTTTAGTGGGCCACACAAGTGCCCCAGCAAATAAGTTTGCTATGTGGGAGAAATCTTAAGGGGCATTTAAGGGGCAATCTCAAAAGAAACCAGTCACATCCACACCATATATTTAAAGCACATGGCTTCTCCCAAGGAATCCTGGGAACTGTAGTTTACCTCTCACAGAGCTACAATTCCTAGCACTCTTAACCAACTACCATTCCCAGGATTCTGTGGAGAAGCCATGTGCTTTAAATGTATGCTGTGGATATGCAAAAGTCTTTGGCTTCACTGCCTCTTTCCATACCACCCTGCCCACTCTGAAAGATCAAAAGGAGAGGCCCTTCTCTAGATTCCATGTGGAAGAGAAGCATGTTTGATCAAGACAAGAGGGAGGAGCTTCTCAGACCACATTCAAGCCATACATTTATTCCACTATTATTCCACTTTAAACAATCATGGCTTCCCCCAAAGAATCCTGGGAACTGTAATTTGTGAAGGGTGCTGAGAGTTGCTAGGAGACTCCTATTCCTCTCACAGAGCTACAATTTCTAGAGTGATTTAGCAGTCAGTCCCTCTTCCCAGAGAACTCTGAGAGTTCTAGCTCTATGAAGGGAATAGGGGTCTCCTAACAACTCTCAACACCCTTCACAAACTACACTTCCCAGGATTCTTTGGGGGAAGCCACAACTGTTTAAAGTGGAATAATAGAGGAATAAATGTATGGTGTGATTATGGCCTTAGTGACTGCACCCAGATTGTGAAATGCCTTGCCCTGTGAACTATAGTCAGCCCCCGCCCGCACTGTTTTTCATCGCTTTGTAAAGACCATTTTATTCTAACAGACTTTTGCTGTGTGTAACAGATAATGTTTTTGTGCTTTGATTTAACTGTTGTTCCTGGCTCCTTGGCTGGCTGCTTTATATCGTTCCTATAATATAATTAAGCTGCCTTGGGTGATGCTTTTGTACCAGAAAGTTGGGACATAAATGTTTTAATAAATGATACTTAAAAACTAGATTAGGGGCAGACAAGGTGGTGCCATCCCAGAGTTGTACTATTGAACTCCATCGTTCCTGACTATTAGCCATACTGGCTGTGGATGATATGAGCTGTTGTCTAACACTATCTAGAGAACACCACAATGGCTACCTCTCACTTAGATAGGAGGCCAAGTTCAGGGGAAAGGTGCCAGTTATGCATTGCCCCAAAAGAAGATATGTATCACCAAAAACAGAGATCAAAAGAGGGCACCAATTTGCATAAAAGTTGCATATGGTTTGCCTAGGTGCAAATTTAGAAATCATGAATATCATTTAAACAGAAATGCAAAACATCCCACCATAGCGGGGAAGACACCAGGTGACTTGTGTGTCTGCTCAGTCTACTGACCAGGTGCTACTAACTGCTGATGGGCAACTTCACTCTTTTTATGGTTCCTTATCTTTAAACCAGACTTGGACGGGACATCCCTAAAGTAGAGGACATCTTCAGATAGAGGGCTGTTCTTTTGCAGCCCTACAAAAAAGAGGACTGTCATGTATAAAATAGGATAGGTGGCCACCCTACTTAAAAGGTACATTATTATTTCTCATTATTATTGATTAAATTTATATCCCACCCTTCCTCCCAAAGGAGCCCACTACTGGGGCTAGATCAAAATTTGGCCACTTTAGTTAAGTGTTCACAAAGAGGTAGTGTACTATACATAAAAATGGTTTCCTGGATTTGGCTGTTCAAGGGACACAGGTATATGCACTTGGAGAGGACTTCTTCTGCCTCCCCTGCTAAAACATTTGATGCCCCATTCTGCCATGGTTCCCAGTGGGAGGGGGATACTGATCACTTACAGACTCCTTTAGCTCTGTCTTATCTGCCTTTCCCTACATTCCATGTACATTGTGACTGGTAGGGCAAAAGGCAGATAGGTCCACAGTAGGTGAAGCTAGAGCCAATGATTGGGGGAGCCAACTACTTGTAGCATTGTCCCTTATCCTTCTCCCTGTTGAGTTTTACAAAGACAACACGGAAATTCAGGAGAAGGAATCTGACAGGCAGTGCCAACCCCTGGAGTGGATGTAAGTAAGAAGGCAGGCAGGATAGGCACTGGCTGAGGCCAGGCAGAAGTTGGTGGGACACTGCCCTGTGCACCCTAATGGACCAGCCTCCACTGTGAATCCACAGTAAGGGAAGAGGGAGCTGGCAAATGCCCAGTATATTGCTGAGTGGTGGGAAACACCTACACAAACACATTAGGGACTTCTAATGGATCCCTAATGTGTCTGGAGCCCTTAACTTTTGCTACAGCCCCCTGAGGTACCATTTTTGAATGCATTAGGGGAGAAGTCAGGGGTAGAGCTTTTGAATGTGATTAAAGGTTCCTTTTCCTCCATAATTTGAGCACTGGGACAAATAATGTTTATGGCTGAGGTCCAGCTTAGAGCACATGCTTTTAATCACTATGCCGCATTAGTCCTACCATACAGCATGGGACTATGAACACAGTTAGCTTGCAATCCTTTACCCAGTTACCTAGGAATTGAACCTTCATAGAACTCCACAGGACTTTCTTCTGAGTAGACAAGCATAGGATTGTATGTCAAAACCACATTCAGTAGAGAGCTGTGTCAGTCCACTCAGGCTGCATTGCTCTATGGCTGTGGCTTGCTTGCTGCCTTCATGTTATGCAACTCCACACTTTAAGCTTCTCTGTGGCAGCAGCAAGAATTTGGGGGTGGGGTGGGTAGGGAGAGAGTTCAGGAACCGCTTGGCTGTCGGATCTCTTATACGCCAAGTAGTGGCTCAGACTTGATCCAGCAGTAACCCTTTTTCTTGTATTTCTCCAGAAGTGGGTCTCAACGTGTTTCTTTCCCAGAGTCTCTTGCCAAAGCTTCACTGAAGAAGTAAATGGAGGGAGGGGAGAGGGAGAGAAAATAGCACAAACCCCCCAAGCAAGAAAAGCACTCTTGCTGCTGGGGCCCAACTGTGCTGTGCAGGTTGAATTCCTTCCCAGCTCAGCTTTGCATTCTGTGACATCTTGCTGTGTCAAGTCTGATTACTCTAATCTTCGACAGGCTTTTTCAAAAGAAGGAACTCTGCTTAGAAGCTGGGCATGATCAGCATGAAAGCTGCCTTTGTGTGTAGCCTCTGGCAGTGTGCAAGGCAGTTGTTAGGTATATGAGAAAAAATGAATTCTTTACATGCCAGAGTAAACCATCAAGGGAAAACTTTTCTGCTCATCACCTTGAAGATCCTGCTGCTGCTGCCACTGCTGCTGCTTCTCTGCCTCTCTTTCTCTGTGAGTGAAATGGGAGTGCAAGGCGCTGCATGTCGTCAGCACTATCTCCGGCATGGGACACAGGATGTGTCTGTCCACACATAGTGGCATTGACAGCATGGCACAATTATAAGGATCCACTAAAAAACTCCAGTACTGTGTCTTTTGCTCACACACTGCAAAAAGCCAGGAGAGTTAAATCAAAATCACTGCGGAGGACGACACAGAACTCCTAAAATCATGGGAGCAGCTCATGGGAAAAAGGTAATACTTTTGTGCTTTGTCAACATAGTTTTTAGATGAGACGGCTCTGCTTAGCTAGCCTTTACTGGGACTGACGGACTGAGATGGTCGTATTAGCATGACTTAAGTGCCAAACTAGTTGTTACTTTAATTCCATAGTAAGCAGCTATGTATGTGGGATTTTTAAAAATGTAATCACAGGTGCAAAAGAAGGTGACTATCATCAGGTTCATGAGAAGGGGAGGTTTATCCCTTCCTTCTCGTTCCCAGCAATGATCTAGATGGATGTCATCCCCCTGCAGCACAACAATGAAGCTTAGGGGAAAAGCTCCCATTTGCACCAATTGACGGGGTGGGGGATGGATAACTGGGTGCTGCAGTACTGGCCTGATGGCGTTCTCCCTCTGCGCCTGTATTAAAATAAAGAAAAGGCGCAGATGTAATTGCACACTACACAGTAAGTTTGGCCTTAAGGAGCAGCCACTATATGGAATCTAGTCACACCTAGGACCCTGCCAGACATCCTTTTAATTGTGCATTCGTGATGACTTGCGTACATGATGCTGTTGGGGCGGTTATATGTGATTTCGCTTTCAATAGTTTGTGCCTGCAAATGTTTTGGGGCAAACATACTGCTTCGTTTCCAGTCAGTGCATGTCCCATAATTTCCTCATGAAATATTGTGATTTTGAGTATCACAATTGTTCCAGATTGTTTCTTGTAGACAGCAATAATGCAATAACTTTGAGGAAGCATTGGAGAACAACTAAAAATGTGGAATAATGTATGGATGGTCGAGTACAAATCCACTGTTAATGTACTGTTATGTAATCAGCAGAGCTTGGAAGATTACTTTTTAAAAGTAATAAATTACAGTTACAATTACTTGGCCAAAAAAGCAGTAATTACAGTTACAATTGCTCTGAAAGTAACTGATTACTTTACTTTTTCTCAAAAGTAATCACTACAATTACATTTCAGTTACTTTTTAAAAAAATGCCTACAAGGTGCTGGCCTTGGCTGCTTCACATCTAAGTAGCCTAAAACAATATTAAAACTAAACACACACACACAGGGGGTAGTAGAAGGGTTCGAATCCCCACATAGCCATGAAGCTCATTGGGTGACCTTGGGCCAGTCACTGCCTCTCATGAAAACCCTATTCATAGGGTCACCATAAGTCGGAATCAGCTTGAAGGCAGTACATTTATTTTTTATTTTGAAGATGATGATTATGATAATGCAGCATTTCAAATTAATTCTGTATGACAAGCATTCCATGCCAAGCTTGGAAAACCAAGGAGGAGGTATAAAATGTAGACAAAAATACTTTTGACAAAATGCCGTTTATCCTTTATATCTATATCTATAAGTAACAATACAGCTGAATGATGTATGTAAAGTATTTTTTCTCTTTCCCTTTTTTATTAGTATTTTAGTACTACTGCTAAAGTTCTGATAAAATAATAAAGCATTCATTAGCCAAATTCAAATGATTAGAACACATCACATAAATTCCACTGAAGTTGGAGTTTTTGCCATAGAAAAGGCAAAAAATACATACCCTATGATAGCCCAATAGACAATCAGAACTAATATAAAACCCTATTGCTTCTCATTTGCAAATGTTGCAAGATCTAAGGTAACTCTAGATCATGTGAGTTCAGGTGATGCATGTTATGTAAATTTGTATAGATATTAGCAGAGATTGTCAACAGTCTGAGATGTGTGTGTGCCAATGTGTGTGTTTACCTAAGTGGCAGGCTTTTACTCTGCACTGAGATCACTGAGACTTAAGACTTAGTAAAATAAGAAAAACTATTTTATTTATAGAAATACATAGTAGATGGGAAAGGCATACCTAGTTCTAACTAACTTGGAGGCGCAACACTCAGGTTTGGGAGTTGCCCTCCTGGCTCAGGAGGGAGAGAGCAGAGACAAAGGTGTCTCCTCTCTCTTGGATTACTTTATTGCTTAACTGCATTCTGTGTTTGCCTCTGTAATTCTCACTTTTTTTACCCACTGTTTGAATGTCTTTTGGGAATGCCTACTGATTATTTGTTATCATTTTGGGCTGATTACCTTCAGCTATTATCTCACCAAAGTTGCATACACATGACAGATTTAAAGCACATTTCCACCACCACCCCAAAAAAGAATCCTGGGAACTGTAGTTTGTTACGGGTGCTGGGAATTGTAGCTCTGTGAGGAGTAAACTACAGTCCCCAAGATTCTTGGGGAAAAGCCATGTGCTTACATGTATGGTATCTACTGGGAGAAGTAAATCCTATTTACTGCTATGGGAATTACTTCCAAGTAAGTATGCTTGGAATTGCAGCTTTTAGGTCATTTTTGAGCAGGGGAAAAATCTTAGCTCAAGCATCTCAAATTGCTTGTGCATTCGCTTTAAATTGAGATGGGAAACCCGTGGCAGTTCAGATGTTGTTGGACTTCAACTTCCATCATCCATGACTACTGGCCATGCTGGCTGGGACTGATGGGAGTCACAGTACAACAACATCTAGAGCAGCCTTTCCCAACCAATGTGCCTCCAGATGTTGTTGGACCACAACTCCCATCAGCCTCAACCAGCATTACCAATGGTCAGGAAAGATGGGAATTGTGGTCCAACAACATCTGGAGGCACACTGGTTGGGAAAGGCTGATCTAGATGGACACAGGCCTCCCATTCCTGACTTACAACATTTTTATTATTATTATTATTTAATTATTTAATTATTACCACTTATTCTGCTAATGCACTCACTGTTTAAAATAGGGCCTTATTACACAAGATGAAAGGGGATGGAAAGGAAAAAAGAAAATAAACACAAATCAGGTTCCTTGGCCATATAAGGAGGCAGTTTAGGAGAGGGAAATCCAATTGGCAATTGGTCCTAGCCAACAGAGTGGGGCAGGGTGTCTGTCTCACTACTCTTTGTGTGTCAGCCAGATGAAATGGCTAATGATGGAGACAGTTCTGGAAAGGGAGCACAAGCAATTTAGGACGTTTCCCAATGATCTGTTGATTGAGAATTCATCCTGATTTGTTTGCAGGGAGTTTAGATGACATCAGCCACTTAATGAGCATTCATTCCGATTTGTTTGTGGGGACGCTAGATGATGAATCAAAGCAAGAATTATCCCACACTTTCCAGTTCATTTCCTCAACTCTTTCCTTATCATAAAAAGTCTAATCTTTTGGGGAAGTGAGTTTTTTCACAAGACCTCTCAATCAACAATAACTGTGCTACCTGAACTTGCTGATACATGACTGAATCCCACCCCAAAATAGTGACAGCCTGGAAGTGCTCTTAGTCCTAGCCAGATGGAGGGGGGCCTGTCAGTGGCGTCACTACAGGGGTGTGGGGGGTGCAGACCACACCAGGTGACACCATCAGAGGGGGGTGATTCTCAGCTTTAATTTTCAAAAATTAAGTTTCTAGGTGGTCCGGTTCTCGAGATAGACATAAAAACATCAGCCCACCCATTAAATCTTTTTTTAAACTACTGTATAGCACTTCATAGCTTTAACCCTGCCCGTTCAGGATTGCAGCCAATCAGTGAAGTGTTTGTTTGACCTGTGGCAGTGTCTAGTAAACCTCATTGCAAGGCCAGGAAATGGTGGTTTCCCTGCCCCCGTTTATCTGAAAATCTCATAAATTGGGTAAGTATATACATTTCAGTTTTTCCCCCTCTTGTGTGTAGGAGTCAGATCCTGGGCAGTGTTTTGAAAACCTTCCCAATACTTGCTTTTGTGGGAGTAAAAGCATTGCTAATCCCATATCTCCAGAGTAAATCCCATTGAATTCAATAGGATTTACTTTTGAGTAGACATGGTTATGAATGTGCTGAAAATCAATGGGACTTTGGAGTGAATGTAAAAAATTGTGTTTGTGTTCTCTTTCTGTCCCCCCCCCTCCAGTCCTATTTTAAAGCAAGTAGGCAGAGCTTACTTAGGTATTACCGTTTATATTCTGTAGGAAACGAATACTGATTTTTTTAAAACTAATACTGATTTTTCTGCAATGACCAACTGGTTTGACAATAAACTATTATATGGGCTGTATGTATTTATACATCTGCAGTGTGTGTGTGTAGTCTTTCCAACAACCCTGTGAGGTAGGGTTGGAAACCAAGGCAGCTCACAACAAGAAATAAAGCCATTTAAAATCCAATAACCATAAAGCAAGAATAAACAGTTGGAAAACATCCTAAAAAGGCATGATTCTGAATTTTGGGTTGGGTGAATGAAGTTTATTTATTTATTATTTGATTTATATCCCACCCTTCCTCCCAGCAGGAGCCCAGGGCGGCAAACAAAAGCACTAAAAGCACTTTAAAACATCATAAACACAGACTTTAAAATATATGAAAACATCTTTGAAAATATTTTTTTAAAGTTTTAAAAAAAATTTTAAAAAAAGAAAAGGCTTAAAAACATTAAAAAGCAATTCCAACACAGACTCAGACTGGGATAAGGTCTCAACTTAAAAGAACAAGTTGAAAGAACAAGTTCCTTATCACTTGAGGCTGTAGTTCTCTGCACACTTCCCAGTTTGAGTAAGCCCCATTGAATACATTGGGACTTGCTTCTGAATAAACAAACATCAGATTGCACTATAAATATATTTACAGATTGTGTAATTCATAAACATATTTGAGAGTCATGTTTATGTTTTGCAGTGTTTTGCACCGTCTGCAGCATGTATGACTATCTGCCTGTTGGACAGAAGTCGTGGGTGTGCTCTCGGTGCAATGAGCTCCTGGCTCTCCGGGAACGACTTCATTTCCTTGAGGCCAAGGTAGCGGACCTGGAAAAGCTGAGAGAGGCAGAGAGGTGTGTGGAGGAGGCCTTCAGGGACGTTATAGCCGTGTCCCACTCCAACGATGATAGCTCTCCTGCTATCATGGAGACGATGGTCTCAGGGAAGGAGAGCATCCAGCTGAGGAAGAGGGAAACGATCCCTTAGAAGGGACCCATTCCTTGGGGGATGAGCAGCTATCCTGTCGTGCTGAGGATATATCTCCAGGGGGTGGAGGGATCCTTGTAGTGGGTGATTTGATCATTAGGAACATAGACAGTGGGGTGTGTGATGGGCGTGTAGACCGCAAGGTGTTTTGCCTGCCTGGTGCAAAGGTTGCGGATATCACCCGTCATTTAGATAGTTTGGTAGACAGTGCTGGGGAAGAGTCAGTGGTCGTGGTGCACGTTGGCACCAACGACATGGGGAAATGCAGCCGTGAGGTCCTGGAAGCAAAATTTAGGTTGCTAGGTAGGATGCTGAAAGCAGGACCTCCAAGGTGGCTTTCTCTGAAATGCTACCGGTTCCATGCGCAGGACCAGCCAGACAGGCCCAGCTTTGCAGTCTCAATGCGTGGATGAGACGATGGTGTCAGGTGGAAGGGTTTGGATTTGTTAGGCACTGGGGAACATTTTGGGACAAGCCGGGCCTGTACAAAAGGGACAGGCTCCACTTGAACCAGAATGGAACCAGACTGCTGTCACTTAAAATTAAAAAGGTAGCAGAGCAGCTTTTAAACTGACTGAGGGGGGAAACCCGACAGGAGCTGAGGAAGGTCCGGTTCAGAATAAACCTCCCCCCTGGGATAAAAACCAAAGAAATGATGAAATTTTAAAAGGGGTAGGCCTAGAAGTAGGCATTGTGAGAGCAGGGGCACAGGATACAGAAGGGCACAGGATACAGGATACAGGGGCACAGAAGAGCAAAATTACCACAGGCCAAACCACAAGTGCCAAAGACACTTGAAGAGAGACACTGCTTACAAGTGCCTGTACGCTAATGCTAGGAGCCTCCGAACCAAGATGGGAGAACTGGAGTGCTTGGTCTTAGAGGAGAGCATTGATATAGTGAGCATAACGGAGACCTGGTGGAATGGAGAAAACCAGTGGGATACGGTTATCCCTGGATATAAACTATATCGGAAGGACAGGGCAGGACGTATTGGTGGCGGAGTCGCTCTATACGTGAAAGAAGGCATTGAATCCAGCAAGATCGAAACCCCAAAAGAGGCAGACTCCTCCACAGAATCGCTGTGGGTGGTGATACCATGCCCCAGGAGGGACTTAATACTGGGAACGATCTATCGTCCCCCTGATCAAAATGCTCAGGGAGACCTTGAGATGAGATATGAAATTGAGGAAGCATCCAAACTAGGAAATGTGGTAGTAATGGGTGACTTCAACTACACAGACATAGACTGGCCGCATATGTGTTCCAGTCATGACAAAGAAGCAAATTTTCTAGATATTCTAAATGACTATTCCCTAGACCAGTTGGTCATGGAACCAACCAGAGGGATGGCAACCCTGGACTTAATCCTCAGTGGGGACCGGGACCTGGTGCGAGATGTAAGTGTTGTTGAACCGACTGGGAGCAGTGACCACAGTGCTATTAAATTAAACATACATGTAACTGGCCAATTGCCAAGAAAATCTAACACGGTCACATTTGACTTCAAAAGAGGAAACTTCACAAAAATGAGGGGATTGGTAAAAAGAAAGCTGAAAAACAAAGTCCAGAGGGTCACATCACTCGAAAATGCTTGGAAGTTGTTTAAAAACACTATATTAGAAGCACAACTGGGATGCATACCGCAGATCAGAAAAGGTACCGCCAGGGCCAAGGAGATGCCAGCATGGTTAATGAGCAAAGTCAAGGAAGCTCTTAGAGGCAAAAAGTCTTCCTTCAGAAAATGGAAGTCTTGTCCGAATGAAGAAAATAAAAAGGAACACAAACTCTGGCCAAAGAAATGCAAGAAGACAATAAGGGATGCTAAAAAAGAATTTGAGGAGCACATTGCTAAGAACATAAAAACCAACAACAAAAAATTCTATAAATACATTCAAAGCAGGAGACCATCTAGGGAGGCGATTGGACCCTTGGATGATAAGGGAGTCAAAGGTGTACTAAAGAACGATAAGGAGATTGCAGAGAAGCTAAATGAATTCTTTGCATCTGTCTTCACAGTGGAAGATATAGGGCAGATCCCTGAACCTGAACTAACATTTGCAGGAAGGGATCCTGAGGAACTGAGACAAATAGTGGTAACGAGAGAGGAAGTTCTAGGTTTAATGGACAATATAAAAACTGACAAATCACCGGGCCCGGATGGCATCCACCCGAGAGTTCTCAAAGAACTCAGATGTGAAATTGCTGATCTGCTAACTAAAATATGTAACTTGTCCCTCGGGTCCTCCTCCGTGCCTGAGGACTGGAAAGTGACAAATGTAACGCCAATCTTCAAAAAGGGATCCAGAGGGGATCCTGGAAATTACAGGCCAGTTAGCTTAACTTCTGTCCCTGGAAAACTGGTAGAAAGTACTATTAAAGCTAGATTAACTAAGCACATAGAAGAACAAGCCTTGCTGAAGCAGAGCCAGCATGGCTTCTGCAAGGGAAAGTCCTGTCTCAGTAACCTATTAGAATTCTTTGAGAGTGTCAAGAAGCATATAGATAGAGGTGATCCAGTGGACATAGTGTACTTAGACTTTCAAAAAGCTTTTGACAAGGTACCTCACCAAAGACTTCTGAGGAAGCTTAGCAGTCATGGAATAAGAGGAGAGGTCCTCTTGTGGATAAGGAATTGGTTGAGAAGCAGAAAGCAGAGAGTAGGAATAAATGGACAGTTCTCCCAATGGAGGGCTGTAGAAAGTGGAGTCCCTCAAGGATCGGTATTGGGACCTGTACTTTTCAACTTGTTCATTAATGACCTAGAATTAGGAGTGAGCAGTGAAGTGGCCAAGTTTGCTGACGACACTAAATTGTTCAGGGTTGTTAAAACAAAAAGGGATTGCGAAGAGCTCCAAAAAGACCTCTCCAAACTGAGTGAATGGGCGGAAAAATGGCAAATGAAATTCAATATAAACAAGTGTAAAATTATGCATATTGGAGCAAAAAATCTGAATTTCACATATACGCTCATGGGGTCTGAACTGGCGGTGACCGACCAGGAGAGAGACCTCGGGGTTGTAGTGGATAGGATGATGAAAATGTCGACCTAGTGTGCGGCAGCTGTGAAAAAGGCAAATTCCATGCTAGCGATAATTAGGAAAGGTATTGAAAATAAAACAGCCGATATCATAATGTTGTTGTATAAATCTATGGTGCGGCCGCATTTGGAATACTGTGTACAGTTCTGGTTGCCTCATCTCAAAAAGGATATTCTAGAGTTGGAAAAGGTTCAGAAGAGGGCAACCAGAATGATCAAGGGGATGGAGCGACTCCCTTACGAGGAAAGGTTGCAGCATTTGGGGCTTTTTAGTTTAGAGAAAAGGCGGGTCAGAGGAGACATGATAGAAGTGTATAAAATTATGCATGGCATTGAGAAAGTGGATAGAGAAAAGTTCTTCTTCCTCTCTCATAATACTAGAACTCGTGGACATTCAAAGAAGCTGAATGTTGGAAGATTCAGGACAGACAAAAGGAAGTACTTCTTTACTCAGCGCATAGTTAAACTATGGAATTTGCTCCCACAAGATGCAGTAATGGCCACCAGCTTGGATGGCTTTAAAAGAAGATAGACAAATTCATGGAGGACAGGGCTATCAATGGCTACTAGCCGTGATGGCTGTGCTCTGCCACCCTAGTCAGAGGCAGCATGCTTCTGAAAACCAGTTGCCGGAAGCCTCAGGAGGGGAGAGTGTTCTTGCACTCGGATCCTGCTTGTGGGCTTCCCCCAGGCACCTGGTTGGCCACTGTGAGAACAGGATGCTGGACTAGATGGGCCACTGGCCTGATCCAGCAGGCTCTTCTTATGTTCTTATATAAATATTTCTTCATACTGTGTCCCAATAAATATTTGATTTCACACTATGGTTGTAGATGATTTTTTCCTCTACATTTTAAGTGTGCCCTTCTTCCTGAGGGTGGTCATTGTTCTCCGTTGTTTTCATCCTGAGGGGAGGATAGGCTGAGAGACGGTGAGTAGCACATTTAAGGTCTCTTCACCTCCCCCCCTTTTTTATTTGTATTTATTTTATATTTCTCCAATATCTTCCCCTGTCTGTTTTTATGTATTCTAAATATTTTTAGATTAAATCAATAGGAAATCATAATTGTGAACCTCCCTAAAAGCAATTTACCTATCCTTATGTTTTGGCAAAGTGATGGTGTAAAGGCATGCTGGTAGAACAAAAGACCATGTTTGAGGCATGTTACAAGGTGTTTGAGGCATGTTACAAGGTGTTTGAGGACTTTGTGACACATTACTTTTTGAGACCTGTAGATTCATGTTGGAAAGAACACATGCACGTATTGAATGGTGGCTTGGGTGCTGTTTTTTCTGTCTACGATGCATGCGTAGGGAAGGTGATACATCATCTGGCAGCTAGCTTCATAACGTGAGAATGAAAAACATTTGGATCACCATTCACTTGTTTACTTTTCTCACTATTGAGACCACTTCATATATTACTTTTTCATACACAGAAATTTAATCTTTGTATAGGAAAAAGTATTTTGTAAAATGTGAAGGACAGTGGCTGCCCAGTCAGTATAACCACTGTACAAGATCTACTCAGCAACTGTAATTACCTTTTTGTTTTGAGTGCCCTTTTGTCTGGGTCTTGGTTCAGGTGTGTATCCAACTTTGATGTGCTTATGGAAGGGGTGTGCAAGTAGTGCCCCCCCCCAAGTGTGGAGGCTTGGACAAACATTGTGTTATGGAAAACCAAAGTCTGTGTGAAAGTACATATTTGGGAATGCCATCAGTGTAATCCTAAACACACTTAATAAATAGTATCGAACTTGCACGTCACAAAATATATTACGGTCATGTCCATAAGCACCAGGAGGGTAGTCACCCAGGGGATCTTAGTCCCTCTGCTTTTTTGGGAGCAGGGTCCCTATGTCTCCAAGTATCCTACAGTCAGCATGAAAAGGGAGTGTGTTAGTCACTGAGAAGAGTCTTCTAATATGCTTCCTTGCCTTTCCTGCTGATTGGAGCCAATCAGAGTGAAAGGAGGTGAGTCAGCCACTGAGAAGACTCTTCTCAGTTGCTAACGCTCTCCACTTACATTCTGATTGGCTCCTAGAGATGTTTGTTGTTGTGAGAGAATGCATTAACAAAGATTTCATTCTTAATCCAGGAGTAAAAAAGGGTGTATGTGGCTGCAACTATCATGAAGGGACTCTGCACTTCTGAATTTTCTACTAAACAACTGATAAATACCTATGTAACTTTGTGTCTGGAGACTTATTATTAAGAATCACTTTCCATAATTGTAAGGAGGTATGTCCACACGCATGCATCCCAGGCACCGAAATGAGGGGTGAGAGCAGCATAGGGACATAAGCAGATGTCTTACACCAAGGGTTCCCAAACTTTTCTTCTACATAGACCACTTGAAAATTGCTGAGGGTCTGAAAGTATCTGAAAATTTACTATGGGCATATGCAAGATAATTAACTCCCATTAGTGATAAGAGCAAAAATTTGGACTGTGCGTATGATATTGTAATTTAAAGGTGTAATTTTAATTTTGCTAGTTGTTTATGTCACTACTATTGCCATTACATTCAGTGATATACAGGAATTACGATTTACGAGTAACATTAGTACAAAAAACATTACTAGGATTCTGTATGGTCTGGTACGGGAGGAGGTCCATGGGGGTGACACCATGAGTTACCGCACTGGGTGACACCAACGCTAGTGACGCCACTGGGGCCTGTCTTCCTGTCTCATCTCACTTTTTGACTTTTGCTATGTGCTTCCCATTTCTCCAAGCAGTGTGAAGTACTAAGGGCAGGTTCACATGGGTCATGGTTTCCTTTGAGGGACAGAACGGTAGAGTGATGACATTTTTGTAATATTTGGATGATTTACAAATAGACAAGTAAAGCATGGGTGGAGGCAAGCCGCTCACATACTCCCACTGAACCTCAGATCTACCACCCCACATCCAATATATCAGAAATACCTGCACCACCACCACAGCAGGATACCTGCACATACACTCAGTGCCTTCAGCTAAACAGTTCTCTCTGACTGCTCTGTCTCTATCTTACTCTGTCTCCCCAAAACTGCTTCTTTGGTTAGTTCACATGCAGAGACCTTATCTCCACCCTCTCCCCTCAGCTGGAGTGGGTTGGTGGGAAAGGTATTCTAAACAGCTCCAAATAGAGTGGAGGCTGGTGTGCATTGGGACTGGTGGGGTGGAAGGTAGGGAGGCCAGCAGTAGATGGAGCCAGAGCCAATGACAGGAGAAGCCACCCCCTGACTGGCTGTAAGAAAGAAGGCACGGCAGGTGGGGTCTGGCTGAGGGCAGACTGAGGCTGATGGGGCAGCTTCCACTACCCAAATGTAACTTTTCCTCATAGACCAGTTCATCTGGTGGTGAGAAGGAGAAGCAGGAGATGCCACTGCTGGCTTGCTCCTTGGCTCTCCACCTGGCAAGCAAAACAGGTGGTAGCTATTCTGGAGCAGCCGGTGACAATGGTGGTGGGGAGGTACACTCAGTAAGGCAGCAGGGCCCATAATGGGTGTCTTGCCCAAAGGCGGCACTGGATCTCTCCTTTTAAAAAAACTGCTCTTAGCCCTTTACCGTCATTCAGCTTGCCTCCTTTTTATTTTGAGGGAGAGAGTTATTTTAAACAGAAGCCTATTAGCGGAGCCTGCCATCCTGATCCGACCTAATCCCATTGTCTGGAGTCTTCGTTCTTTCTTAATACTGTTTACCTGTCAGAGACTTGAAGGACTTTCATGTACTCTCAGTGCATCAGCCCTGGTGGGATGCCCCTGCAAATTAAATTGTTTCAATTACAATTGACCTATAAGCAGATCAGGACAGAGAGAAACGTTTTTTTTGGTTTGTTTAAGTTGGGCAGATGTGGCCTCCAACGAGTTTTAAAAACCCCAACAAGCGGCTTGCAAAGTGTTGGGGCACTGGGCTACTGAAGGGTAGGGGAGGCATCCTTGATGGTGCATACACCATTTGTAAACATTTAAAGGTAGATGATGTTCCTGTACTGGAGTTATGCTGTGAAAGACAATGGTAGCCTCCAAAGAATGTGAAAAGCTATGGAAAAATGGAAATGGACTGCCTTCAAGTCGATCCCGACTTATGGTGACCCTATGAATAGGGTTTTCATGGTAAGCGGTATTCAGAGGTGGTTTACCATTGCCTTCCTCTGAGTCTGAGAGGCAGTGACTGGCCCAAGGTCACCCAATGAGCTTCATGGCTGTGTGGGAATTCCAATCCTGGTCTCCCAGGTCATAGTCCAACACCTTAACCAAATAAAAACAGGTCACAAATTGCATGGGCATGTTAGGGGACACTTAATGTGTCACATACACAAAAATCCATCTGGATGCCAGTGACATGCACCCAATCATATTCCACAAAGCAGTGAATGCACTGAAAGTTTTGGGGTAGGGATGGGGTGGAGTATTGCATTTTGGGGGGGTCTGGACTCTAGATACAAAGTACTGAAATCCTTGGCGCCAATGTTGGTTTCCCTCCCAGGAAAAACAGCAGGTTCAGATGGCAATTTCTGATCAAACAGCAGTTCCTCAGTCCCAATCTTTATCCAAGTTTATGCACCTGTTATTTTTAAAGAAAAAAAGACATATTAAATGAAAAACAATATTGGGAGGGGTTGGTCTCAATAACTGTCAGAATCACTCCTCCAATCCTTTGATTCTCACTGTTAAAAGAGACTGCTAAAGAAGTCAAACAGAGTGGACAAGCTTAGCCTGGGAGACTCCTTTTTGTTGGATGGATGAGACTTTGCATAACTAAAGAGATGGCAAAGTACAAGGGATATTTTGCCACAGAAACTAAATAGTTGGACATGTTGGAAGTGGGGCAAGAGCAACTCCTGTTTTGTTCTTTTGTTTGTGTTCCAGAAGGGAGATAGAGTTAGGGTCCTCCAGATGGCTAGGCTTGCCTACCTTTACCTGTGATGCTCTGACTGACTTCCTTCTGTCGCAGACTGATATGTCTTCAGGAGCTTATCTGCCCCTCCTCCTTCCGCCCTTTCCTTTTTTCTCTTCTTCGACTGTCCAAGAGAGAGGAGACACCTTTGCCTCTGCTCTCTCTCTCCTGAGCCATGAGGGCAACTCCCAAACCTGGGCGTTGCGCCTCCAATTTAGTTAGATAGAACTAGGTATGCCTTTCCTATCTACTATGTATTTCTATAAATAAAATAGCTTTTCTTATTTTACTAAGTCTTAAGTCTCAGTGATCTCAATGCAGGGTAAAAGCCTGTTTTCTTAGATAAACGCACATACACTGGCACACACTGACACACAGCATCTCAGACCGTTGACAGTATCTACTAACATTTATACAAATTTACACAACAGGACATCCTTCTGGAGGGAACCTGACTGGAGGGGACGTCACCAAAGTGTATGTGTATGTGTGAAAGAGAACAATAGACTGGCAGTCCTGAAACTGCAGTCTGGAAAAGACACATGGAGGCCAAATTTGTTCTCTGTGATGAATCCAATACTATGGCATTGGGGGCTCCCCTAGAACTTGAAGGGAAGAGCAAGATCTATTGAAATGTTCATTTGCTTGCAAACAAATTAGAACTCTGCAAAGCACTTTGTAACACAACTCAGCTGCTATGTGAACCCAGGTTGCACTAAGCAGGGCTGTAATGATGTTGCTTTGAGCACCTATGGGAGAATGTCATCCTCCCAGTATCCTGGATCCAGATCATTTGGAACATTAATGGTCAAAACCAGCACTTTGAATTGGGCCCAGAAACAAATTGGTAACCAGTGCAAATGGAATAATATCAGAATTTCATGCTCTACACAGTAACCCCCCGTGAAAAGTCTGGCTGCTACCGTTTGGACGATTTTCAATATATTTTGCAAAGCAGCCCCACATTACAGTAGCCTAATCTGCATTCATTGTTACTATGCCGTGAAGGACTGGCTAAATCATTTTCATTCATCTAAAGAGAAAAATGTTTATAATTTCCTTAGGGATGGGAGAGAATTTTGGTTCAGTTTGCATTTAAAGGAGAACCAACCTAATCTGCACTTTCCAAAACAATAAGCAACACCCCTCAAAATTCAGATTTCTGAGGCTTGCGTTGCAATTCTCCAGCCAAGTAATGTGTACAAAAATGCATATATTAGGGTGAAGTGTGCCTCAAAATGCATTGTATTTGGGAAAAACTGCTTGCAAAAATGTGTAGGAGAAATGCACACTAAAATGCTGATAAATTTTCATGATGAGCTTATTAAAATAAATATAACAAACTGATATGGAACTGTGGAGAACAGAAGGTAAGATTGTAAAAATGAGAAACAGAGAAACCGAAACAGACAGATTCACCCATACCAAAGTTTCTTTTACCACAGCCGCCCTGGAGTTATTTTCAGTTATGTAAGTAAGTAGTAAGTAAGTAGTAAGTTTGTGTGTATTTTAGACTGGTCTCTGACTGTAGTAAATTACTTACTTACAGTTACGTAGCATTCTAGCCCTTTTATCAGGAGGAACACGGTAAGCTGCCTTATCCAAAGTCAGACCATTGTGTCAGCTCTGCACTGAGTCAGCAGTGGGGGTTGGAAATTCCTGGGTCGTTAGCAGGGAAGGGAAGTCCTTAGCCGGCAGACTGGTTGTAAATCTGCCAGGCCAACGAGGAGGGAACCTGATAAGGGCCAGGCCTGCCTGAAGCTTACTTGCCAAGTCAGGAGTCCAGAAGCGAGGTCAGTAGAGGTCTGGGATCAATTGCCAAGGGGTCAGTCCAAGAGATGCTGCAGGGAAACTAGGTATACACGAGCCACGCCTGATGTTGCAGTCAGCAACAAGCTGCAGCCAAGGTGTGCCTTATAAAGAGCAGGGTTGACAGCAGGTGTGAGCCCTCAGCGTTTGGGCCTCAAGGAGACACGCCTGCCTCTCTTCTGCCTGACCTTCTGCTGTCTACGTTCTGCAGGTGAGGGGGGAGTATCCTGTTCACTGTCTGTGTCTGGCTGCAGGGCCTCTGCTGTATCTGGGGTGCTCTGCAGCTGAGGGGGAGAAGAAGCTGGATTCTCAGGAGTCTCCTCCGTGTCTCCTTCTGGGTCTGCTGCTCCTGGGTCTGCTGCTGTTACTCCTGAGTCGTCCTCATCTGAGGAGTCCTCTGATGGGGCCATGACACATTGGTCCATCTACCTCAGTCTTGTCTACACTGACTGGCAGCAGCTCTCCAAGGTTTCAGGCAGGAGTTTCTCCCAGCCCTACCTGGAGATGCCGGGGATTGAACTTGGGACCTTCTGCATGCAAGGCAGATGCTCTGCCCCTGGGCTATGGCCCTTCCCCTTATCATCTTTCAATTTAAAAAAAAATTGGTCTCTCTTACTAAACAGAAAGGAGAAATAAAACCAATGATACAAAAGTTGAACATTTTCACCCCAACTACAGGAATGCATGTTCCTTATTTGGGGGGGGGGGGTAAAAGCAGACAAGACCAGTGTTTGTGGCAAGCAAAACAGAAAGGCCTCTTTTCATTCAACGGAGCAGGCAAAGGGGAACCCTTAATGTTTCCAAGGGATTAGCTTGTAATGCCAGCCACTTAGACAGCTTGGTCATGAGTTTTGTGCCAGAGTTTTGGAACTTGGGACGACGTTACTAAAAAGAGAAAACAAAGAGAGATCATTACTTAAAAGGCTGAGCCATTCATATGCCCTTCTTTTAACTTGCTTTATATAATTCGCGTCTGGAAAGCAAAGACTCAACAATGAGGAAAGAGCTCCCCAAGTTAGGAAGGTGGGCAGACCATGGATCTTCAGCTTGAGTGGATTGGTTTGGCTTCTGCTGAGCATCTGGCATGGTGGGAATATTATTGCGGGGACATAGCGACAGGTAGGATCAGCAGCAGGAGCTGAGCAACATGGGCAACTGCCCAGAGTTATTACGCTGTGAAGGGGTCTGCTCCAGTAGCTGCTGCCAGCCAGAGAGCAAGTGCTTCATTTTATTTTTGTTTTTCTCTAGAATCTTAAATTATAAGGATGTAATCTTAAATCTTAAATTACATTCATGGTGGGTAGCTTGGAGGGTAGCTTGGAAGCTCTGGGTAGCATGGGACTAAAATCCTGGAGAGCTTCAATTCATGGGAAATGATCTATGAGTCTGTTATTTGGATGGTGGTGGTGTTCTTGCTTAGATGAAAGTATTTACCATATATGCATTCATAGGAATCTAGGAGTCATCTTTTCAAACCTGACCCAAATACCTGCAGCATTCCAGCTTAACTACCTCTGCAGTTGCCAGCCTACTCTCTTCCTTGGCTTTGTGAAACTCCCTCCCCGCTCCATAAAAGATATTTATTTATATATGTCCCACCCTTTCTCCCAGAAGCAGCCCAGGGCGGCAAACAAAAACACTAAAAGCACTTTAAAACAACTTAAAAACAAAAGACTACAACATATTAAAACAAAACATCTTTAAAAAACAACTTTAAAAACATCTTTAAAAAGCAATTCCAGCACAGATGCAGACTGGGATAGGGTGTCTACTTTAAAGCCTTGTTGAAAGAGGAAGGTCTTCAATAGGCACCAAAAAGATAGAGATGGTGCCTGTCTAATATTTAAGGGGAGGGAATTCCAGAATGTCAGTGCCACAACACTAAAGATCCGCTTCCTATGCTGTGCAGAATGAATCTCCTGACAAGATGATATCTGCAGGAGGCCCTCACCTGAAGAGAACAATGATCAACTGGGTATATAAAGGGCAAGATGATCTTTCAGGTATCCTGATCCCAAGCTGTGTAGGGCTTTGTACACCAAAACTAGAACCTTGAACTTGGCCTGGTAGCTAATGGGCAGCCAGTGCAATTTTTCAGTGGGGAGGTGATGTACTGGCGATACCCTGCCCCAGTGAGCAGTTGTGCCACCACATTTGGCACCAGCTGCAGTTTCTGCACCAACCTCAAGGGCAGCCCCACACAGAGCACATTACACTAATCCAACCTGGAGGTTACCAGTGCATGGACAACAGTGGCCAGGCTATCCCGGTCCAGAAACGGCCGCAGCTGTCTTACCATCCAAAGCTAGTAAAAGACAGTCCTAGCCACTGAGGTCATCTGGGCCTCTAATGACAGAGATGGATTCAGGAGCACCCTCCAGACTATGAACCTGCTCTTTCAGAGGGAGTATGACCCCATCCAAAGCAGGCAATTGACCAATTATCCAAACTCGGGAACCACCAACCCACAGCATCTCAGTCTTTCTAGGATTCAGACTCAGTTTATTGGCCTTCATTCAGCCCACAACCATGTCCAGACACCAGTCCAGGGTAATTTATCCATCTGATTAGGGACCCCTACAGACTAGGGATTTTTGCAGGTTTATTCTGCAACATGCCATTCATGGAATAATAGTGCATTAGTGGTGGATTTATACTGGACCATTCTTTTCTAGTTGTTCTGCAATGCTTCCCCAATGATGCTACGTTACTGCTGTCTGGCGAGTCACTGTTGCGCTACAGCACAACAAGAGCAGGACAAAAAATAAACAAGAACATTTGTGGGATGAAAAGTTACAGGACTTTAGTCAGAAGCTATGGGACATGCACTGATTGGAAATGGAGCAGTATGTCCACCCCAAAACCTTTGCAGTCTCAAACAGTACTGAAAAACAGGATCACACATATCCATCCCAAAGCATCATGAACACAAATCATGAATGCATAATAATAATAATGATGATGCAAATTAATCCAAGCTGCTTACAGCAATGGTCCTCCAATTCTGAAGAACGTATCTCATATTTCTACTTCTTGCCAACAAGCAGCCCCCTGCACTTCCAGAGGGTTCCCAGTCCCTCAGGAATGGCTTTTCAGGGAGAGAAAAGGGCTGCTGTTTGGGAAAGGAGACACAAAAATCTGGCTGTATGAACTGAGCTCTACTAATGGCCTCCATGGCAGGCATAAAATAAAAGGTGTACTCATTTATCCGCTCCGATGTCTGAAGGCCTGCTAGCGATGCACAGCCAGCAGATGGCAGTGCAATATTTTTATTGTTTCCATATGTCTGCTGGCATGGTCAGTTGCATTGCCCGGGCAATAAAAATGTGTCCAGCAGATAGTGATGGATTCCTCTCCCTCAGGCATGGAAACAAAACAAGGCCTGGTGGGGTCACGCAGAAGCCACACACACAATGACAGACATATACTTACTTGTGCTGCAGTAATATGGGAGAGACGTCTTGGTGGGGGTACCCCAGTTTTGGAATCTGAGTTATGGCTGGCACCCATTTTTTTAACCGTTTGATGCTACCTGAAGACCCATACATTCTGGTGTGTGTTTTTACAGAACACAGTATTCTTTAGCCAAAGCTTATCAAACCAACATCCAAAATACTTGTACTCTACTGGTCTGGCACCCACGGGGAC
This sequence comes from Rhineura floridana, assembly GCF_030035675.1. Classification (NCBI taxonomy): domain Eukaryota; kingdom Metazoa; phylum Chordata; class Lepidosauria; order Squamata; family Rhineuridae; genus Rhineura; species Rhineura floridana. Next base: position 187,368,709 of record NC_084482.1, read on the forward strand.
AATGTAAAAGGAGAAACTGGCCAGGGGGCCAAATGGCCTGTTGGCTGTTAGTCATGGCACATGTTGTGACACCATGGTAACATAATACCATGATGAAGCTCATTAATGAGGCATTGTGTCTGCTGTTAATGTGAAATCATAACTTTTCTGCTATTAAAAACCATTTAGGCTTGTTGTTCATTTTGCTAAGCCCCGCCACAAACTTCACATGAGCATTACTGTTCCCAGCTTGTCCTCTCTTGAACTTGCTTGCCCTGTTACTTCCCAGCATGCAAATTATGGATTTCTCTCTCTCTCTCGAAAAATTAGAAGATCAGTAATGCAACATTACAATAACAAGCACTCAGTGCTTTGAAGAACATTGTGCCATGTGATATCAACTGAAAACTACTGCGTGTTGAGGTCAGGGAATATAGGTAATATCTTTATGCATCACTTAAAATATAAGCAGATGCCTCACTTACACATCTTTGTATATGGAGCAGGAGACAGGAAGGACAAATTGGAGACACTGCAGCTGGCTGACAAAGGGAAAAATCTATGAAGGGCTTAAAGTCAATGTGAAGAAAAGAAAGACAACTGCACGAAAATGGGCTTCAAAACTTCACCATGCTATTTGTAGGCGGTGAAATGGGGGTGGGTGGGTTTTGCTGAATATTCTTGTGAGGGAAGTGAAATTCCCTTAGTTTTTCTCAGAAAATTCTTCTCTGCGAAATTTCAGTTCATATTGGCTTAAATGCTATTATAGTTCATGCTGGTACACAAATGGAGCAATGGGTTAAGAGAGGATGGTTGGAGAGAGTAGGAGGCCAACCCCATTGTTTCCTTCAATGTTGAAAATGATGGGTTGTATTCATCTAACTTATATGCAGAGTAGACCCATTGAAATTAATGGACCTAAGCTGGCCGTGGTAATTACTTTCAGTGGGCCTACTCTGCGTATACTTATACGAAGTTAGATGAATGCAACCCATTGGCTTTGTGGGCACCAGCCAGCGGGGAAGATCTGAAAAGTGTCATTGTGTCCAGGGTGCCACACTGGCAACCACTGGGCTGGAACTGATGGTGTCAAACTGGAAACTGAAAAACAAACATACTTTAAACTTAAGTGACGGAAATTCATTTTGTAGTTAGCACCCAAATAACCTGTAGCATTTTATATACAAAAAAAAAATGAAAAGGTTAAAGACACTTACTACTTTGTGTGTGTGTGTGTGTGTATGTGTGTGTGTTTGTTTTGGTCCTAGCTCACTGCAGGCAGTAAACCTTCAGCTGAGGAGCCAGGGAAATCACCCAGCATGCCCACTCCTAAGGCCCTTCCTGTCCTTTAAACTTGGAATTGCCTTTCTTTTAGGGTTGCCAGGTCCGTGGCCTGAGACTGATCCTTTAGGAAAAGAGAAAGTCAGCCAAGTGCAGGTGTTCTGTAATGAGAAAAACCACAAGGTGGAATTCTCCCTTCCCCCTGAACAACTTTTAAAGATACAGAAGACCTTTTGAAGGCCGGGCCTGGCAACCAAGAGGTCTTCTGTATCTTTAAAAGTTGTGCAGGGGGAAGGGAGAATTCCATCTTGTGGTTTTTCCCATTACAGAGTTGCAAGAACACCTGCACTTGGCTGACTTTCTCTTCTCCTTAAGATACAGGATCAGTCTCAGGCCAAGAACCTGACAACCCTACTTTCTTTCCATTAGCATCATCCTCTTTTCCCTTCCTTTGCAATATCCCGCCCTGTGCTAAGGATGTCTCATCCATGTTGTGACATGAAGCCATTTACCTGTTTATAAAGCTGGAGAGAACTTAAAGGAGCTGAGTGAGTGTGAGCAGTCAATGATTTGGCAGTACTTATAACCTGAGAAGCTTTCCGGCTGGGTGCCAGGTCACAGATCTTGCTGCCAGATGTTGATGGCTTCTCTCACTAAAAATAAAACAACAAACTCCTTTGAAGCCATTGCCACAGTAGTGACATAACAGCCCTTGTATGTTAGAGGGCTTCAAAGCTACTCACCAGCACTTGGGTTAGGATATCCATGTTTTGGATCTCACAAGTTCTTAGCCTGACACCCAAGAGATACTCATCTTTTCAGTGGTCTTGTGTAGTGATGCATTCTGAGAAATCATCCAGGATCTCATGTGTACACAGAAATACCTTTGGTTTCAAATAGGGGTGAGCTGAAATTTCTCAGAAAAGCATTTTCTGACAATTCTTTTAAAATCATGTGTGTATGTATTTATAGGATTTCTCACCTGCCTTTCACCATAAGGCCTCAGGGTGGGTTACAACAGTAAAACAGTAGAGTAAAACAGTTACAATTATTAAAAAAAGGAAAACCTGTTCCTATCAAAATAGAACAGTATGGGGGGAAATGAAAAAAAATTAAAAAATGAAATGGAGTGCCTTCAAGTCGATTCCGACTTATGGCAACCCTATGAATAGGGTTTTCATGGTAAGCGGTATTCAGAGGTGGTTTACCATTGCCTTCCTCTGAGGCTGGCGCAAGATCACCCAGTGAGCTTCATGGCTGTGTGGGGATTTAAACCCTGGTCTCCGTGGCGCAGAGTGGTAAGTGGCGGTAACGCAGCCGAAGCTCTGCTCATGGCCGGAGTTCGATTCCAATGGAAGGAGGAAGTCGAATCTCCGGTAAAAAGGGGTCAAGGTCCACTCAGCCTTCCATCCATCCGTGGTCAGTAAAATGAGTACCCGGCATATGCTGGGGGGTAAAGAAAGGCCGAGGACGGAACTGGCAATCCCACCCCATATATATGGTCTGCCTAGTAAACGTCGCAAGACGTCACCCTAAGAGTCGGAAACAACTCGCACTACAAGTGCGGGGACACCTTTACCTTTTACCTCCCAGGTCATAGTACAACACTAACCACTAAATATAGATATGGTACAGATTCACCATAAGTCGTAATTGAGTTTAAGGCATATAACAACAATGTGTGTGTGTGTGTGTGTGTGTGTGTGTGTGTGTGTGTGTGTGTGTGTGTGTGTGTGTGTGTGTGTGTGTGTGTGTGTGTGTGTGTGTGTGTGTGTGTGTACACACTATGAATCAGTGACCTCCAATAGCATCTGTTATAAACCATGCTGTTCAAATCTTGTAAGTTCAGGTCTCTGGCTTCCTTTTTGGAATCAATCCATCTCTTTTGGTCTTCCTCTTTTTCTAGTCCCTTCTGGTTTTCCCAGCATTATTGTCTTTTCTAGTGAATCATGTCTTCTCATTATGTGTGCAAAGTATGATAACCTCAGTTTCATCATTTTAGCTTCTAGTGACATTCAGGTTTAATTTGTTCTAACACCCAATTATTTGTCTTTTTTGCTGTCCATGATATGTGCAAAGCTCTCCTTCAACACCACATTTCAATAATTGATTTTTCTCTTATCCGCTTTTTTCACTTTCCAACTTTCACATCCATACATAGAGATCGGGAATACCATGGTCTGAATGATCCTGACTTTAGTGTTCAGTGATACATCTTTGCATCTGAGGACCTTTTCAAGTTCTCTCATAGCTGTCCTCCCCAGTCCTAGCCTTCTTCTGATTTCTTGACTATTGTCTCCCTTTTGGTTAATGACTGTGCCAAGTGGTATTGATAATCCTTGACAAGTTAAATGTTCTCGTTGTCAACTTTAAAGTTACATAAATCTTCTGTTGCCATTACTCTAGTCTTCTTGATGTTCAGCTGTAGTCCTGCTTTTGTGCTTTCCTCTTTAACTTTTATCAATATGTGTTTCAAATCATTACTGGTTTCTGCTAGTACTATGGTGTCTGCATATCTTAAATTGTTGATATTTCTCCCTCCAATTTTCACACCTCCTTCATCTTGATTCAATCCTGCTTTCTGTATGATATGTTCTGCATATACATTAAACAAACAGGGTGATAAAATACACCCGTCTCACACCCTTTCTAACTGGGAACTAATTGGTTTCTCTGTATTCTGTCCTTACAGCCTCTTGTCCAGAGTATAGGTTGCGCATCAGGACAATCAGATGCTGTGGCACTCCCATTTCTTTTAAAGCATTCCATAGTTTTTTATAATCTACACAGTCAAAGGCTTTGCTGTGATCTAGAAAGCACAGGGTGATTTTCTTCTGAAATTCCTTGGTCCGTTCCATTATCCAACATATGTTTGTGATATGATCTCTGGTACCTCCTCCATTTCTAAATCCAGCCTGGACTTCTGGCACTTCTCGCTCCATATATGGTAAGAGCCTTTGATGTAGAATCTTGAACATTACTTGCAGTAAGGCAATAGTTCAATAATTATTGCATTCCCTGGGATCCCTTTTCTTTGGAATTGGGATGTATATTGAATGCTTCCAGTCTGTGGGCCATTAGTTTCTTTTCCATATTTGTTGACAAATGTTTGTCAAAATTTGAACAGATTCAGTCCCAGTAGCTTGTAGCAACTCTATTGGTATGTCATCTGTTCCTGGTGATTTGTTCCTTGCAAGTATTTTAAGAGCAGCTTTCACCTCACAATCTAAAATTTCTGGTTCTTCATCATACAGTTCCTCCATGAATGAATCTGTCATCCTGGCATCTCTTTTATAGAGTTCTTCAGTGTATTGCTTTCATCTTCCTTTTATTTTATCTTGGTCAGTCAGTGTGTTCTCCTGTTGATTATTCAACATCTCTACTCTTGATTTAAATTTCCCTTTAATGTCTCTATTTTGGAATAGGGCTCTTGTTCGACCCTTTTTGTTGTCCTCTTCTATTTCTATACAATAACTATTATCATTATTATTATTATTAGCATTTATTAGTTGCTTTTTTCCAAAATTAGGACTCAAAGTGAAGTACAAAAAGGAAAACAAAAACAGATTGCATATGAAATAGCTTACAGCAAGTCAAACAATGGCAAAAACAATTTCAAGCAAAATAATACAACAATCAGAGCTTGGAAGATTACTTTTAAAAAGTAATAAATTACAGTTACAATTACTTGGCCCAAAAAAGTAGTAATTACCGTTACAATTGCAATTGCTCTGAAAGTAACTGTTTACTTTACTTTTCCTCAAAAGTAATCACTACAATTACATTTCAGTTACTTTTTTAAAAAAACTCCTACAAGGTGCTGGCCTTGGCTGCTGCACATCTAAGAAGCCTAAAACAATATTAAAAATAAACACACACACACACACACACACGGGGTAGTAGAATAAAAAAATTTATCCATAAGATTAACATAATGGCATAACAGAATCTCACATCCCCCCAAGCAATGAAGATACCCCAACTCTTGAAATCAAATTTTACACTTGAAATGCTTTTATAATATGTTTCTATTATGTCTCAAAAGAACAAGATGCTCAAAGAGCATGTCAGACAAGGAATGTCTTTTTACAGTCATTACGTTGCCACCAGTACTGAACAGGCGTTCTACTGCGGCGCTTGAAGGCATGCCTGTGTTGTGCTGCAAAAAACACCGCAGCAGACGTGGAAAGCCATGGAGTGATGACACTTCCCTGCTGGGAGACCTCAGGTACCTCACCAGTTCCTCCTCAGCAGTGTCCACTGCTGACTTCTTGCCCTGGGGCAGAAAGTTAAAGAAGTCATCTTCTAAGTCATCTCCTTCCTGGTCTTGATCTGAAGACTGATCACTGTCCTCATTAAGTACACCCATCTTTATTTCAGCTTTCAACAAGTCTTCCATTGTGTATCTAAGAAAGAGAGAGGATATGTTAACACATATATGTTAGGAAACCATCATCTGCTCTTCATTTCCTGATGCTTGTCATGTCCCCTGGTTCAGGGTCCAGCCTGAGCCTGTGGATGATGACATGGAAGGTAGGAAGGTGACCAAGTCACCACACTCATGGGGCAGCACAGCAGACCCTTAAGGATTACCTGCAGCAACCCAAGGTTGTGATGAGGAGCCCCAGGAAGAAAAGGCCCAGCCCCTGCCTACCACCTTAAGCCCTCTGATGCCTCCCTTGAGACAACGTTTCCCTTGGAGTAATCCACCCAAAGGGCTTCCCTAATGTTCTTACTTGTTGGTATGGGTGGTGGCCTGACACGATTCCAGCCAATCTAGTTTGAAGCGAGGGTGTAGGCAGGCTGCCAGAAGAAGCCTCTTGTCCTCCCAGATAGCTGCAAACTGCTTTCTTAGGGCTTCGCGCACACCTCTCAGCAGCTGAAAACAGTATATGTACATCTCTGGTTTGTTTTCCAGTCCTTCTAACTTGCGGTCCAGATTGCAGAGCGTTGGTAGCAAATACCCCATGAACATGCCGTTCTCCCGTTGCAGGATATCTAGGGACTGGGCTAGTGGCTCCATAATCTCTGTGTATTCCTGTACCACTTCAATCTCAGCAGCTGTGATCCTGGACAAGGAGCAGCAGTCCATTATGGCATGCATTTTTAGTGGCACAGTTGACAGGAGCTCATGTAGTTGCTTCAACGCATCAAAGGTGGAATTCCACCTGGTCTTATTCGGTACCTTCAGATACACACCACATTGTGCATGGATATACTCAGCAATCTGGGCTGACTGGTTCTGCTTGGACCACAACTTGCTGCACTTTCCCATCAAGGAACGAAATTGTTTCTTGAAAGGACCAAGAAGACTACTTTTGGAGGAGTCAGAAAGCATGGCCTCTATGTCTTGTGTTGCCACAAGGTTGAGGGTGTGGCTAGCACATCTCTGGTGTGGTAGTAAAACAAAATCCTCTCCTGAGTCTGCAGCTTCTTCCTCTGCCTCAGGTCCTGTGTCCAGGATCTCACAGATAGGCACAAACTCCACCTCAGCCTCCTCCTCCTCCTGGTTATCACCATGATCGTCACTGGTGCCTGCAGCTTCCACTGGTTCTTTGGCCATGAAAACTCTGAACGCTTTCACAAAGTTGGAGCCATTGTCTGTAGTAGTGCACATAACTTTGTTGTGGATCCTGTACTGCACATGTACATCATGCAGTGCTTTTGAAAGGACATCGTATGTATGGCGCCCCTTCAGACGCTTACAAGCCAAGGCCCCGACCTCACGTTTCAGGGTAGTTGGGTTGATCCAGTGGGCTGTTACCCCAAAGTAACTCTTCTTGCCATTGGTCCAACAATCTGCAGTGGTTGCTATATATGCCACAGCACCCATTCGGTTTGCAAGAGTTTCTCTCATGTGGCATGCTCTCTTCTCAATTCTGTCTCTCAGAGTCTTGGCACATATGATGGTGAGATCTTTGGGGAGTCCAATGCGAACCAGATTAATGAATGATGGTTTGTCCACAGTCTGAAGTGGTAATGTCTCCTCTACAATGAAATCAATGATTCTCCTGTCGAGATTGCTCTGGGTGACAGGCTCCCTGCCAGATCCCCACCTCTCAAGGGTTGTCTGCTGTTGCTTCAGCATTTTGGGAGGAGGGGTGTCATGCATTGGTTCAGGAAGGCCACATCTCCTTGCCTTTATTGCTTCTTCAATTGCTCTCAGCTTCTCAGGGTGTGCTCTCTGAGGAAGAAGAACAAAGCATGAATCCAAGAAAAAATGGAAGAGGAACTTCACAATTTAAACATAAATAGACAATGGACACTCTTTGAGGACCAGCATGACAAAGGCTTACCTCAAAATGTTTCTTCACATTGGATGAGGAGGAAACAGCTGATCTCAGATTTTGGATCCTTGGAAGGCAGTAATTGCATCGTACAACAACATTTTTCCCACTCTGGCTCACAAATGTACAAGCTTTCTCAAAGCCAAACCATGGTACTTGCTGTTCTGCAGATGTGGCTGTGGGCAACTGGCACTGCTTCATGCCCTCCTCCTTCTCATGCACAGGGCCTCCTTTCTGAACCTCACTTTCTAGTTTTGCCTCCTCAGGATCAACAAGCTGTGACTCAAGTGGCCGCACTAACTGACTGCTGCTCTCAGCAGCAAAACCTGCAACAGGCGTCTCTGTAATAAACAAGAGATAATGCTCCTATATGGGTGAACTTCAGCTGTGATGTGCCCCCATCTCTTCCCCATGCTGCAAGATCCCCCAGTCAGAGCGGAAGTAAGCAGGTCGATAGCACAATTAAAAGAGATCCTATTTGCATCATTTTTGCTCACTGAATAACCCTGCCTGGGCCAGTCTAACCTACTATCTCACAGGGTTGTTGTGATAACAAAATTAGACTAGGGTTCAAATCCCCACATAGCCATGAAGCTCACTGGGTGACCTTGGGCCAGTCACTGCCTCTCAGCCTCATGAAAACCCTATTCATAGGGTCACCATAAGTTGGAATCAACTTGAAGGCGGTACATATATTTTTTATTTTGAATATGATGATTATGATAATAAATATGCAGCATTTCAAATTAATTCTGTATGAGAAGCATTCCATGCCAAGCTTGGAAAACCAAGGATGAGGTATAAAATGTAGACAAAAATACTTTTGACAAAATGCCGTTTATCTTTTATTTCTATATCTATAATTAGCAATACAGCTGAATGATGTATGTAAAGTATTTTTTCTTTCCCTTTTCTTTTTTATTAATATTTTAGTACTACTGCTAAAGTTCTGATGAAAGAATAAAGCATTCATTAGCCAAATTCAAATGATTAGAACACATCACATAAATTCCACTGAAGTTGGAGTTTTTGCCATAGAAAATGAAAAAAGCATATAACCTATGATAGCCCAATAGACAATCAGAACTAATATAAAACCCTATTGCTTCTCATTTGCAAATGTTGCAAGATCTAAGGTAACTCTAGATCATGTGAGTTCAGGTGATGCATGTTATGTACATTTGTATAGATATTAGCAGAGATTGTCAACAGTCTATCTCTCTCTGGGACTGGGAATCTCTCTCTTTCTCACAGAACATGAGTTTGAGAGCTGGGGGACTGAGAGGAGGAGCTGCAAGGACCCTACTTCTCACCTCATCTCTGCCAAGAACAAAAAAATCAGCCTTAAGCCATTTATTATACGCCTAATGATTTTTTTTATTATTATTATTATTACTGAGACAGTTTTTGTCCCACATACAATTCAGTCTTGTGATTAAACAGGACAAAAATACAAATAAAAAGAAAGATGGAGTTCAAATAAATATACAATAAAAAGCTAGCCGGCATTTTAAAAGGCAGGAGTGCTCTGTCTGGATAAATACAGCACACAGGTATGCATAGGAACAAGGGGGAGAGTTCAAAAAGGGGGGGAAGGAAGAGAAGTAGCCAGAGCTTGGAAAAGTTACTTTTTTGAACTACAGCTCCCATCAGCCTAATCCAGTGGCCATGTTGCCTAGGGCTGATGGGAGTTGTAGTTCAAAAAAGTAACTTTTCCAAGCTCTGAGTAGGCCAAAGTTTCAGAAGTGCCTTGTGATTGATGGAGGGGGCGGCAACGAGGCAAGGAGAGGCAGGGGGGCAGAAGAGGCCATGGGGGGTTGGGGGGGCAAAAATGCCACAGGGGGCGGAAGGGGCTGCGGGGGGGCACGCACACACACACACACAAATCATCGTCACTCACCTCCACAGCTCTTCGCCGTTCTGCTGCTGCCTTCTCCGTTGTCCTTGCCCTGGCTTTTTCCTCCGGCGTCCATTTTTTCCTCTCAGACGCTAGCAGGCCCTGCCTATTCACCTCTCCCCTCATGCCTCCTAACACAGATCACGAGGGAAGAGACAGTCTGCGCAGAGGTCCAATCAGTGTGAGGCACATGTCTTGTGTTAACCAATCACAGCCAGGAGCTGACTTCCCCTTGTTCCCGCCCCCAAGTAACGTCCAACCTAATGTGGAAACGTTAAAGTTGCAGCTGAAAAGTAGGGAAATTACTAGTTGTTCCGTTACTTGCCAAATGTAATGGAATTACCCACTCATTTAAAATTGTAACGAATTACAAGTAACTCGTTAAAAATAACGAGTTACTTCCAAGCTCTGACAACAATAATAGAGAAAAAACAAATGGCAAATATAACAGCAACACAAAAACCATCCCAACACTATAAATATAACATAACACATTGTAACAATCCTATTACACAACTAGTCAATATGGCAAAAGTAGAAAAGAAGTAACTATTGTAATAGTTCTCTTTGTCCCTACGTAATAGTTGCTGCATTGTTACATTTAGGGTTCTAACCATGTTTCCATCTCCTTTTGCTGTTGCTTTCCTTCTCTCTTTAACCATTTTAAGAGTTTCTTCAGTCATCCATTGAGGTCTTTCTCTCTTTTTAACTAGAGGTATTGTCTTTATGCATTTTCCCTGATAATGTCTTTGACTTCAATCCATAGTTCTTCTGGTTCTCTATCAATTAAGTTTAAAGCCTCAAATCTTGATCTTTATATTCTTCTGGGATGCTATTTAAATTGTATTTTGGCATTATGATTGCTTTGTTGGTCTTCTTTAGCTTTACTCTGATTTTCAATATTACCAGTTCATGATCTGTACTGCAGTCTGCTCCTGGTCTTGTTTTCACAAAAAGTATGGAACTTCTCCATCTTCTGCTACCAATTATATAATCAATTTGATTCCTATATTGACCATTTGGTGCTGTCCATGTGTATAGTCCTATTTTTGGTTGCTCAAAAAATGTGTTTGCAAGAAACAAATTATTGGCTTCACAGAATTCAATAAGTCTTTCTCTTGCTTCATTATTATCCTTTAAGCCCCATTTCCCCACAATTCCTAGTTCTTCTCTGTTCCCTACTCTTGCATTCCAGTCCCCCATGATTATCAGCACATCTTGTTTTGGTGTGTGATCAATTTCTTCCTATACTTCTGCATAAAATCTTTCCAATTCCTCCTCTTCTGTGTTTGCTGTTGGAGCATAGACTTGGATGATGGTTATGTTAATAGGTTTCCCATTAAATCTCATTGATATAACTCACTCAGACCTTGCATTATAGCTCCTAATTGCTTTTGCTACATCATTTCTCACTGATAAAGCAACCTGTTACTTCTTAATTTCTCATTTCCTGCATAAAATATTTTGCAGTTGGCTGATTGAAAATGTCCCATTCCTGTCCATTTTAAATCACTGACACAAAGTATTGTAATGTTGATATGTTCCATTTCTTGCTTGACAATTTCCAACTTTCGCTGGTTCATGCTTCTCACATTCCATGGTCCTATTGTGTGCATCGTACAACTCCGGACTCTCCTTTCACATCTGTGCGCATCAGCCTCTGGGCTTCCTTTCGGCTTTGACCCAGCTGCGTCATTAGTCACAGTGCTACTCATACTTGTCCTTTGTTCTTCCCCAGTAGCTTGCTGAGTGCCTTCTGACCTGGGGATCTCATCTTCCAGCACTATCTCAAGTTGCATTTTGGATACTCTGTTCATAGGGTTTTCGTGGTAAAGGTATTCAGACGTGGTTTACCATCACCTTCCTCTGAGTTTGGATGCATCTTAGTCTGGTGTCTCAGCTTTGACCATTCCTCCATGGGTGTCCCTGCTAGGAGTCTAGCCTCTTGGTCTAGACTCCTGACGGCATTGCTCTCAGCTTCTTTGACACTCCCCTCACCACCTTACGGTGGGCATCATGTGTGTGTGTGTGTACATGGACCACTTTGAAAAGACTGTATAGGAAAACTCAAAGTGGAAAAGAGAACAATTACTAAAAAAGGGCAATTAACATAAAATTGACTTCTTTATATGCAACAATGTGATTAATGCTCCTTTTTTCTTTTGTTGTGTGTTATGTATTATTTTATACTGTTCTGATATTTGTATGGCAAAGAAGAAATAAAATGTTAAAAAAATAAAGGTAAAGTAGTGTATATTTAGCATATGGAAGAAGCTGTGCAATGAAGATGTTAGGTGCATCTTTCTGGGGAGGGAGTTTCACAGTTCTCAAACTGCCATTTCACACTTCTTGGAGTGGCAGAACTACCACTTTTTTGAGTATCTTCTGAATGACAATTCCAGTCCTTCCTTGGAAAATGTAAGAAGGAGAACATCAAAAAGAGCCTTGCTATATCAGGCAAAAGGACCAACTAGTCCAGCTTCCTCTTTGTACAATACTCAGCAAAATGGCCTCCTAAGTTTCTTCATTTATGAATTTTGGACACAATGTGGATCCATTTTAGTACTGTTCAATAGTATATTAATATCATTGAAGTAAGAAATTGGTTTGTTCCCTACTCCTTCCAGCCCTCCAGTTTTTCCACTCTTTAGTGCATCCCTTCCTTCATCCACCAATGTGATCCAAAAATAGAGTTTCACATTCCACACCAAGTAAGTCACAATTTCTCAGAAGAGGGTTTTCTGAGAAAAACTGTTAGAGAATGTCATCTCCTCCCCCAAGAATATTCAGCAAAATGTCCCACCACCAATTTTGCCACCCACAAAGAGTGTGATGAATTTTGGGAGGCCATTTTAATGTATCCTGGTATCAAACAATCAACAGACATATTCCATGTTAGTATGACATTTTTAAAAAATATTATACATTATCACTTCCCAGGAAATCCTGGGAATTATAGTTGAAAGAGGGACTAGCAATATCTGGGATAATTTTCAGCATCTACTCAGTCTTGAGGTGGGGGAGAGCCATGATTGTTGAACTGGCATAAAACTGATTGTATTTGTAGCACAGATACACCCTGAGTAAATAGTGAGGATATAAAGATAGTTCAGCCATGTAGAATTGACCACTTGAGTAGGGTGTGTCCGCTGCCCTCCCTGAGGAGGGGCCATAACTTACTAGATTGTAGAGCACCTGCTTGGCATGCAGAAGGTTTCAGGTTCCAGACAAGTTAAAGAAAGGTTCAGGTAGCAGATGATAGGAGAGACCCTGAACAGATTCTGGCAGTCAGATTAGACAATACTAGGTTCAGATGGACAAAGTCTGCACTGGTATAAGACAGCTTCCTATGTTACTGCTCTGCATGCATTCACTGCAGCCGGGTGAACAGAGTCTATTCATGTACAAGATGTTCAAGAAGAGGAAAATTGATTTTTAAACTACTCTGGAAATTGTAGCTCTGTGATGGGAATAGGGGACCCCTAACAACTCTCAGCACCCTGAAAAAAACTACAGTTCCCAGGATTCTTTGGGGGAAGCTATGACTGTTTAAAATGGAATAACAGTGGAATAAATGTATGGTGTGAATGTGGCCTTTTCTACTTAGAAATAAGTCCGGCAGTTCCTACTAAGTCCTACTCAGAGTAGACCCATTGAAAATAATGATCCTAAGTCATGTCTATCAACTTCAGTGGGTCTACCCTAAATAGGACTAGCACTGAATACCACCATAAGTCTCCTTCTGGCTAGTAATGTAAGCTGCCGTTGTATACCTACTAACCTGGGAATAAGTCCAATTGAACTCAATGGGATTTACTTCTTAGTAGGCATGCATAGGATTGCAGTGTTATGCACCTTAACACAGTAATACCTCAGTTAACAAATCCTCCAGGATGGAAGTTCCTTTTAAGGAAGCCTTTTTTTAAGGTGAAACACATCAGCTTTGCTTTGCAATGAATAAAGGTTGGAGCCTGTGCCTTTGCTTTAACCTGAAACTGAACAGATTCTGTCTTTGCTTTGCTATGACTAAAGGTTCAAGCCTGTGCCTTTGCTTTAGAGTGAAACTGACCAGACTGTGCTTTGCTACAATAAACTTGTGCCTTTGCTTTGCTGGGGTGGAACTGATAAGCCTGTGTGTTTGCTTTGCATTAAAGAGATCTCTTGCTTTCTCCAAGGGCTGTGGACGGAAAGATCCAATAGGATTCAGAGGAGGAGAAGGAGGGGAGGGGGTGCCAGGTAGGCACCCTTTAAAGCCCCTGTTGAACTTGTTCCCACCATCTATGAGTGGGTGTAGGAACCTAACCCCTATTCTTTCCATGTTATTCCTATCTCTGATACCAGAGTTTCTATTAAAGAAGTAATGTCCAGGAATGCATCTACTTTGTTAACTGAGGTATTACGGTACTTCTTAATCTCCACAGTCTATCTGCAGTTCTTTTCCCAGTTCATGAGATCAGATTTTGAATAGCAGCATAATATAGTTATGACAACTTATTTTATATGGGCCTGAATCTATTCAGAACACTCCTGCCATGGAGCAATGAAGTCTGCATTATTAGTACTTAGATTATGTGCAGAGTGACAGCTGGCTTTATTGAAGCAGTCTCAATCAAAGCAAGAATGCAAGCACAGATTACTGACTGCATTCACTGCATTGAATGGTGACTATGCTAGCCAGGTGTACGACAATTATCATATGATTAATACTTAGTGTAGGGGAGGCGGCATAAAGCTTTGGCAATGGCATCACACACTCTCTTTCAAGAAAGACATTAAGGCATGAATTTGTGTGGAACATACATTTTGCAGCTATTGCTGCTGGCAAAAATGAAGTGGAAGGAAAAAGAAAAATGAAGAGGAAAAGAGGTTGCCAAATATTTACTGCTGTTAGTCCAATGTTGAAACAGAACTGAAATGAAATTTTGGCGAACTTTGGAATGCAAAAATTTCCCACATTTGAAATTATTGGATTAATTCCTGAGATTCTTAACAATCCTTCTTTGCTTATTGGCTTCCCCCAAAGAAACCTGGGAGCTGTAGTTTTGTTAAGAGTGCTGAGTATTGTTAGGCGACCTTTATTCCCCTCACAGAGCTACAATTCCCAGAATCCCCTGGGATGAGGGGCTGATTGTTAAACTACTCTGAAAACTGTACAGTTCCCAGGATACTTTGGGAAAAGTCATGACGATTTAAAGTGATGTAATACTGCTTTAAATGCAGAGTACAGATGGGGTCTCTGTCATTTAAAGGAACCTGATATGCAAATGTTTAGCAGGTGACTTTTTCTTGGAATTGAGATAGTTGGCGGGAAAAACTGTTAAAGGTCTTAGGAGGAAGGCCTATTAAGATCCCGGTAAGCTTAATCACAGGGGAGTTAGTAGGGGGCATGTAGAAGGGAAGGAGGGTACTTAATTTGGCCTGCTTGTAGGTGTGAAGTTTTCTATTCAAGCAGAAGTTTATACTTAATCTTTTTCATATCCCATCTTTCTGTATTTTCATATAAATAAGGTGGCTGATAGAAAACAGTAAAATAATTACATCATGAATTGGGGAGGGAGAAATTGCTAAAAGAACTTCTAAAAGGCTTGCTGAAGCAATACAGTCTTTACTGCTTTTCTAAACACAGGCAGATGCACCACTCTTGGGAGGCTGTTCCACAATCTTGGTGCCACAACCAAAAAGTCCCTTTACCAGGGCCAACCCAAGATATTATGCTCCCTGAAGCAAAAGGAGCAGATGCCCTACCCCACCCATTTCACAGCTTAGGGGAATCGAGAAATAGTGGGGAGATGACTGCCACCCCTGGCACCTGCCTCATTTTGCCTAATCATAGGGCCAGCCCTATCTTTCATACACATTCATTTCAGGTGGCAGGGAGATAGAGAAGCAGGCCTCAATGGTTGAACAGATTTCTCAAGCAGACTCGTATATCTGGTCCCAGGCTATTTAGGGCTGTGACCCTAAACACACTGACTAGGGAGTAAGCCCCATTTAGGCACAATTTCTGAGTAAATGTGGACAGGATTGCAGTGTCAAAGATAACAACCATCACCTTGAATTGAGCCTGGAAAGAGACTGGTAACTGGTCAAGTTCGAAAACGATCAGCTCTGATATGTATGTGTTACCATTTATTTATTTAGTGAGTCAGTCATCAGGCACAAAAGCTGGGAGATGTAATATCTACTTCAAATAATAATATCTTGTTCATCTCCCCACTGTACTCTTAGCAGCAAATACAGTCAAGACACACACACACTCTCTCTCTCCTCTCACTCTCACACTCACACACACACATCACAGGAGCACATTTTATTAAATTCATTGTAATATCCTGATTTGAAGCTAGTTAATTAACTTGCTCCGGGGGGGGGGAGTTGTCATTCACTGCAACAGTTTTAAGCAGATGACTCAGTGGTGTCACGCCACCTCATGTCACGCTGTATCCTTCTCTACAGGAAATTTGAAACGTTCATTCTCAGAAAAACAAGTTACAAGATCATTTTTGATAGAAGAGAATAATAAAACGGTTGGGTGCTCTCCACACATGCCCACCATTGTCCTTGTGTTTCATTAACTTTGTCATAGGTCAGCCCCTTCGGTATTTATTTGTGTATTTAAAAAGTCTAGATCACCCTTCCATATAAATATACCTAGGGTGGCACACCATAGTAAAAATAATAGACATGGATAGATTTTAAAACTTGCAGCAATAAACTCATCACAGTTTTTAACAATTTAAGTGCCTGGGGAAATAAGATCTTCACCTGCATCAGGCAAGTGTCCCTTGGGACAGTATTTCATAAACGGAGAGCCACTACTGAGAAGGCTCTTTCCTCAGTCATCACCCACCTCACTCGTAGCAGCAAAAGCACTCAGATGGGGGGGGCTCAAGTGGTGATGAGGATCTCAGTATATGGACAGACTGTTCTGCAAGAGGTAGGCATTTCTTCACTACCCACTACCCACTACCACTACCCTGGTCCCAAGACATGTAAGGCTTGAAAGCTAAGCATCAGCGCTTTGAACTGTACTCAGAAACAGACTAGTAACCAATAATGTAGCCGTTAGCCAATATCGTAGCCTAGGGTTTGCCAATCTTTTTTGAATACAAGGGCACATTTAAAATTTTGTGAGAGTGCTGGGGCACCAGTCACAAAATAGCTGCTATGGGGCATGGCATAACACAAAATGGCTACCATGGGGGGCATGGCATCCAGAGCTTGGAATAGTTACTTTTTTGAACTACAACTCCCATCAGCCCCAGCCAGCGCCATGCTGGCTGGGGCTGATGGGAGTTGTAGTTCAAAAAAGTAACTTTTCCAAGCTCTGCATAACACAAATGTATTTATTTATTGTTTAATTTATATCCTACCCTTCCTCACAGCAGGAGCCCAGGGCGGCAACTTAAAGAAAAATTATGGTGAAGCTTTTCCCATTATTTGTTTGTTTGTTTGTTTATTTCCAGCCCTTCCTCACAGCAGGAGCCCAGGGCGGCAAACAGAAATGCTAAAAACACTTTAAAACATCATAAAAAGTCCTTAAAATACATTAAAACAAAACAACGTTAAAAACATTTTTAAAAAGCTTTAAAAACATCTTTAAAAACAAAAAGGGTTAAAAACATATTATTAAACAAAACACAGACACAGACAAATACAAATAATTGTATTTCCATACTAGAAAAGGCTTGATCTGTCAAATTTCTGCCTGGCATGCTGCTATTAAAGGCACAAGAATGCTGTTGTTTTCCAAATGCCAACCCTAAACCAAAACCTAAGCTGCCTTCCTGCACCCACTTACCTGGAAGTAAGCCCCATTAAACACAAGGAGACTTACTTCTGAGTAGACATGTAGTGTAAGTTAACAATACAGTGAATTCTTAATGAGTCCCTGATCTTTAGCTCCTGCAAAGCAGAAAGCATGCCTAAATCTCTTTGCAAAATTTTCACATTTTCCTGCTAGAGGGAGGAGGATTCTTTAACATTCACCCACACTTATTGTGTAGTAGTATTTGCAGAAAAAAAATTCTAGGCACTACCTTATTTCAGATGAACCCATGCATTCTGGTTGCTAGGAAAAACAGAAGAGCAAACAATGGAGATTCCAAAGACTACTAGGAAAAAGACAAAAGCACGAAAAGTGCACGAAAAGGGATTGCAAAACAGCAGCTGTTTAAGATCCCAGGATTTCCTATTGCCTGGTGTCCAAACAACTCGCTTATCAATCACAGCTTTGACTTCACTCATTGGTTAATAACACTGACAAACAGAAGGCTCATTTTACAGAAATTACTTTGAAGGGTACCTGCACATTTTGCTCCATACCCTTTTTTCCAGAAGGATTAGAGACTTACTTTTTTACATTTTGCTCCATACCCTTTTTTCCAGAAGGATTAGAGACTTACTTTTTTACAAAAATGGAAGTTCAGATTCTGGGCTACCTGCAGGGCATGCCATTGAAGGCCTTTGTGAGCACCATGGCATCCATGGGAAATGGGTTGGGGACCCCTGATCTGTGTCATGCAACTCTCTTTCCCAAAAGGTGTGTGTGGCATCTTCACTGTGCAGTTTTTGGTGAATACTAAATATGCACCTCTTTACCCTGGCTTTTGACACCCGTGTGTTTTCAGGACGCACCCTATTCCTATGATTGTAATTTGTTTTAATTGTTTTCAATATTGAATTTTAAACTAAGCTGCTCTGGGACCTGCTGGTGAAGGGCTGGTAATAATAATAGTAATATAGAAAGGCCTAAAGGACTAAATGTGGCTCCCAGGACTGAGATTCTCCACAGCTGACCTAATGGTAAGGCCAGCCATGATTCTCTCCTCTCCCTTTGTTTCCCACTCAGTTGAATGGCGAGTTTCTCAAGGCACATATGTGACCATTTATGGTGCTCTAAGAACAGCAAAAAATAAATCACATCCACTCTCTCTATATAAAGCACATTTAAATCACATGGCTTTCCTACCCACCCACCCCAGAATCCTGGGAACTGTAGTTTACCTTTCACAGAGCTACAATTCCTAGCATCCTTAACAAACTACAGTTCTTTGGGGGGAGCCATGTGCATTAGATGTGCTTAAAATATATGGTGTGGATGCGACCTTAGTTCACCTAAACTCAGGATCAGTTTCTGTGTTGCAGAGAGGAAATTTTTGGCGTGCTTTTACAAGCAATGTGTATATTTCCTTCGGATATGTGGTCTGAAACTGATAAAAAGAAATGGGCATGAGATGTCCTCCTCCATGGAAACAGCTATTCTCATTGTGCTGAGATATTTAATAAAGATACAAATAGGGCCAGAAGCACTGTACAAAGTGTCTTTCAGCCAGCAAGCATTATTCAGCAAGCCAAGTGAGACCCTGCACTCTACCTGCAGATAATAAGGGAAGTCCTAACAGGGGGAACATGCTTCTGTTTTGTCACAATATTTGGTGTTGGTTTTATAAATCACAAATATCCATATTCAGGAACCAGCATTCCCTGGGCCAAATCAAACCTCACCTTTTGAGGGTTGCTTCATCAACCCTGATTTAATCTTTTTAGTTAGTAGCTGTTTTAATTAGTAGTGTAGTGGCCAAATCAGAAGTGCAGGATCCCTTCATGATAGTCACATCATGCCCCCTCACAACCACGCCCTCTTTCCCTCATGTCCCTTATTCTCCATGTTGTCTCCATCCCAAGAAGCCAATCAGCATGAAAGGAGAGGCTGTGTGTTAGCTGGCTGATTAACCTCCTTTCATTCTGATTGGCTCCATCTGCATGAAAGGACAAGAATTCTTCTCAGTGGCCAACATGCTCCCCTTTCATGCTGATTGGCTCATACATAGGGATCTGGCTGGAACCCTGCTCCCAAAAAAGTAAGGGGTCTATGCCCCCCCCATGACCCTGGATGACTACACCCCTGGTTTTAATTGTTTTAAATATGTTTTGATTACTTGCTTTTAACTGTTTTATTGATAATTTTAATGTTTTTTGTAAACTGCTTAGAGGTCTTTTCCATCTATTCCAAACCTCTTTCAGCTCAGTCACATGACCTGGCAACCTGGGAGAACTTATGCCAGAGTGGGTAATCAAACTCTGTTTTACAGGGTTCTTTTCCCGCTGCTAGGCTTGGGCTGGCTCAGCCAGTAGTAACCCTGCTCCTGAACTGTTTGGAACAGGGGTAAATTATGCCAGTTGTTGTAGTGGTTAAGGTGTTGGACTACGACCTGGGAGACCAGGGTTTGAATCTCCACACAGCCATGAAACTCACTGGGTGACCTTGGGCCAGTCACTGCCTCTCAGCCTCAGAGGAAGGCAATGGTAAAATCACCTCTGAATACCGCTTACCATGAAAACCCTATTCATAGGGTCACCATAAGTCGGTATCGACTTGAAGGCCGTCCATTTTCAATTTAATAAAGTACGCTGGCTTCCTATACTTAGGATTTCTCTGTGAGTCTTTTTTTAAAAACTTTTCTCCATCCCACAGGCCTTTATCTTTTCATTTTCTCTCACCAATGCTCCCATAGCTTTCTCTGTTGCTCCAAATGGCTGCTGGTGCCCCAGTTCTGGCTCCTATGATTCTATTTTGATATTGCTGTAATGGCAAACATGCATATAAAGAGACATAGTTGGGCTAGGGCTCCACCCCAACCAGAAGTACCATGTGAATGGGACTGTCGATGGCACTTTGTTAATAGGTCAGGGAGTGAAGGTGGCTCACCCCAACATTTAGCAGTGTAACATGACTTGGGCATTAATGGACAGAACTCTCTTGACTTGGAAGAAATGGACGAGTCGAAAAAATAGAAGTTTGCCTTGATAAGGTCACCATTCCAACATCATCACTCTTTGTTGACCTGAAAGTAATTGGAGCAGCCTACCACAATCAGGTGCCTTCCAGGGAGCTGTAGTCCAAAACATCTGGAGGGCTGAGTTAGAGAACCTTTGATTAGGTACTCTTAGGTGTGAGTCAGAGCATAAGCATCTGAAGAAAAGAGGATGTCTATCAGGTAGAGGACCTTTTTTAGTTACGGCACCTTGCTTGTGGAAAGCTCTCCCTGGGTAGGCTTACCTTTTGCCCTTGCTAATATTTTTGGGCACCAGGCAAATATCTTTTTCTTTCCCCAAGCCTTTTAACCTCTGATGACCCCTGCCATCCCCACTGTGATTGTTTTTACCACTGCCTTTCTGGATTTTTATTAGTTATTTTTAAGTCACCCTGGAAATATTATTATTATTATTGTTGTTGTTGATGATGATGATGATAATAAAGCAGGAGCCCAGGGCAGCAAACAAAAACAGTAAAAACCCTCTAAAAATAGACTTTAAAACATATTAAAACAACACATCTTTAAAAACATCTAAAAAAAGCAATTCCAGCACAGAGGCAGACTGGGACAAGGTCTCTACTCTACTTAAAAGGCTTGTTGAAAGAGGAAGGTCTTCAGTAAGCACCGAAAAGATAACACCAATGGCGCCTGTCTAATATTTAGGGAAGGGAATTCCAAAGGGTAAGTGCCTACTATTGGCCCTTTGAATCAAAGGGGATGGGATAGAAATGTTTGAAATAAATAAACAGAAGCAAACAAGCAGAAAGTGAGCAAAGAAATGACAGAATTTTGGGCAGATTACAGGCTTGGGAAGGAGTTCACAGAAGAAGGAGGGGCAAGGGAAAGCAAAGGGGAAAATAATCAGGGGAGATTCAGCAATCTAGAGCTCAGAATTGTACACTATTATGGAGCCATTGTGGCATTTGTAGCATAGTGGTTAAGAGTGCTCGAGTAGGAATCTCCACTCAGCCATAAAACTCACAAAAGGAACCAGGAACCAGCATTTCTCACTCAGCCTAACCTACCCCACAGGGTTGCTGTGAGTATAAAGAGGGGTGCACTACGTACACCATCTTAAGCTTCTGGGAGGAAAAGTGAAATATAGATATAATATAACAGCAAGAGCTTCTGACATAGGGTGACCATGCATCCTCCTTTAGAGAGGAGAGGAGAGAGCAGGGGTGTTGACGTTGTCCATCAACAATTAGCACCTGAATAGTAGATGGAGCAGGCAGAGCAGGTCACCTGGTCACAGTCTCCCCCACTATGATGAAATGTATTGCACTTCTATTTAAACGATAGTAATTATTTCTCAATGTGCATCTATACATATGCATTGGCATATGCAAATTGGGACCCTCTTTTTGTGTGTGATGCATTGACTCTTTTTTGGCAATGTATATTCTGGCTGCCCTGGAACCAACCTCCCCTTTCTGCTTCCCTTTACAGATGCTTCTGGAAGGCTTAAGCTAATGATGCCTGGGCAGTCCAGTTAGTTCAGCTGTGCATCACCCAGTTTCAGCAGGGCAACCTTGAAGCTTGGTTCCCAATAGACTAGCAGGAGCAAGGGTAAAGTAAGGGATTGATTGTTCAGTAAATGAACGGGACTGTCCAGATCTCCCCAGCTTTCTAGGACCAGGCCTATGAGAACCTACGTGTTCCCTTCATATCTCAGGATAAGAGGATTGCACTGCCTGTGATATTAAGTTGCAGAATTCCTGTGATTTGAAAAGAAACTTTTATGGAACATGACATGCCTGGTAAGTCAGCAGGGAGAAGGAAAAAAAAGGTTTGCCAAGGTTGCTGCAACCATCTTAGGAGTGAGCAGCAGTATTTGTCTCAGGGTATCAAGTGCAAAAATTCCAGTTTCATAAGTACTATTGCAGGAAGAAAAGTCCTCTAACCATGAACAGCATTGTCCACAGGAATAGCTCCCGATAAACATCACCTAGCAACCAATAGCACTGACACACAGTAACCTTCAGGGAGTCTTGGAGAAACACAAAGCCTTTTTGTCCAGAAGTCTTTAAGAGCATAGGTTGGAATTGTTTTCCTAATTTAGATGCCAAAATGGGGTCTTAGCTCATGTAACTTCTAGAAAAACAGGTTTTTTATGTGAAACCCACCCCTGTTAACTCCTGCTCAAGGTTAAAAGGGCTGAGGTCACATTCCTTACCTTGTTTACTCTGAAGCAGCCATCCCACATAAATAAGTGGAATTAATCTGGTGTATGCACAGAGGAGAATTAAAACTCCTTTCTCTCTCTGGAATACTGACAATGGCTTAGGATGTCCAATAAATCGGGTGAGCTACAGACATTGCCTGCACCAGCTCCACCCACCAACATTTACATTTACACACACCCTTCTGGAGACTTCCTTTATAAATAGCAAGCCCTCCATCTGATAGTACAGGAGTTTTGTGTTAAGTAAACTAAGACTTCCTAGTACAAGAAATTGGGTCTGAAACAAAATGCTGCAGCATTAAGTGCTCCTGTTCAGGGTTCCAGCCAGCCAACCAGACCCTGTTTCAGAACGCTCCATTCCATTTCTATGTCCCCTCCCTAATGGACACATAAATGTTCCATTACTACTGAACATACTCAGTCCTCAGTGGACTACTGGGAGGGTCTCCCCATAAGCTCCCCCCACCCAATTTTGTGCATTCAATGTAGTGGGCCCAAGGCTGCAGAACTTCCTTCCAACTGAGTTTAGACAGGCACCCTCCTTGTTAAACTTCAGGCATGTGACTAAAACTTTCTTAGTCCAGCAGACAGTTTTAAGATAGTATTTGTTTTTATTATGATTTTATTGTTTTATTGCTTTTTTTCTGTATGGCTTCTTTTTATGTACACCACTTAGAAATGCAAATGATTAAGTGGTATCTAAGTGTCTTAAATAAATAAAAATAAAATCATTTCCCAAATACTTCTGATACCTCCCTCTCGTGTGTAGATGGTGCTGTTTTGGCCATATCAGAACTAGGCTGGGCCTGGCAACCAAGAGGTCTTCTGTATCTTTAAAAGTTGTGCAGGGGGAAGGGAGAATTTCACCTTGTGGCATTTCCCATTACAGTGTTGCAAGAACACCTGCACTTGGCTAAATTTTCTCTTTTCCTAAAGATACAGAATCATTCTCAGGCCCTGAGCCTGGCAACCCTAATCAGAACTGACATATGGAAAATGAGTTTGCTGTTAGTATACACAACAATGAACCAGATACAAGCCTCTTCCTTATTTTGGTACCATGTCAAGGAATTTTTGAAAAATTATGGCTGCAGTCCTAAACACTCTTAGTTGGGAGTAAGCCACATTGAATACAGTGGGATTTACTTCTGAGCAGATATGCATAGGGTTGCACTATAAAGCTGTGATTTTCAACACACTCATAGAATAATAAATCTCACTGACCTGTGTAGGACCTCTGAGTCAACATATTTACTACAGTAATACCTCAGTGAACAAATCCTTCAGGAAGGGAGGTTCTTTTAACAAAGTCTTTTTAAAAAGGTGAAACTGACCAGCTTTGCTTTGGTATGGATAAACTTTCAAGCCTGTCATGCCTTTGCTTTAAGATGAAACTGACCAGCCTGTGCCTTTGCTTTGCTAGGGTGAAACTAAAAAGCTGGTGTGTTTGCTTTGCATTAAAGAGATCTCTTCATTTTTCCCAGGGCTGGGGAGGGAAAGATCCAATACCATTCAGAGGAGGAGTAGGGGAGGGGAGCGGGTGGGTGCTGGGCAGGAACCCTTAAAAGGTCCTGTTGAACCTGTTCCCACTATCTATGAGCGGGTGTAGAAACTTATCCCTATTCTTTCCATATTATTCCCACCTCTGGTACCAAAGTTTCTGTTAAAGAAGTAACATCCAGGAACACATCTGCTTTGTTAACTGAGGTATTACTGTGTTGCTCTTTAACTCAGGTGTATGACTTTTACGTACAACCCAGAAAGCATACTTTGCATAGCAAGTACATCATATGTATAAATTAGGGCAGGAGTAACCTTTGTGGTGACTTCCAGGTGTTGTTGGACTACAGATGGGAGCATTAGTCCCAAAATGTCTGGAGAGCTCCATGCTGATTATCATTGAATTAGGTTTCCAAGTAGGCATGGGTAAGAATTTCAATTCAGTTCATATTTGAAAGTGAATCTATCAAATTTTCCATTTCTGAAACAATATGGGAACTGAAACACAGCCATCCTTCAAAATCTGCACTTATTTGAATTTTGCGATACAGTTTGCCAGCCAAACAATGTTTACAAAAATGTATATATTAGGGGAAAGTGTGCATAAAATGAATATATGAGTGAAAACAGCATACAAAAATGAATTATATGATGAGAAATGGCTTGCAAAAATGTGTATACTAATCAAAATTGCTGGCAAAAATGTGTTTATCAGGAGAAATTTGCACTAAAATCATTGGGATTTTTTAATTTAAAAAATCACAAATTGCTACAGAAATGTGGAGAACTGAATTTGAGACTGGAAAATGAGAAACGGAGAGAACTGAAATTGACTGATCTTTCCATCCCCAGTTTCAGGTTTTGATTCACTTAAATAGAAACCCCATAAAGCCCCAAATGGTTTGGCGCTACAGACTTTATAGTCTGATGCCCTCCTCCCCTATTATGTCTCTCCAAGATTCTTAGATCTAGCAAGAATGTTCTGTGGATTATATAACATTTGGATCAAGCGTATACCATGACAATGATAAGGATACTATTTAAGTTGTAATTCATCTCCCAAGGTTTGGGGTAGTACTAAGAATTTTAATAAAATAATAGACAAACTGCATTTCTCTCTCTTTTTTGTAGAAAGAATACTCTCCTCAGTCCAAAGGTCATAAGAAAAATGAAAAACATGTTATCAATGGTTCAGGTGAGTATTTCAGATACTTTGAGTCTAGGTCATGGTGGCTGCAGCTGCATCTGGGCCAGAATTTCTCAAGAAAACAAACCTGAGAAATTTTCTGAGAACTTTCTTTTTTAAAAACATAAAAAGCATAAGAATTGCCCCCTTTCCCCGCTGAAAGCAACACAGGAAGCTGCCTTATACCAAGCCAGACCATTGGTCCATCTTGTTCAGTATTATCTACACTGACTAGCAGAAGCTCTCCATGGCTTCAGCAGGGGGCATTCCCAGCCCTGCTGGAGATCGGAACATAAGAAGAGCCTGCTGGATCAGGCCAGTGGCCCACCTAGTCCAGCATCCTGTTCTCACAATGGCCAGCCAAATACCGAGTATTGAACCGGATACCTTCTGCATGCACAGCCAATGCTCAGCTTTTGAGCTGCAGCCCTTCTCCATTCACAGCACTATGCCAGAGGTGCAAAATTCCATTGGTCCTATACCAGTTTGCAGTTAAGAGGAAAAACTGGATTGAATGGCAAGGGAGGATTAGGGCCTTAGTCAGAATCCTGTGCTCACCCAGGAATTAGTCCTGCCACTAACAAATGTGTAATGTTAGGTCTGCAAAAGAGGCGGTGTAAGTTTAAACTCTATTTCTTTCAATGGAAAACCCAAGGTGCCTGTTATACCCACAGCCGCAACAGAGAGCAAGATTCTGACCAGTGGTACAACCAACCATCTGACACCACTAGGGGCATATACACTCTAGCTAGGGAACATTGAGCTTATATCAAGCACTAGTGCAGGGGTAAGCAATGTGCTGCCCTCCAGATGTCATTTGAGTACCTTGGCCATGCTCTCTGGGGCACAGGTGACTTGGAGTCCAGCAAACATCGGAAGGTACCCCACTAGTAGCTTGTGTCTGGTTTATTCCTAGAACCCCTACTGTAAATTTATTCATTTTTACATCATTTCTTTCCCAGTCTTCCTCCATAAGTAGTTCAGAGCAGCGTACAATAAAGAAAGAAAATATGAAATGACAAATTGATAGTAACTAAAATATCTATCGAGGTCAAATGCCTCATTAAAAGGTATAGTTGTGACTGCTCCCCTAACTGTAAGTCATGAAGGAGCCGTACCCATCTCCCCGGGACATTAGAAGCAGGAAGCCACCACAGAAAAGGCCCTCCAGCATGTCGTCACCTTAGAAGGACCTCTGAAGAAAATCCTAATTCTTGGGCAGTGTTATATAGAGGAAGGCAGCCCAAGGAAGGCAGCCCATCAGCTAACCGTGCTGTTTAGGACTTTATAGGTAAAAAAAAATCAGCATTTTGAATTGAGCTCGGAAACAAATAGGCAGCCAATGGAGTTGGTACAATAGTAGAGTAAATGCTTCTAAGCCAGGGGTGTAGGACGTGTACCCCCCAACACAGAGGATGTTTTTGGATTCCAACTCTACTGGCTGGGACCAATAGTCAGGGATGATGGGAGTTGTAGTCTAATAACAACTGGAGTGACACAGGTTCACAGCCCCTGCCCTCTGCACTAGGGACGGTGGGACAAAGTCAGTTTGGTTCACATTTTCACTCAAAACTACCTAATTTGCATGCCTGATAGAATAATACAAACCAAAACACAGCTGTCCTTCAAAATTCACATTTCTCCAAGGGGAAATTGTGGATAAAAATGCATGTGTTTATGAAAATGACATATAAAATGCATAATTGTAGGGGAAACTGCTTGCAAAAATGTGTATGTTAGGATATATGCACACTAAAATATTAATGTATTTTTGTGAGTTTATTTTTTTAAAAAAAACATTGCAAATTGATGCAGAAATGTTGCAAAGCTGAATTTTAAAGACTGGAAAAAATTAGGAACTGAAAGAAACCAAAATCAACAGGTTTGTCTAGCTATACTCCATGTTGTAGGATTTACACAGGAACACCAGGTCAGAATATTTGTCCATTTATCCCAGTGTTATCTACTCTGTCTGGCAGCAGCCTTCCAAGATCTTAGACCAAAAAGGGTCTTTTCGATCCCCTGCTACCTGAGCCTTTGAACTAGAGATGCCCAGGATTGAAACATTCTACCACTGACCTGTGATTCCTTCCCTACTATTTTAACACTAAACTACCACTGGACAAGCAGTTTCCAGCACTGAAAATAACCACTAGAAAGATATAGCAGCCAGCTGTTTCTGCCTCTCATCAAATGCTTAGAAGGGGTCAGTGCAAATAGTTCTGGATCAGAATGTGATGAGTTCTGTCCTCTGGAAGGAGAAGTAACTATGTGGGGTATCCTTTCCAAAGTCCATAATATAATATAGGTAGCACTTTTTCTGTCTGTTTCAGCATAGAGGCAAACAAAGAAGGACCAGCGGTACTTTAATCCCCACTGATAAAGGAAGCTGATCGATACAGAAGTACCTCAATACTTGTTAGTATGAGAATAAACTCTGTTTGAAAAGGTTGACTGTATGCACCCAAAGTCAGTAGAGGGGCTGTGGTTCAGTGGTAGAGCACATGCTTTGTGTGCAGAAGGTCTCAGGTTCATCTCCTTTTCATCTGGGCATCTCCTCTTGAAAGGATGTCAGATAGCAGGTGCTGTGAACTGCCTGAAACCCTGAAGAACTGCTGCTTATCAGAGCAGGCAATGGATGGGTGGTCTGATTAAGAAAAGGTGACTTCATCTCTTCATAAGCAGCTGCTGACCTTAGTTGCAGAACATCAAATGTTGAGCCTTGGTCCCAGATGTTCGTTAGGGAGTTTCTTGAATCATATAGTATAATGACTTCACTCCCTTCACAGCACAAGCCTCTGTTTATTTTATTTAAAACATTCATGTGCTGTTTTCCTTGGAATGATCAGTGAGGCTTGCACACACATAAAAACAATATCAACAACTATAAAACCACAACCCAGTAAAAATCCACATTTCTGCTAAAAAAACCAAGCAAACCCCAACCTGAATTACTGAAAGCCTTTTGAAAAAACAGTGGCTCTCAGTGTTTTCTAAAAGCAGGCAAAGATAAGTGAAGGCGAGCCTCTGTCAAGAAAACAGTTCTATCAAGATGTGAGACTGCCACACAAATGTAGTTGCTCAAGGTTCTAGTACAGTAGAACCTTTATAGCAGTCTTCCACAATCTGTGGTCCTCCAGATGTTGCGGCACCACAATCCTCATCGTCCTTGACCATTGGCCATGCTGGCTGGGTCTGCTGGGAGTTAGAGTTGAACAACATCTGGAGGACACAACATGGGGCCAACTTTTGATTTATTTATTTTTACTACATATGACACTTTCCTTCTCTCTCTCTTCTTCCATTTTTCTTCTTCTTCTACAACAACAGCAGAAGCAGCAGCAACAGAGAGAATGTACAACCCAGTTGAGGTCATAACCCACCTACTAGTTGCAGGTGATGGGAAAGACCCTGCTTAAGACTCTGGAGAGCCATTACTAGTCAGAGTCAACAACAGAGATGTGTTAGAATTCCAGATTTGGTACGGAATTTTCCATTAATTCACTTATGCTCAGTCGCTGAGGATTGGATTTTAATGTAGTGAATTTCCACTGCTATTTTTGAAAATGGACTTTTTTTAAAAAATCCACCTTTAAAACAATTGTAAAAATGATAATTTATCAATATTTCCTTTTAAAATACCATTTCATTCAAAATATCAATATTCCTTTCAAAATATTGATATTAGTATCTATATTTTTCCGAGCGAAAATAACCACGGATTGATGCCAATGTTAGGTTGTTGGAATGCTTTTGAACTGGCACCGGCCAACAGATCCCATCCTAGTCAGCAATACCAGGTTTGATGAACTAACAATCTGAGCTGATATAAGGCAGCTTCCTATGTGCTGCCTGGATATCATGCCATCCTTGTGGGTGGTACCTGAGCTCTTAGATCGGAGTGGCTAACCTGTTGGCCCTCCAGATGTTGTTGGACTCCCATCAGCTGCAGTTAGCTTGGCCAATAGTCAGGAATAATGGGAGCTGCAGTCCAACAACATCTGGAGGGCTCAAGGTTAGCCACGCCTGCCATAGACAAGTGAGATGCTCCCCAGGTGATGGATGGCTATGGCCACATAACGCTTTGTAGGTCATCACCAGCACATCAACAGAGCTTCAGAGCTACCAGGTAGATAATGAAGCCAGTACAGAAGCATTTATATGTATTGTTCTGACACCCTAAATTTGCACCTACGCAAATAAGTTATCATGTGCAAAATTGTGTCACTGGCCTGCACCCAAATTCTTTTAAGTACCTAGCAACACTCCTACTCAATGTTCAGTGGGTTACAGCCCAGAAGCAGGGACTCATCAGCTTAGTCCAGTCTGACTAACAGCTGTTAAGGCCTGTTCAGTGGCAGAGCACAAGTTTTGCATGCAGAAAGTCCCTGGTTCAGTCCCTGGCATCTCCAGGGAGGACTGGGAGCAACCCCTACCTGAAACCTTGGAGAGCTGCTGCCAGTCAGTATAGACAATACTGAGACAGACAGGCCAGTGTTCTGACTCAGGATAAGGTAACTCCCGATGTTCCTATTGGCCTCTCTGTCAGGATGGGGTTTATCGGGCATCTGTAAGGAAAGCAATCCCTGGCTGCTGCGACCTGGGTGCTAACTCTGATGCTTGGGTTGACCTGGCATCTGCTATTGCAAGCGTAGGAGTAAAGCTGCAAATGTTCCTGTCTAAATTGCGATTCCAGCAACTCCTTGGCTCTTTGGAAGCTGGCTTCTTATAACTCATTCTTTTGCACTACGCTACCCACTTGCTATTTACCCCCTCCCCCACTCCAAAACCCCCACAAAAATATTCCTGAAATGAATTCAGAACACATTTCTTCAGTGCGGCAGGTGAGATTGCACATATTTATTTATTTTTAACAACGTTCGCAGCATGGACGACAAACCTGATGCAAAAGGCTCTAAAAGGCCCCCTTCTTAAAGGTGTGGGTTGACGCATTTGTGCACAGTAAGTAATGCAATATATTACAGGATCTGAGGGGAATGGTTTTGTTTGAGCAGAATGTGCTTGTCAGCAGGGGAGGGCAGCAACTATACAGCCACTCGCAGGGTCATGTGACTGCTTATTCTCGTTGCCTCTGAAAAGATCTGTACAGAAGTGAAAGAGCTTAGCTGTATACTGCCAAAAAGTCATGCACACTTAGAAACATGCAGAGGTACAGAAAACAGGGAGAGGATTAAATCAGCCAGAACAGTGGTAGAAAGTTGAGAGACGGAGACCTGAAAGGCTTTCATGACTCACAGGATGGAAGACCAGGTGAGAATCCCACCTGAGGCCACTGGACTTTACAGAGCAATGCTAATCAAATCAGGTAAGCACAATCCTTGAGGATGGTTTGTGGGCAGTACAGCACAAGAGATTTGACACTGGACTTGCAGTAGAGCACACACAGACACATATACAAACACCTCTTTTCTTTGGCAACAGGGATTATAGATTTCACTACCTTGGAGATTCCCTTCTTGAGTTGCAGGATCCCTCTTATGCATGTTTTTCTTCCTTGCAATTCTAGCCATTCATTGGAGAGTTTTGCTATCCTGAGATAGCAAATTAGCTGTATTATTTGGTAGAATTATCTTTTTCTCTTAAACCTTTCTCGGCTCCAGAAGATTCACTGTTCTTGTTTCCAGAATCACAACCTGAAAACTATCAGGCTACTGGTGGTGTTCTGAAAGAAATTTTTCCATCGGAAAGTCTGCCAACAAATAAACCCACGTTGACCTTTTCATAACCATTTGCAGCACTGTCAGCTAGGGCAGTGCTTCTGTGATGTGTCTAGTTAGTTATCTAATTAATGATATTATAATTATGCAAATAATTAGTTTTTGAATAGTTTTTTGGCACCTATCACTACTTAACAAAAATAAATAAATTGTGGTCTTGAGCATTTACATTTTATAGTATTGTTTCATACAGTTATTAGCAGTACCGGAGAGAATTGTTATATTGATACACTGGTTTTTGCAAAACATTTTTAATATTGCTGGCTACTGGGGTGGTTTTTGTGAACAGCAAAATGCTTGACATTTTGGAGAGGCATTTTAAGTGATTCACTGTGTTTGTTCATTGAGGGAGGGACAAATATGTAACTTGGCATATTTATCTGACAACAGTATTTTAAACAAAATATCCTTTGCAGTCCCAGTCAAGGAAAGGGAAGCTCCCCACTCCCTTAAATAGGAAGTTGGATTGCACTTGGATTAACTAAGGGTGAGTTTCCATGTATATAATCTGGCTTCAGACAGGTGCATGTGCACTGGAGTTTAATCTTCCTTTACTTAGAGACCTGCTAAAGAGGAGTAATGATGACCTAAGATTAAGTCAGCCTCAGCTTCAGATGCCCTGTTGCATTATGAATACAGGTAAAATAGACTTGGTCAATTATTTAATGTTTTAGATGCAGACCACACAAAGGGGGCTTGGCTCCTCCTTTTAGAGTGTTTGTTCCTGAAAAGTGCATTGTCTGGCATTTGGGTGAGTGATAGGAGAGCAAATGGTGTCCCATCGAGAAGTTATGCTACATTTTCCCCGTTAGTGGCAGCTACAGCCATGGTTCAGGAATTTCTGCATAAGCCAAACTCCCACAAGTTGCTGACGTGAAAGTTCTATGATTAAAGGAATAGCACAGAGTCACAGTCGGCTTAAATGGGCATATTATGCAAGGAGTTTGGAGGTGACTGGGTAGATAATTAATTACAGAGGCAATTGCTGGAAAAGAATTAAGAATCATCAAATTGTGTGTGGTTCTAACTTCTAATCCTTGAGCACATGCAGCTCCAGTGCTTGCAAGAGTCTCTATTCACTTCATTAAGAAGTGCTTATTCTTGTGCAAGGTTGGACAAGAATTTAATTGCAAGGTGAAATCTACACATGTGGGATCTCTGGGAAGACACTGAAAGCACACAGGGCTTTGGACTGGAGTCCATGTGGTCCAGTTCACAGGTGTGGAATCTGACACTTGGTTCAGCAGCTGTCCTGAGAATCAAAATTTTGGCTTTTTTAAAAGAAGAAATAAATCAAGTTTCTAGCCCTCATGATTGCAAAGAAATATTGTATATAGGGCTGGAAGGAACTGTCCATTTAGGTTCTCTCCATTTTTCATTTTTCCAATCTTAATTTCAGTTCTCCACATTTCTGCAGCAATATGTTTTTTAAAAAATCCTCATGAAAATTCTTCAGCATTTTAGCGTGAATTTCTCCTAATAAACACATACTGTATTCAGTTTTGACTAGTGCACACATTTTTGCAAACAATGTTTTCTAATATAATGCATGTTATTTTCACGAATATATTCATTTTTGGCACATTTTCCAATAACGTGCATTTTAAAACACTGGTTTGAGAACTGCAGTACAAAATTGGGATAAATGTGCATTTCAAAGGATGGCTGTGTTTTGGTTCTCATATTGTTTGAAGACTGTAGATTTGATAGTTTTAGCTTTAAACATGAACTCAATTGAACTGCATGGTATATAGTTAGCAAAGGTTCCAAAACTAGAGCAGGAATGTGTCAGGCAGTACTGTTTCCCCTAGTCTTTTATCATTCTCCCATAAGTGCTGTTGATAAATTATCTCAATCTCCCATGCCTTCATTTCCATTCTGTCATCCGATTTCTTTTTAAAACAGGAAGCTCAAATTTTTGGTGGTGCAACAGAGTATGTAAAAAAACAAAACAAGCACATTTATGCAAATATTTTTAATTTGCAAAATTGTACTTGGTTTGAAAATTTCAGATTGGCATGGTTCTGAATGTAATTCTGTTCATCACTTTGAGCTATTGCCTTCCACATTCAGATTTGTATGCCTGTAGCAGATAACAGTTTTCCAATCGTGTTCTCAACTCTTCTATCAGCTCCTTGCATCTGACTTTGCAACTTCCATCCTGACACCTCCTCACACTAGCTGCACAGGTTACAACTATTACATGCATTTTAATTAAGAGCATAAAAAGAGCTCTGCTGGATCATACCAAAGGCCATCAATTCCAGCATACGGTTTCCCTCAGTTGCCAATCAGATATCTTTTGGAAGCCCTCAAGCAGGTCTTGAAGGCAATAGCTCTTGCCAGCTGTTGTTCCCCAGCAAGTGGTAATAAGTGATGTATTACTTCTGAGCATGGAAGTTCCATTTTGTTGTCATGACTGATAGCCATTGATAAGACTTATCTTCCTCCTTCATTCATTCGTCTTTTTCCCTTTTAAAGCCATTGAAGCTAGTGGCCATCACGTCTTGTGGCATCAAATTCCATACATTACTTTGAAGATGACATGGCAACATAGGGTGCTGCCATATACCGAGCCAGACCATTGATCCATCTAGCACAGTATTGTCTACACTGACTGGAAGTGGGCAGCTCTCCAGGATTTTCAGGCAGGAGTTTTGGAGATGCTGGCCATTGAACCTGGACTGTTTTGCATGCCAATCAGATTACCACTGAGCCACAATCCATACAAATCATTCCACAGGGCTGCTGTCTCCACATGGTGTTAAGTAGCTCACCATGCAGATCGAAGGACTTTTCAGCATGTCACCGCAGAGATGGTGCTCTTCTAGTTTTTGCTTTAATTAACTACTTTAATTATGTTGGGGAAATGGTCTTTTTCTCTGTGTTAAGCCTGCTGAAAGTGCATACTAGTAGTATGCCGGGTGGAGAGTAGCCAACCACCATGTGAGGCAGTTTTAATATGAACTTCAGGTGAGATAGAATCCCTCTCTCATGTTCTTTTCACCTGTCCGCTATATAATAAAGAAAGGGATCTGTATATTACACCCCTCACCCAAAGGTATCCAAATAGGTCTCGACAGCATTGGATGCCATGGTTTCTCTCTGGCAATGACAGTATTTATCTGATTCCAGCTGCTAAGTTTTTTGATGCAGTTCAACGTATCCATTTGTTATATATTTCTAATCTCCCCCCATAGCCAATTTATTGTTAATTCCCTCTTCTGTGTAATTTAGTCAATTGACTGTAATTGCCTGTAAATTTTCTTTGATGGGTCGCTGACCGCAATAATAAAGATTTGATTTGATTTGAACTTCAGGTGGCAGCTGTGATCAGATAATATTGTGATAAGTGGAAGTGAATGAAGAACAGGATAGGAAAAGGGGATGAAGCAAAATATCTATCTGTTTTATGCATTTCATGTTTTTGGACCCAGCACCCAAATTAGCCTGCCTGAAACTTCATACACAGCCTGAGATAAAGCAATGGTGTTACATAACCCTGATCCTTTGCTTTGGGCCAGCTTTCTCCAAATTGGTGCCCTCCAGGGACAACTCCTGTCAGTCCTTCGCATTGGCCATGCTGACAGGAGCTGGTGGGAGCTGGAGTTGAACGGTATCTGGAGAACACCAGGCTGGGGAAGGCTGGGGCAGTTTTTTTATGAGCATGTCTAAGACATGAAGCCGAGTATATAAAATGCCGTGTCTCCATCTAACAATGAGTGCCAATTCTCCCTCTTCCAAATTGCAGGTTATTTCATCTTTCTCTCCTTCAATATCCTCAAAGCGACAGCAATACTAAGCCTTGGGTATTTACATCATTGTATGTAAATTTAATCAATAAAAAGCAAGGGTGATTAATCAATCAAAAAATATTTTCTTGGCATAACACTTTAGTCCTATTCTTTTGAAAATCCAAATCTCTTCATTTGCTGATCTGTAAATAAAATTGGGCTGCAATCCTAAACACATTTACTCAGCAGTAAGCCTCACTGAACATGGTGCATAGGATTTCACTGCAGAAACTGCTAAGTGTAACCTCTGGTTACAAAAGGGGGGGAGGAAATGGTGTGCTGAAGTTTGCTTCTTTTGTGTTTGGTTTTTGGAATGGAAAGCAAAATAAATTATCTGCAAGAAATCCTGACACGGTGGAATGTGCATCCCGTTTGCAGAAATGAAAATGTGTCATATAAGTCCTGGTCCACTTAGGGTCCCTAAATCATATGGATTTTTATCACCATCCGACACAATAACCCACTAGTCTGCCAGAGCCAACCCATGAATTTTTGCTGCCTGAAGCAAAAGACAAGATGGCATCCCCTCTCTATTCAATGTACAGAAGCCAACAGGACTGACAGTTGAGTCTTATTTCAACACTGGTGGTGGATTAGTGGCCTCCACTGCACCTGGACTACCTAGCTTGATTAGAGGGTCCAGGAGAGGCCATCTGTCAACAGAGGAGAATGGCTGGGGAGGGGAGTCAGAAGGAACAGCCGGGGGCTGCTGCTTCTAGGCATGGGGGGAGAAATTTGATTCAGTTTTGCACTTAAAGGTGAACCTGCCTAATTCACACTTTCCAAAACAATGCAAGAACTGAAACTGTCATCCTTTGAAATTTTTACTTACCCAGGTTTTACAATGCAGTTCGCCAATCAAACAATGTTTACAAAAATACATATATTAGTGAAAATAACATACAAATTACCTTATATTAGGGGAAATTGTAGATTAGTCAAAACTGCATACAAAGATGTGTTTATTAGGAGAAATTTGAATTAAAATGCTGAAGAACTTTTTAAAAACACACACACACACAAATCACTGCAGAAATTTGGAGAACTGAAGCTGACAGTACTGAAATTGACAGATTCGACCATCCCTAGCTGCTAGTATCCCCAGGGTCTGCCACAAGAGACACTCATGCTGGTGATTGCGCTGGCCTATTCAGCCACCACCCACATGATCCCAACCTACTAGCTGCTCACCCCATGGAGTGTGAGAGACTAAGCTGCTAACTAAACCAATGTGGAGTAAGCCTCATTGAATTCAATGGGCTGTATTCAATATAGCACTAAACAAATTGTTCTGTCAGTGCAAGCTTGCCTGACAAAATTATCTTTTCTCTTGTGCCCCTCCCCCATGCACTGTTCTGGGAGTTCTTCCAGCCCTCTGGAGCAGATTTTGGGAGGGTATGGGAACCAGGGGCAGGAGTGGTGGAAGTCCTGCTGCACTAGTGGGAATCCTTCTGCTGGCTTCTACTAGTGCGACGAGTTAGTTGAATGGAACTTGCTTCTGAGTATATATGGTTAGGATTGTGTTGTCAGTCAGCCATTCCTGATTGTAACTGAGTTGGTTTTCAGCAGAGTTTTAAAATAGTGTGATTCTTGTTCTCCTTGAAAATGCATCTCGGAAATCTCAATGCCATTTAGTTTTATGGCTTTTCAAGTCTGTTCAGAAATAGAGATGTTATGTTTCATTCTCCCTGCACCCCTGCCCCCCATGCCATAAAATGGAGATAAGGTGTGCTTCATTCTCGTGCTCCTCATTGAAAACATTTCTAAATAGCAATTTTAGTAGGATGAGGCTTTTTATGAGGGAGGGGACATCATTTCTTTCACAAAAAGTTTATTGGACAAGAGTTTGGAAAAGATCAGAGTTGGGCACCAAAACCTTGAAAGGGAGGAGAGAGAGTTCTAGTTGGCATGGAAACTCTTTTGTATTCAGTATCTGTATTTTGGCAGGCAAAACGTTAGTCCACGGTAATGTTAGCTTCTCGGAGGCACCAAATGCATTTGTGAAGGAGAAAAGATTCCAAGTCTCCCTTCTCAGGAACATTTATTGTATCTGCATTTGAAGTATGTCCTGTTCTCTGGAAAGTAATATAAGACCTTCATTTTGCTGCTACAGAGCCATGGGGTCACCATGAGTTGTAAGACAGCTGGGTACAGGGCCGGTTCTAAAGGGTGGCCAGGTTGAACACTGGCCCAAGGGCCCGGAGCTACAGAAGCCCCTGAGGGGCCCCTGAGGGGCCCAGAGCTCCCCTTCCGTGATCTGCACCCCCCCATGTCCCCCACTTACCTGTCAGCCGGCTTTTTAGCATTGCCCTTAATGAAGATGGTGGCCGCAGCTTCCCTAAGGTACTGAAGCTGCTGCCGCCATCTTATTTGATGGCAGAGATGTGCGAGCGTAGCATGCACGTGTGCCATCAACAAAGATGGCGGCGGAGGCTTCATTCCCCTTAGGGAAACTGCTGCTGCCATCTTCATTAAGGGCAATGGTAAAGACTAGACAGGTAAGGGGCTGTGGGGGGGCCACACACATGCGCATATGCGCACGCGCACACACCCACACACCCACCGGGGGGCCAGGGCAAGCTGATGCCCAAGGGCCCCCGCATGCCTGGAGCCGGCCCTAGCTAGATGGACTACTAGTATGACTTGGTATAAGGCAGCTTCTATGTTCCTAAGGCACTAGAGTGTGATCTGGAAATTATATATTCTGGATTTGCCATAAAAAAGTGAGTAAACAAAATGTAGCAGTTCTAGAGAAAGGTTTAGTGTTGAAGCGACCTTAGTGTCACAGTGCAAAATCCTGGTCAGCAGCACACCTCTAAAGAGAACAGTAGAGCTGGAGAAGGCATGGTTTTGTTTAATAGCTGAAAATATAAAAGGAATTGATCATCCTCATTAAAAAAAAAGCTTTAAAAAGCTGACACCTTTGGCTTAGATATAGACGTCTAATGATGAGCTATGAAAGGTTTATGAATAGTACACATGAATGGTGTAACAAATTAGCTGAGGAACATTTTTCATTTTCTCTGTCAAAATTATAAGGACTTGTACTCATCTAATACAATTATTAGGCAACAGCTTTAAATAAATGGCAATACTTCTTCATACAACCTATTGTTATCTTACGGTTATTGATTGCCACACACATGGAGATGGCCTCTCGCGTAAAGCTTGTTTTTAGAAGGTCAGAAAAATTCATGGAGTTTACATTCTAGTGGTTTTTTTTAAATGGGTCTGTGTCCCTGCTCCCACACCACCCACCTCTCCCTTTTCCACTCACAAAAGCCACCCACCCTCACCCATTACGCCTGCCTGCCTGCCTGCCTCAGTCTCCCTCCTACACTGGCCCAGCAGCTCTCAGAAGTCTGTTGTCACACTGTAGTTCACAGAGCCACCAGTTGGTGGCCCAGCAAATTTCTCTGTGATGACATTCTTCCACAAATATAGAATAGGAGAAATGGACAGTCCGTCATCTACCACATCTTAGGTTGCTTCCCACATCTGCAACTCCAAGCCTGGGGAGACACTGTGACATTATTTATTTATTTAATTGATATCCCGCCCTTCCTCCCAGAATCATTCATGGATCAGGTTAGGGCACATCACTTCCAACACCTTGTTATATGTATGTGTGTGCCAGCATGCAAAAGCATGACAGGGCTTTAATTCAGCACATGACAGTGTGCCTTTGCAATATGATGCTGAAAGCTCTGCACAGATTTCTCCCATACCTACCACATTGAGTGGCTGTTGAGTGAAGGACCTGGACACACACATATTACATCTGTGCTGAGGGAACTGCACTGGCTGCCAATCAACTATCACGCCATGTTCAACAGGCTCGGTGCCAGCAGATGGCCAGGTTGGGCCCTGACTAAGGACTCCTGCAGCCCAGAAGGGCCCCTCCTTAGGCTGTGAGGGTGGAGCTCCTGCTCCTCAATCCGCACCACCATCTGGTTGCAGGACCCAGTGACCCAACACTGCTATGGATCACAGAGAGGGAGCTCCCAGGCAACACCCCCCCAATACAGGCAGGGTAGACTTAAATAAGCCTGCCTGCCCCACCTACCTGCCACATCAGCACTTCAGCGTGCATGCCCTGCATGCTGCATGCACATGTCTACCATCCCTCAGGGGTTTATGTCCCTGCTGCCATCTTGTATGATGGCAAATGTGCACATGCAGAATGTGGGGCATTCGCACCAATGTGGGTGGTAGGTAGGTATTTAAGCCCTGTTCCGCCTGCATTGGGAGGGGGTGTTGGGTAGGATGACCCTGCAGGCTTGGGGCAGGCTGGTGCCCAAAAGCCCAATCATGCCTGGTGCTGGCTCTGATGTTCAAGGTCTTCTTGTTAATATACAAAGTCCTAAACAACATGAGAAAAGGTTACCACAAAGACTGCCTGCCTCTGTATAGACCTGTAAGATCACTTAAATCAACTGGAGAAATGTTATTTGTGGAACCACATCGTACAGAATATCATAGGGCAGTGACCTGAAAATGGGCATTTTCTGCTATTACCCCTGTGCTAAGGAATGCCCTTTCCTCTGCCATACATGAAGCAGGAACCATCAGTTGCTTCAGACATCATGTAAAGACTTTTTTTTTTTGCCCAGGCTTTTCCTGACCCATAAAAGTGCACCTTGTTGTATGTATTTGAATCCCCCAAATTCCTGCTTTTATTTGTTTTTACATG
Source organism: Rhineura floridana (assembly GCF_030035675.1). NCBI lineage: Eukaryota > Metazoa > Chordata > Lepidosauria > Squamata > Rhineuridae > Rhineura > Rhineura floridana. Next base: position 187,408,069 of record NC_084482.1, read on the forward strand.
CTTTTATGTTGCATTTAAGTTTTAAAGATATTGTTTGCTTTATACTGTGCACTACTTAAGAGATTTTTAAAAAAAATATTAAGCAATTTAGAAATGCTTTTAAATAAATAAATAACTACTGAGGTTCTTGTTGTTGTTATTATTATTATTATTTGTAATTCTAGTACATTTATATTTCATATTTTCTCCAAGGAGCCTAAGGTAGCATGCATAATTCTCCCTTCCCCATTTTATCATTGCTACAACCCTGTGAGGTAGATTAAGCTGAGAGACAGTCATTGGTCCAAGGTCACCCAGTCAGGTTCATGGCAGAGGAGGGATTTGAATCCTGGTCTCCTGAGTCCTAGTCCAACACTCTACCCTCTTTACTACATTGATGCAGAACAGGCTCAGAAATTAGGTCACAATTGGTCCATGCACCAGTGTTGGGGAGCATTAGGAAAGGGATTGAAAATAAAACTGTCAATACCATCCTGCCCTTTTACAAATCTATAGTGAGACCGAACTTGGAACTCTTTGTACATTTCAGGTCACCAAACCTCAGAATACGTATTACTGAATTGGAGAAGTTTTTTTTTAAGGCAGCCAAAATGATCAATGGGGTAGAGCAACTCTCCCCCTATGAGGACAGATGATAACATTTGTTCCTCTTTAGTTTAGAAGAAAGGCAAGTAAATGGGAGACATGATAGAGATATATATTATGCATGGTTTGGGAAAGTGGATAGGCAAACGTTTTTCTCCCTCTCTCATAATATTGGGGGAGGGGATCCAAACAAGCTAAATGTTGGAAAATTCAGTAGAGACAAAAGGAGGTACTTCTCCATGGAGTACATAGTTATATCATGGAATTCAAGATGTAGTGGCCACTAACAGTAGTATAATGGCAAATTCAGAAGTGCAGGATCCCTTTATGAGAGTCACAACCATGTCCCTTTCTAAGATTATAGAATAATCTGGCCAGGCTTGAAGACTGCTTTCTGCTTCACTATTACTGTCACTATTTGACTGTCCTTTCTCACTGTCAGACATACTGCTCGAATTACTGGATTCAGTGTCTACATGTCTGCTCGATGCTGCCACCAAACTAACTGATGCTGATGTAGATGGGAGGCTATCATCAGGATTCACTGTCTCTTCTTCTGCAGTTACAGAATTCTCACTCTTCACAACTTGGCTTTTTGAACTAGGAACAAACAGGAACTCCATTCACTCTCACTAGCTCCAATCAGCAGGAAATAACAAGGAAGCAATTTAGAAGATTCTTTTCTGTGGCCAATACACTCCCCTTTCGTGCTGATTGGCTCATAGGACACTGGAAACATAGGGACCCTGCTGGGACCCGGCTCCCAAAAATGTAAGGGGTCTAAGACCCCCTGAATGATAACACCTCTGGCCCCCAGCTCAGATGGCTTTAAAAGATTACACAAATTCATGGAGGATAAGGCTATCATTGTCTACTAACCATGGTGACTGTGTTCTCCTTCTACCATCAGAGGCAGTATGCCTCTGAACACCAGTTGACAGGAATCGCACGAGGGGAGAGTGCTGTTGCAACTGGGTCTGGCTTGTGGGCATTTGCAAGAACAGGATGCTGGACTAAATGGGCTTTTAATTTGATCCAGCAGGGCTCTTCTTATGTTCTTATGCCAACAGGCTGCATTAGGAGTGTCATTAATTGCTCAGGAAAAACAGAGAAGCTCCGATGATCTGGCAGTCCAGCTGAGGTCAATGCAAAATCATAGCTGCATCAGTTTAACCCTCATTATCAGCCAATGTTTCCCTAATAGAGATTGTTTACGTTTTAACATGCTTTTCTCTCTCTTTTTTTCCGTCTTCTGTTGCCTAGGAGTTTAAAATGTTACCAAATACCTCAAACGGATTGTAAATGATTGCCAATGTGATTAATCTAATACTATCAGATGTGGTCAGAGACTAGTTTAAACTGGAACTGGCTTCACTATCTCTTGTCATAGATCAGAATTGTCTGTTGTCTTGATTTTGCTCTTATGAAACTGGGGCATCCAGTTGGCTATGGAGACTTGTTGCCATCTTGGTCCAAGAGACTGTGAGATGCCAAGTAAGAAAGGTCATTGATATATCTGTTATGAGACTTAACATTCAGTGGTGAAAAGGATAACAGGACTGTTGTATAAGGAGAGAAGAACTGTGGGACACTTTGTACCATAGTGTTGTAGCAAGAACAATTTTATTCCATTTGAAACTGTGGGACACTTTGTACCATAGTGTTGTAGCAAGAACAATTTTATTCCATTTGAAAAGCATACCAGCTCTTAGACTAAGGCTGCATACAAACTGTACATGTAAGGCACTGTTATGCCACTTTAATGGTCATGGCTTTCCCCAAAGAATCCTGGGAACTATAGTTTGTTAAGCATGCTGGAAATTGTAACTCAGTGAGGGGGACTCCTAACAACTCTCAGCTCTATGTGTTTACAAGTTGAACCTATCCAGTAAGCACTGAAATCAATGGAACTTACTCCCAGGAAATGATGCATGGGATTACAGCTGTGCTGAACTTAATAGACTGGGTATTGTGCTATGTACTGCTACTCTTTGCTGTGTGTACAATGTACATACATACACACACAGTGGATCAACACAGCTGGCTGCATTTTTGGATGCTCTTTGGGGGTATGGTTATAGAGGCTATCATAAAGAGCTTCTGCATTTCAAAAATTCCCACTATGCCACTGCCTATTGATCATAGAATCATAGAATAGTAGAGTTGGAAGGTACCTACAAGGCCATCGAGTCCAACCCCCTGCTCAATGCAGGAATCCAAATCACCTTGTGGTTAAGGGCATAAGCTATGAGGTGGAAATTCTGGATCCAGATGCCAAATTCAAAATGTTGATGAATAAAAAATACCATGGCCTAGCTGAGGTCCTAGTTACTGAGTGTTAGGTGACCTGTTAGCTTTGCCACGTTGATATTGTTCCTTTTGTTTTGAAAAAGAACTATGCATTACTCACTAAGCTTGTGATTTTGCAAGGTGTGATCCAGCAAAAACCTGCTATATGCCTCTTTTTTATAAATACCTGAGTAAATATTTATCTAAAAGTCACTCAGCTTGTTGAGCGTGTTTGTGCTTCAGTCATAGTGAGCTTGCAGTGATCCATACAATCTTCCTGGCAATCATTCTCATCAAAATTCGCCATCAATCCAGGCATTTAGAGTAATGTTTGGAATTGCACTGTGCTGCCTGTGCTGTCCAGGGCCAGCCTTACCATTACACAGAATGAGGTGGCCTATCTTGGTGGCAGATGCTTGGGAGTGGCAGTGAGGTGCTGGGGGACCAATCTGTGTTTTCCAGCCCACAAGTGGCATAAGAGTGCTTTAAATGTACCGTTTCTACAGCTCACTATGCATCCTCTAAGCCAGCCTGCTGCCCTCAGGTATGGTGGAGGCTGCTGTTTATCTTGCTGAAGTAAGATTCAACAGTGAGTCCAGTCAGTGTCTGTACCTGGAATGGGAGGTGGTGCCATTCTGCCTTTTGCCACAGGCCTCAAAATGTCTTGGGCAAGCCCGATATTTTTCCAGGGTAGGACAACCTACCTGTCAATCACCTGACACCATCATTACATCACATTCTTGACAGGTGAATTGCCGTGAACCATAGTGCAAGGGGCTTGATTAGCCCTATGTTCAACACTTGGGAAGCTCTGAGCACAGGGCTTGCAGAGCACTTTGCACAGTGCTTCCCAAATGCCTGACTTCCCAAGGGCTGATCATAGGACTGAAAAAAGCTGCTTTCTGCAGGGATCAGTTTCACAGGGAACTCTGTCACGCAGCCAATCCAGCCATATATCCACCTGCTGCTCACCTGATGTCACATATGACAAAAGATGTGGAGCAATGGGCACGATTTGGGGGAAATGGCCTTGCTGGTCAAATTTGGCCCGTGGGCTGCAGGTTCCCCATCCACCCCTGCTATAGTCCTCATGTGGCATTTGTGCCCCACTGGTTTTGCCCCAAACCACATAGGCAGCCTGTGGCCAAAACAAAAAGTCTGTAAACCACAATGCTTTGAAATATGTGTCTTTGAGCTGGTCCAGATGTTGTGGGCATTTCCAGACTGTTGATATTTGGGGTGGCATCCAGTCACGTACTGGCAAATTCAGGTTCCACAATTATAGTCAATGGGGACATTTTGTACAACAAACCCACTTCCCCCAAAGATCTGACTTTTTGCTATAAGGAAAGTGATGGGAAAATGCACTGGAAAGGATGGGATTAACACTTACTTTGACGCAATGTCATTGAATGCTCCTTAAATAGCCAATGTTGCCTAATCTCCCTGCAAACACTTCAGGATGAATGCTCAGTTAACAGGTCCTCTGGAAGTGGATCAGGAACTGGCTAGGAAACAGAAAGCAGAGAGTAGGAATAAATGGACAGTTCTTCCAACAGAGGGATATAGAAGGTGGAGTCCCCAAAGGTGACATACATGGTACAGGGGAAGGGCTGCAACTCAGTGGTACCTGTGTTTTTTTACTTGTTCATACACAGTTTAGAGTTACCATTGAGGTGACCAAGTTTGCTGGTGATACTAAAGGAGCTAAAGGGTTACATAAGAGCAGAGAGAGGGAGAAAGAGAAAAATAACAACAGAAGTAGTTCCTTTCTCCTGACTGAGTGCCCAGGAGCTGGCATCTCTCTGAGCCTCTCATTTTACTCTCAGATATCCGAGTGGGAACACTTATTTGCCACAAAGAGCGAGGGATCACAAAATAAAAGGCTCTCCAGCTTCTCCTTTCCCTTATTTTTCAGAGTAAATTAAAGTTGTTTCAGGGTTGTTTCTTTCTCTTCCCCTTCCCCCCATTTCAAAACATTTTAAAATTGATTTCAGTTACTAATGATATTTTGCTTTTTTTTTTTTTTGTCAGAAACCAGTTACTGGAGTTCAACGCCAGGGTATTACTATAGTGACAGCATTTTATTTGGCAAAAAGGCTTTTATAAACTAGAGAGGCGGTGTGGTGTAGGGATTAGCATACCACACTAGGACTGGCAAGATCCAGATTCAAATCCCCACTCAGCCATGAAGCTCACTAGGTTACCTTCCCCTGTCTTTAATCTCAGCCTACCCTACCTCTCAGGGTAGTCATGAGGATAAAATGGGGGGGGGAGCATAGGAAGCTGCCTTACAGTTGGATAGACCCATTGGACCATGTAGCTCAGTATTGTCTACACTGACTGGCAGCAGCTCTCCAGGATTTTAGGTAGGGGTCTGTCCCAGCCCTACTGTAAGATTCTGAGGATTGAACCTGAGACCTTCTGCATGCCAGGCAGATGCCCTACCACTGAGTTGCAGCCCTTCCCCTGTACCATGTATGTCACCTTTTTGTTGGAATAAAGGTGTAATATAAATGTTGTAATCATATATATCACAAGGAACAGAATACGTTCTTCCCTGGTGTCATACAAGGAAGCAGCTCCCAACAAAATCCACTGAACTGGGGCCAAGCAAGCTTTTGTGCACTGATCTCCTAGGTCCTGACCAGGTATCTCTCCCTCTGTCTCTGTTACCTGGTCATAGTATCCCCAATATAGATAGCAGCAACATTCTAGCTTTCAGCACTATTGGAATACTATTAAACATAAGAACATAAAACTTCTACATTTTTATGAAGACTATTATTGGGCCCTATTAAGTCATTATTTCAGTTCCTGTGCATAAGCCTTCATCAATTGTTACTTCCAAGTTTACATCTCCCTTCCCTGTAGGATTCAACTTAAAGCCCTCCTGATGAAGTTCTCCATGCTGTGGCCAAACACATTCCTCCAACGGATGAGAAGAAAGGGATAGGTGTCAGTAGGTTTTATGAGTGATGGCAACTGTTCGGTCACATCTCTCATCTGTCCTCCAGGCAGACACAATACCTTGCAAGTCCATGGGTCTTCTCGGCATACTTGAGTTTCAATCCCACACAGTAGGGAGTCTCCCACTAATACTACTCTTCTCTTCTTGTTGTGGGACATGGTTTCATTAGCTCTGCTTGACTGAGGTCCATCCTCTCACCCACTGTTGCATGAGGTCTTCTGTAATTCCTCCTCAGCTGGGTGTCCTCCAGTCTCATCCTCAAGTGCCTGAAATGGGTTCCATAGTTCCACCAGTGCAGAGTGTCTTCTAACTCTTCTGCTCCTGTCATTCTTTTCCACAGAGTTGCCTCTACGTCATTGTTCCTCTCCTCAACACTCTGCTCTTCTGCTTCAACATGCTATTGTTCTTCCACCTCCTCTACTTCTCTTTGCTGCTGTTGTTCCAGCATCCTGTCAAACAATTCTTTGTCTTCTCTTATACTCTTCAATGTGACCACCTGCCACTCCTGGCCTCTCACTTTTTCTTTCACCAGCACCACCAGCTTGCACCTGTTGCACGTGTACACCATGTTGTTCTCAGGCAAGCAAACAAACATTGCACAGACCTTGCAGGTCATAACCATTATCGCTATTACCTTTGGTTTCTTTTTTTCTACTTGTATTGGAATGGCCTGTGCTTTGTCCTGTCCTCCTTGAAGGTTAACAGGAGACTCCCACTGGTATGTGGTGCACACTACAATAATTTTTTTTTGTTAGGGACCTCCCCCTTGACCTCCCTGCTCTGCTGCCAAACGCTTGTTAGCTCTCCCTGTTTGCTTACTCTCTGAGAGCTGGCTTGCTTGTATATCCTCTGGACCAGCTGAGACAGCTCCCTCTGCTCTGCTCAGTTAGGAGTCAGAAAACAGAATGAAACTCTCAGCACATATAGCTGCTGCTCGTTGCACTCAGCAGTTATCAGGCCACACCCCTTCAGTCACCAGCTATTAGGACACACCCATTCCACTCAGCTTCTTTGGAGGTCCAAGAGTTCTAGTGTTATGAGAGAGGGAAAAACACTTTTCTCTATCCACTTTCTCCATGACGTGCATAATTTTGTATGCTTCTAACATGTTACTTTTACTCATCTTTTCTCTAAACTAAAAAGTCCCAAATACTGCAACTTTTCCTCATAGGGCAGGCATTCCATCCCCTTGATCATTTTGTTTGATTGTTTCTGAAACTTTTCCAGTTCTACAATATCCTTTTTGAGGTGAGGTGACCTGAACTGTACACAGTATTCCAAATGCGGTCACACCATAGATTTGTATAATGGCATTATATTGGCAGTTTTAATTTCAATACCTTTCCTAATGATCTCTAACAAGGAATTTGCCTTTTTCATAGTTGCCACACACTGGGTTGACAACCTGACATCCTCATTGAGCTATCCACTACAACCCCAAGGTCTCGTTCCTGGTCAGTCACCGCCAGACCAGACCCCATGAGTGTATATGTGAAATTAAGATATTTTTGCTCCAGTATGCATAACTTTACATTGGTTTACAGTGAATTGCATTCGCCATTTTACTGCCCATTCACTCAGTTTAGAGAGGTCCCTTTGGAGCTCTTCGCAGTCCCTTTTTGTTTTAATAACCCTGAACAATTTAGTATAATTAGCAAACTTGGCCACCTCACTGCTGACCATGTATGAGCACTTTCTGAAAACCATGTATGCACTTTCTGAAAAAGCTCCATTGCTCAGACGAAACAGCTGTTTAAAGGATCAGTCCTAGTTATGGAGCTGAGATAAGCAGGTGCCTCTTATGTTGTAAGAGGCTAGGATGGGCCGTAGCTCAGTGGTGAAGCATCTGCTTTGCATGCAGAAGATCACAGGTTCAATCTGCAGCATCTCCAGGCAGGACTAGGACAGAATCCTGTTTGAAATCCTGGACAGCCTCTGCCAGAGTTCAGAAAATACTGAGCTAGATGGACCAAACAGTATGATTCGGTGTAAGGCAGTTTCCTGTGTTCCTATGATGAAAGTTTCGTAATATCAACAATGGAGGCCAATCTAAACAAAACTAGCCAAATGGGTTTTCTGACTCTCATACATAATAATTTGGTGAAAGCAGTAACGTTCTGCTATCCTGTGTTTAATTGTAGCACTGAACTCTTCACCCCAATTATGCTGACGTAATCAGTTGGGATCTGTTTTTCTCCCCTTCCCTTCTCCCCCTCTGCCTCCCCCCAATCCCGAGCCAGTGGGGGACTGGTCCTGTTGGCATGCAATGGGAAGCTGTTCCAACACTGTGGATTCCCTTTTTACATATATGGATTTGATCTGATTGTAGTTCACTTAAGACTGCCTTGCTTCCTCTTCTCTTTCATGTTGACTTTTGAAATGTTTCATACAAATCTGTTCAGCAAACGTCACTAGGCATGCAGGACATAGGCAGTCACAGTAGAGGAGGCAGAAGGGGGAGAAATTGAGTTTAAGCTGAATCCTCTAGGGCAGGGGTAGCCAATGTGGTTTCCTTCACATGTTTTGGACTATAACTCCCATCAGCCACAGCCACCATGGTCAATGGTCAGGGACGATTGGAATTGTAATTTAACAACATTTGGAGGGCACCATGTTGCCTACCCCTGCTGTAGGAACATTCAAATGAACACCACACATGTGTTGAAGGAGGGAGTGGCATTGCGCACTCCCACTACATCCACTGGCAGAATCAGCACTACTGGGGAGTTCAGCAGCTGTATGATGTGAGGAGAGTGGAGGCAGGTAGCTACGACGTCAGTGGGGCAGTGAATGGACTTCAGGTTTTACTCTGAACTTTCAAGGAGCTGTCCAAGGTGCTTTCAGCTTGAAAGTTTGGACTAAACCCGGAGCGGATTCACTGCCCCCACTGACATTGGAGCCACCAGCCTCCATTGCATGAGGACTTTACTCATGCACACAAATAGAGGTCTTCCATGCAAAGGAGAATCCTGGGCCAATCAGGATCCTCCTTTGTATGTGGGTAGGGGGGAGCTCTATGTACAGGGGAGGTTGATGCAGGGTTTGGGTGTGCACAACAGCAGGATATCCAGCAATGCTGTGAGCCCACTATGCATTCTTTCAAGAAGTGAAGGAGTTTCAGTGGCCCTCCCCCCTTCAGAGTCAAAACACCATACATTTAAAGCACATGACTTCTGCCAAAGAATTATGGGGATTGTAGTTTGTTAAGGGTGCTGGGAATTTGTACTCTGCAAGAGGAAAATCACAGTTCCCAGGATTCTTTGGGGGAAGTGATGTGCTTTAAATGTGTGTTAGATGTGATTTAAATATATGGCGTGAATCTGCCAAAAGCATAGAGAGGCAAGCTAGAGTGCCTTACAAGAGGTCCAACGCAAGTTTCTTTCTTTCTTCAGGGGTACAAAACTGCCCCAATGTTAATTGTAATCCTAATAGCAAGGCACAGATTTGAGATTCTTTAAAATCATTCTCTGAAAATGTTATTTCATTAATCCAGAAAGCTTCTCTCTCTCTCTCTCTCTCTCTCCTAGCATCTATGTACTCTGAAATACAGAGAGAGAGGCCTGATATTGGAAGTATCGTGGCTCATCCAGATTACATTGATGAAAACCCTGATCTTATCAAACCTAAAAAACTCCTCAATCCTGTAAGAGCCTCGAAAAGCCACCAAGAACTTCACAGAGAGCTGCTTATGAATCATAAGAGGTGAGGAAAAAAAACACCCAGTTGTTTACTGTAGCCAAAGTGTATAAAATTATGAACTAAGAAAGTAGGTTCCATGTTTATACACGTTTACACCACTGACCTGCATAATTTATTTCACTTTCAATGTGTCATATCCTTCCTTACTCCACATTATGGATTTTTTCTTTTCCCCAGGGCCTTGCTCTGTAGTCTAGAACGAAGCTTGGATTTTTAAGGGTCTAGAGGTCCATTTTTGTAAAAGAATTATGGGACAGGGGCCCAGATTCAGGAACAGGCAGGTAACTATTCACTCATAGGCAAAATAACCTTATGGTTTAAGAACATACTCATGTGTCTAGTTTAAATTGTAACCCCCTTGTCATTAGGGATGGACATGTCTGTCCATTTGTTTTCCAAGTTTTTCATTTTCCCACTCATTTTTCCATTCAGTAGTCTACATTTCAATGCAGCAATTTGCAAATTATTTCTTTTTAATTACACATAAAAATTGTGAATTTCTCCTAATAAACACATTTTATATGCAGCTTTGACTAACATACACATTTCTGGAAGCAATTGTCACTAACAGAAAGAATTTTTTATATTATGTTCACTAATGTATGCATTTTCAAGCACATTTCCCCCTAAGGATATGCATTTTGTACATATTGTTTGGTTGGAGAACCAAATTGCAAAATTCAGAGAAGTGCACATTTTGAAGGGCAGCTGTGTCCCAGTTCACATATTGGTTCAAGAGTGCAAATCATGTCGTTCCTCATGCAAATGCAAACAAAATTGAATTTCTCCTCCATCCTTACCTGCCATTCCTGTTTTTTTTAAAGTGTACATAGATGGTGCTTTATAAATAAATAACAACCTAAATTGTGATTTATAGAAAAATCTTCCCTTATCTCAGATATGGTGATCAGAAAGGCTCTGGCCACAGCAAAATTCATTCTGTACATTGGCAATCCTTAATAATAGAGGAAGCCTCATTGGGCATTATGTCTGAGTAACTATGTCTAGGATTGTGCTGCATGGCTGCAATTCTGTGCACACTAGACTGGGAGTATGTCCCACTAAACACAGTGGGACTTCCTTCTGAGTAGAGATGGCTAGAATCTAGCTTTTGTTGTTGTTATGTGCCTTCAAATCGATTACGACTTATGGTGACCCTATGAATCAGTGACCTCCAAGAACATCTTGTCAAGAACCACCCTGTTCAGATCTTGTAAGTTCAGGTCTGTGGCTCCCTTTATGGAATCAATCCATCTCTTGTTTGGCCTTCCTCTTTTTATACTCCCTTCTGTTTTTCCCAGCATCATTGTCTTTTCTAGCTTTTACCAAGAGGAATTTTCCCAAGGTGAATTCCCATGCCACCTGGTGTAAGGTCTCCATCTGCAGTTGGCTCTGATGATATCCAGGCAAAAAAGGACGAGGAAGCAAATATTGTGAGGGAGTTGGGGGATGGGTAGAACTCTTCCTAATGCGTCAGACCCATGTTTGAAGTTACATTAAGCTGCAGACACAGCTTCATTTTTCACTATAGAGACAAACCACTGCAAAATGCTGGTAACTGTGGAATCAAAAAGATCAAGCAGAGTTTCAGCTGCATGTGACTTCCTGTCTTGCATGAATGTCTTTACCTTTGATCCCTGCCAAGAGAAGCAAGTTTAAAATAAACATGTAGATCAGACAGATCCAGCATATGCAAATATGTGTGTGAAATTATATATGACCATGCTGGAATTGCTTGGTTCCATGGTGTGCTGTGCCAAAAATGTTTTTTAAAAAAGTAAATTAATGAAAAAAGTAATTGCATTCATGGGGGGGAATGAAATTTTGGTGAAATTCTCATGGGTTGGGAGCAGGATTTTGGTCATGCCTATCTTACTTTTAAGGTGGCCAAAGGGTGTTTGTGTGTGTCCTTTCTTTCATTCTGCAAATCATCTCACCAATAATCTGCACTGTGCAGCCTTCCCAGGCACCTATGTATCTATCAAAGTCCAGGTCCAAAGGTAATTCTTTCCAGGGGCTTTTTCAGATCAGGAACTCCAGGCAGCCAGGAAGGCTACAGCATACTGCAGAAATGCTTACAGGAAAGAAAAGTATCCACTCCGTGTTTTGCCCACTTTAAAAGATAATGTAAGCTCAAAATTCCACATCTATCAAAATTTTAAATCTAAAGTGCCCTGAAAATGAGTAAGAAAAATAGAAACCTCTTTCACAAGGGAACAAACTTTCCAAAAAATATTTTGGCACAGATTTTGGCACAGCACTAGTTCCACGCAGAACTTCCAAGTCTTTTTCAATCTTAATTTAAAATCAAAAAGCCTAATTGAACACATACTCCTCTAGTTCTGTCCTGGAGCAGAAGCCTGCATATATTTCACAATCATCTCGTGGGTTCCTATGGTGTTAACAGAGTCAAAAGAATGTCAACCACAGCCCAAGATTTCCCAAAGCCCTGCAAAAAGTTACATATATTTATAGATGAAAGGAAGACAGGGAACTTGTAAAGATTCTTCTAGATAAAAAGAGGCAGAGGAGCTGGTAAATATCTTGTTTCCCAGCCACATCCGCTAGCTTTGTTTTATGAAGCATGAATCTTGTTTGAAAAGGGCAGGCAGTGGTCAGTTAGGATATGGAGTGAGCTCTTCAGATCTGATAACTAGCATATTTATTCATGTTTTCGTTCATTTATAAATTTATACTCCACCTTTCATGGTAAAAAACCCTCCCTTGCTGATTTACAAAATTTTAAAACAAGAATAGTAATTTATGATGGATGGATGGAGAAGGGCCATAATTCAGTGGTAGAGTGTCTGCTTTGCATGCAGAAGGTCCCAGGTTCAATCTTCGACATCTCCAGGTAAGGCTGGAAAAGATCCTTGCCTGAAACTGGACAGCCATTGTCAGTCAGTGTAAACGATACTGGGCTAGATGGACCAATAGTCTGGCTCAATATAAGGCAGCTTTCTACATCCCAATATTATTATTATTATTATTATTATTATTATTATTATTATTATTAATAATAATAATATACCACATTTTCCACATATACACATGTGCACAAAGCGGTTCACACAAATAGTCTAAATGCACTAGCACAACACATAATAAATTGTATAATCACTACATTAAGAAAAATATACATATACACATATATAGATATAAAGATACAATTAAGACAATCCAAATACCAGATAGCAGCAGCTAACAGCACTTACCTGTGAGGGAGCAGCTACTTATAATTCAGGCTGTGTTTATTGTGCATGCTTCCATCTGATAAGAAGGGGATCTGGTCCAGAATTTAGCATCTTAATAATACCTAACTATGAGAGCCAGTGTGGCATAGTGGTTAAGGTGTTGGACTACGACCTGGGAGACCAGGATTCAAATCCCCACACAGCCATGAAGCGCACTGGGTGACCTTGGGCCAGTCACTGCCTCTCAGCCTCAGAGGAAGGCAATGGTAAACCACCTCAACCCCATTCATAGGGTCACCATAAGTCGGGATCGACTTGAAGGCAGTCCATGCTACAAACATATTGGTTTTAATACCAGTTTGTTATAGCTTCCCCTAATCAGTCCCAGGAATGAAGAAAGTTAGCATCGATTTAAATATGTCAGAGATATCAGAGAGAAGAATGAGGTTATCATACTTTGGACACATAATAAGAAGACATGATTCACTAGAAAATACGATAATGCTGGGGAAAATAGTAGAAAAAGAGGAAGGCTAAACAAGAGATGGATTGATTCCATAAAGGAAGCCACAGACCTGAACTTACAAGATCTCAAGAGGGTGGCTCACGACAGATGCTATTGGAGGTCGCTGATTCATAGGGTCGCCATAAGTCATAATCGACTTGAAGGCACATAACAACAATCAGAGATTTGCAGTTGCCTCACTAGGTAACATGCCGGATCTGAAGAGATCTGCAGACAGGTGTCGCAAGATTTGATCCATGTCTCAAGGATTAAAATCCAGGCCATATTGTTGAGTGTCCTCGCTTTAGGACCAGGTTTTTGCTATCTTCTTCTGTGGGTCCTTAGCACCTGTTTTTGGCTGTACGCATTTATGGGATTGTAAGGAGAAGCCACAACAATTAAACTTGTATTAAAAACAATGTTTGTAGCATAGATAGGTATTAGAATTGGTAAGATTCCGAATTCTGGGCCAGATCCCATTCTTATCAGATAGAAGTATGCAGAACACCACAGCCTGCATTATAAGTAGCTTCGCTCACACAAGTAAGTGCCCTGGTTGTTAGCTGCTGCTGCTACTACTACCTGGCTTCATTTATTTCATTTTTATCCTGATGCTACAAGTTGGTCAACAGGGAATAGTCTGCCTCAGGCTAACTACCAAGCATGTTGTAGCAGTGGACTTGCTGTATCATCCAATGTTTAGATTAGATGACCTCCCAAGCGCTCTCTGACTGTATGAATCTATCCTGCTCTTCCTCCAAGGTACTCAGGACACATACCTGATTCTCCACCATAAAATTAGGAATTGTACAGAAAGATGTAGGAAGACAGGTCCTGCCAGGCCCGGCACCAGCAGATAGCCAGGTCAGACACTGGCTGAGGGCCCTGGGGCTGGGAAGGTAAAGCTCCTGCTCTGTGATTCCCATCAACATCAGTTTGCGGTCCATAACCAGATGGTGGCACAGATTGCAGAGTGGGAGCTCCACTCTCCCAGACGACATCACCCCCTTGAATGCATGCAGCTGGCACAAGCTTAAATACACCTGGCTGCACCACCTCTTGTATTACCATATCAGTGCACTGAGCACACATGCCTGCCATCACTCAAAACAGCAGTGATACGGTGACATGGCAACTCAAGAGGTGGTGCAACAGGGCATATTTAAGTGTGCATACACACACACACAGGGGGGAGGCAGGGGCCATGGTAGGCCAGTGTCCAAGAGCCCATGGCAGGCTGGTGCCAGCCCTGGGTCGTTTCCAATTAGACAATACAAAGAAAGTTCAAAAGAATTAAAACTAGTTGAAATTAAAACCATAAGGACTTAGTTGCAGGCTTGCTGAAATAGATGAGCCTTGAGATTTTTTTTTTAGAGGGGAACTGAGTTAGCAACTGAATATCAGCTGATGCTCATTCAATAAATAAGGAGCAAGAAGGGGGAAAGGCATAAAAAGCATTAACATAAGAACATAAAATACAAGCTTTGACACAGAGGAACCTTTCTAGGCCTCTGCTCTATAGTACCATCACCCTTTGATCTTCTTTCTCTTTTCTTTTGTGTGGATTGGCACTTAAGATGTTTTCAAAGCACCCCTAAAATGTGAAGTGTAAATGTGACAAGCACACATTCACAAAGGTATCATCGGGGATGTTTGCCAGCTGTGCATTCAACAAGAGTCAGAATGGCCTCTATGTATTGTTTTGGGTTTGGGGGTTGAGATGGATAATTCCTATAAGTCCCCTTCCAGCCTCCAATTTGGAATCCTGTGCCTTGGGGTGAGAAACTCGCTCTGCTGGTCAGATGAGTTTCTTTTGTTAATCTAATTGAGTGGCCAGCTGGGTTAATGGGTCTATCAGGTGCCCATCAAGTGGTGAATGGGCCAGAGAGATGCTTTTGTCATTGAAACTCCTCAGGAGAGCCTTCTCCCCCCCCCTCCCGTCCGAGGAGAGGCTTGTGTTTTCAGTTGTGTCTGAGAAAGGCTGGGAACTGGAGGCAGGCAGAGAGACTGGCTCTCTGCACCATGGCTTTGTGGTGCCTCCTGTAACCCTGATGGAAAAGCTGGATATTGGACTGCTGATGCCTTGAACCCCTCCATCCTAAGCTCAGGTTGGAATGTGTGCAAATTAATAAACCATTTTTCATAAAGACACCACAGTCTCTGCTGACCTTCTTCCGAAGGAAACCAAACCCAGGGCAAGCGCAGGGACCCCTGGAAATCTCACCGCTCGGAGATTGGGGTGGCACACAACACTGGTGGTAAAAGTGGGATTGAATTTCCTGGAAGAAATATTGGGAGCAAAGTGTGTCTGAGTTAAAATGGAGGGAGAAACAGCAATCCTCCTGGAACAGACAAAATTGATGTTCCAGCAGCAAGTAGAATGGATGGAGAAAGATCACCGGGAGGACCAGCAGCAAAGGCAACGAAAGTGCCAGGAGGACCAGCAGCAAAGGCAACAAAAGTGCCAGGAGGACCAGCAGCAAAGGCAATGGGAACTCCAGGAGGACCAGCAGCAAAGGCAACGAGAGCGCCAAGAGGAATGGCAGCACTGGCAACGAATGAGGGAGATTTTTGGAAACTTCATTGGAGAGAAAAAGGAGACCCCATGTGGGGAAGTGAGAGCCCTGCCTGATCAGCCACTACAAGGGGTCAAGAGTGACCCAGGAGTCCAGCTGCAGAGCATCCAGACTGGGGTGGCTAAAGAGATCCAGAAAGTGGATGGGCAGCTGGAGGGTTTGGACTGTGAGGAGTTGCAGTCAGTAGCAGAGAAAGAAAAAGAAGCTTTGATTGTCCAGGAGCCTGCCAGGGGGGAAGACACCAGAAAGCTGGAAGTAAAGCCCCAAGAATTGAAGGAGGACAGGCTGGAAAATGAAGAGAAAGATGTCTCGGAAGAAAGGAGGGTAGAGCCTGAAGAAGAGATGCTGCTGATAGATTTCTCTGCTCCCTGTGTGCCTGCTGTTGAAGAAGTAGTGCAGGAGGAAGAAAAGGCCTTGGAGAAAGGTAAACTAGAGGCTGGAGAAGAACAGCTGTTAATGGATTTCTTCGCCCCATGTGTGCCAGCTGTGGAAGAGAAAGTGCAGGAGGAAAAGTTGGAGGTGTGTGTGTGAAAGGAGCTGCCAGTGCCTGGAGAAATGGCTGTGGAAGAAAAAGTGCAGGAGGAGAAGCCTGAGGTGGGAGTGCAAGTCCAAGAGGAGCCCCAAGCACCTGGAGAGATGGGTGAGATAAAATCCCCAAGTGACTTTGCCCCTTGGGTGTCCCATAATGGTCTTATAGTATGGAATGCAGCTCCTATGATGAGTGCAGTCCCTGAGCCAATTCCAGCAGTGAGAGGCACCCAGCACACTGTGAGTTTGGAGGGCAAGAGGCACTGGGAGGGTTACCTGCCTCTGTTTGGGCCCATATTTCACACTGGAGATGGTGAGGGAGAACAGAGAAGATTTCTTTCTGCCAACTTGGGTGGGTTAGGCCAGCTAGTCCTGACGAAGATACCCCAGATAAAGACTTGTGGCAGGACTTTGATTTGGAGTTTGGGGCAGGAGATGAAGTGGACTGCCTTAAAGACTTTTCCCAGAGCAGAGAATGGGAGGAAAATGGCTATAGTCTGCCATGTGCTGATGAGGAAACAAGTCTGTTCCTGGAGAGCAGTCCCAAGACCCTGCAGGCAGCAGCAGGGATCAGCTGGGACTGGGAACTCCATTTAGCCCCAAGACAAAGGGCCATGAGAGCAACTGCATGGTTTGGGGGTGGAGGTTATATATATGGGACTGTGTACTGATTTGCTGTAGGAATTCTTCTGATGGGTTTAGTATTGCCTTTTGAAATGCTGTTGATTTGTGCTTTTTGCATGCCTGTGGGAGGATATGAGCTGTTTAATGATTTTGTAGGAATTATGTTGATCGGTTTTTGCAATAAGGTTTTAATGATTAAGATTTACTATTCCGTGTCTGTTAGATTGTGGGTGGGTGTACAACTGTTTGGGGGAGCAAGGGGAAAATGTGCATGCGGTTGAGGGCTGCTGTGCTGCAGTGGCACAAGGCAGGACAAAGGAGCTCCAGTACCGAGGCTGTAATATTGCTTAAACATGTCGGGATCTCACTATCTTGGGCACTGCCAAGTATGAGGACTGGGTAAGCGGTTTGGATGCAGAACTGTGCCTGGGGGCTCCAAGAAAGAAGAGGAAGCCTAAAGAGATAGTAATTGATTGAGAACTTGCTATAAAGGGATGGAAAGGTGAGGAAATGCAACTGTATTTCTATGACTGATGTATATTTCAATGTCTTACTAACCTGTATCTGTTTTTCCTTAGTAGGAAAAGCTGTTATTCTGTTGTTTTTCTGCAGGTCTGGGACAGACCTTTGTCAGGGAAGGGAGTAGTGTTATGGGTTTTGGGGCTGAAATTGATAATTCCTATGAGTCCCCTTCCAGCCTCTGATTTGGAATCCTGTGCCTTGGGGTGAGAAACTCACTCTTCTGGTCAGATGAGTTTGTTTTGTTAATCTAACAGAGTGGCCAGGTGGGTTAATGGGTCTATCAGGTGCCCATCATCTGGTGAATGGGCCAGGGAGATCCTTTTGTCATTGAAACTCTTCAGGAGAGCCTCCCCCTCCCCCGCTCCTGGGCCGAGGATAGGCTTGTGTTTTGAGTTTTCTCTGCTCCATGGCTTTGTGGTGCCTCCTTTAATCCTGATGGAAAAGCTGGATATTGGACTGCTGATGCTTGAACCCCTCCATCCTAAGCTCAGGTTGGAATGTTTGTAAATAAATAAACCATATTTCATAAAGACGCCACAGTCTCTGCTGACCTTCTTCCCAAGGAAACCAAACCCAGGGCGAGCGCAAGGACCCCTGGAAATCTCACCACTCAGAGATTGGGGTGGCGCGCAACAGTATGTACTTGATGTACACTTAACAGAATCCCTCATGTGAGTAGAGATCCTAGGCCAGTGAGCATCTCTCCTCGCCTGGAGGTCTGTTCACATAAGTTGGTATGTGCATAGGGACCCTTCCCACACTCACCAGATGCTCTGATCCCAGGGGCATGGCTGGCAGGCACATTGGGTAACAGCAGGACTACCAGTATGGCTTATTAAGCCCTCACATACTCTTTTAATCTGTGAGGAAGATTGTCTGAACCTCATTGTTCATATACAGTCATAAGAACATAAGAAGACCCTGTTGGATCAGGCCAGTGGCCCATCTAGTCCAGCATCCTGTTCTCACAGTGGCCAACCAGGTGCCTGGGGGAGTCATCAGGGAGTCATAATGTCACAATTGGTTGCTGGTCCCTGTTGAGAAGGGTTGGGGCAAAATTGATTCGGTTTAGATTCAAATGTAAACATACCTAATTCACATTTAATGAATGAACTACAACCATCCTTCAAAATGTGCACTTCTCCAAATGTTGCAGTGCAGTTTTCCAGTCAAGCAACATTTATAAAAATGCATATACTAGGGTACAGTGTGCATAAAAATCAATATATTAGTAAAAATAACATACAAACATGCATTATATTAGGGAAATTTGCTTTGCAAAAATGTGTATACTAGGCAAAATTGCATATAAAATGTGTATATTAGGAGAAATTTGCACCAAATTGCTGAATTTTCATGAGGACTTTTTTTAAAAAAAAATAGCAAACTGATGTGAAAATATGGGGAACTGAACTTAAGACTGGAAAAATTAGAAACCCAAATTGACATATTCACCCATCCCTACTGTTGAGTGCAGGTGACATTGCACATTGTGATCAAGGAGTAGGAAAAGAGGTCAGGAATACCTTTGCGTTTGTCCATCAGCATCAGCTTATGCCCCTGTCAGGGATTCCCCTGGTCCCTCAGCCTCTCTTCTTGTAAAACAGACTTCCTTAACCCTTTTGCTGCCATCAGTTCCCACAGAATATCTCTTTCAACCCAGCTAGTAGCATGTATGGAAGGCTTTAGGAAGGGAATGGCACCACTACTGAGAGTTATTATAAATGTCAAACCATGTTGTAGGTTTATTAAAGGGATATTATTTACAAAAGGGAAGAGGATTACTTATTTTGGGATTTTATAGGTGCTTGCTGATGGGTTCCAAAGGCACCATTGCTGTCACCAGCCTATGTGGCTCTCCCTTCAGGACAATTTCCATAAACTTCCACCCCAGCCAATTATCTCCACAACCCAGTCCAACTACTGGGGCCATTGTGCCTCTGTGTCCCCTAAGCAAAAAAGGCAAATGCTATTTTAGGCTGCATTAACAGAAGTATAGTTTCCAAATCGAGTGCAGTATCAGTTCCCCTCTATGCAGCACTGGCTAGGCCTCATCTTGAGTACCTGCATCCAGCTCTGGAAACCACAGTTTAAGAAAGATGCAGACAAACTGGAACAGTTTCAGAGGGCAACAAGAATAATCAGGGAACTGGAAACAAACCCCTATGAGGAGACTGAAAGAACTGGGCATGTTTAGCCTTGAGAAGACTGAGGGGAGAAATGATACCACTCTTCTAGTACTTAAGAGGTTGTCACACAGAGGAGGGCCAGGATCTCTTCTCAATCATCCCAGAGTGGAGGACTTGGAATAATGGACTCAAGTTAGAGGAAGCCTGATTTCAGCTGAACATCAGGAAAAATCTTCCTGTTAGAGCAGTACGACGGTGGAACCAATGACCTAGGGAGGTAGTGGTGTCTCCAACACTGGAGGCATTCGAGAGGCATTTGGACAGCCACCTGTCAGGTATGCTTTGATTTGGTTTCTTACATTGAGCAGGGGGTTGGACTCAATGGCCTTGGCCCCTTCCAACTCTGCGATTCTGTGATTCTAAGCTCCTAGTTGTGGTTCATGGCTGTGGGACAGTAGCCAGTGTTATAACCCCACTTGTGTCACTTCCCTCTGGCAAGGCCTTGCCTCAGGGCAGCCTCTCAGACTAATTTAGTCACTGGCCCCCTTCTGATCTTCACCAGCCAGCTATTAGTGACACCCTCAGTAATAATATGCAGGACTCAGTTCTTCCTATTCTCACCAACATTCTGACCAACCCTAACTGTCCTTTGTAACTGCTAACTCCTGACTGACTGTTAACTCAGTACTACCTGGAACCTCCAGCCAATCAGAAACAATTTACCTGATCAGGCCCAATCTCCTAGAATCTTAAAGCGATCATGTCTCTCTCCTCTCAGAACCTGTCACTAAGCCACAACTGCCAGGCTTGCAACAATGTACCAAAACAGGGCCTCATGGCAGCCACAGAGATCATACTATATTTTTAAAAACACAAACACACACATATACAGCATTTCCCCACAGCCCCCTTCTATGCCTACGTTGAGCCAGAAGTGTTTGAAATGTGTGCCCTGATATAGTGAGCATAACCGAGACCTGGTGGAATGGAGAAAACCAGTGGGATACGGTTATCCCTGGATATAAACTATATCGGAAGGACAGGGAAGGACGTATTGGTGGCGGAGTCGCTCTATACGTGAAAGAAGGCATTGAATCCAGCAAGCTCGAAACCCCAAAAGAGGCAGACTCCTCCACAGAATCGTTGTGGGTGGTGATACCGTGCCCCAGGAGGGACTTAATACTGGGAACGATCTATCGTCCCCCTGATCAAAATGCTCAGGGAGACCTTGAGATGAGATATGAAATTGAGGAAGCATCCAAACTAGGAAATGTGGTAGTAATGGGTGACTTCAACTACCCGGACATAGACTGGCTGCATATGTGTTCCAGTCATGACAAAGAAGCAAAGTTTCTAGATATTCTAAATGACTATTCCCTAGATCAGTTGGTCATGAAACCGACCAGAGGGACGGCAACCCTGGACTTAATCCTCAGTGGGGACCGGGACCTGGTGCGAGATGTAAGTGTTGTTGAACCGATTGGGAGCAGTGACCACAGTGCTATTAAATTAAACATACATGTAACTGGCCAATTGCCAAGAAAATCCAACACGGTCACATTTGACTTCAAAAAAGGAAACTTCACAAAAATGAGGGGATTGGTAAAAAGAAAGCTGAAAAACAAAGTCCAGAGGGTCACATCACTCGAAAATGCTTGGAAGTTGTTTAAAAACACTATATTAGAAGCTCAACAGGAGTGCATATCGCAGATCAGAAAAGGTACCGCCAGGGCCAAGAAGATGCCAGCATGGTTAACGAGCAAAGTCAAGGAAGCTCTTAGAGGCAAAAAGTCTTCCTTCAGAAAATGGAAGTCTTGTCCGAATGAAGAAAATAAAAAAGAACACAAACTCTGGCAAAAGAAATGCAAGAAGACAATAAGGGATGCTAAAAAAGAATTTGAGGAGCACATTCCTAAGAACATAAAAACCAACAACAAAAAATTCTATAAATACATTCAAAGCAGGAGACCATCTAGGGAGACAATTGGACCCTTGGATGATAAGGGAGTCAAAGGTGTACTAAAGAACGATAAGGAGATTGCAGAGAAGCTAAATGAATTCTTTGCATCTGTCTTCACAGTGGAAGATATAGGGCAGATCCCTGAACCTGAACTAACATTTGCAGGAAGGGATTCTGAGGAACTAAGACAAATAGTGGTAACGAGAGAGGAAGTTCTAAGCTTAATGGACAATATAAAAACTGACAAATCACCGGGCCCGGATGGCATCCACCCGAGAGTTCTCAAAGAACTCAAAGGTGAAATTGCTGATCTGCTAACTAAAATATATAACTTGTCCCTCGGGTCCTCCTCCGTGCCTGAGGACTGGAAAGTGGCAAATGTAACACCAATCTTCAAAAAGGGATCCAGAGGGGATCCCGGAAATTACAGGCCAGTTAGCTTAACTTCTGTCCCTGGAAAACTGGTAGAAAGTATTATTAAAGCTAGATTAACCAAGCACATAGAAGAACAAGCCTTGCTGAAGCAGAGCCAGCATGGCTTCTGCAAGGGAAAGTCCTGTCTCAGTAACCTATTAGAATTCTTTGAGAGTGTCAACAAGCATATAGATAGAGGTGATCCAGTGGACATAGTGTACTTAGACTTTCAAAAAGCTTTTGACAAGGTACCTCACCAAAGGCTTCTGAGGAAGCTTAGCAGTCATGGAATAAGAGGAGAGGTCCTCTTGTGGATAAGGAATTGGTTAAGAAGCAGAAAGCAGAGAGTAGGAATAAACGGACAGTTCTCCCAATGGAGGGCTGTAGAAAGTGGAGTCCCTCAAGGATCGGTATTGGGACCTGTACTTTTCAACTTGTTCATTAATGACCTAGAATTAGGAGTGAGCAGTGAAGTGGCCAAGTTTGCTGACGACACTAAATTGTTCAGGGTTGTTAAAACAAAAAGGGATTGCGAAGAGCTCCAAAAAGACCTCTCCAAGCTGAGTGAATGGGCAGAAAAATGGCAAATGCAATTCAATATAAACAAGTGTAAAATTATGCATATTGGAGCAAAAAATCTTAATTTCACATATACGCTCATGGGGTCTGAACTGGCGGTGACCGACCAGGAGAGAGACTTCGGGGTTGTAGTGGACAGCATGATGAAAATGTCGACCCAGTGTGCGGCAGCTGTGAAAAAGGCAAATTCCATGCTAGCAATAATTAGGAAAGGTATTGAAAATAAAACAGCCGATATCATAATGCCGTTGTATAAATCTATGGTGCGGCCGCATTTGGAATACTGTGTACAGTTCTGGTCGCCTCATCTCAAAAAGGATATTATAGATTTGGAAAAGGTTCAGAAGAGGGCAACCAGAATGATCAAGGGGATGGAGCGACTCCCTTACGAGGAAAGGTTGCAGCATTTGGGGCTTTTTAGTTTAGAGAAAAGGCGGGTCAGAGGAGACATGATAGAAGTGTATAAAATTATGCATGGCATTGAGAAAGTGGATAGAGAAAAGTTCTTCTCCCTCTCTCATAATACTAGAACTCGTGGACATTCAAAGAAGCTGAATGTTGGAAGATTCAGGACAGACAAAAGGAAGTACTTCTTTACTCAGCGCATAGTTAAACTATGGAATTTGCTCCCACAAGATGCAGTAATGGCCACCAGCTTGGATGGCTTTAAAAGAAGATTAAACAAATTCATGGAGGACAGGGCTATCAATGGCTACTAGCCGTGATGGCTGTGCTCTGCCACCCTAGTCAGAGGCAGCATGCTTCTGAAAACCAGCTGCCGGAAGCCTCAGGAGGGGAGAGTGTTCTTGCACTCGGGTCCTGCTTGCGGGCTTCCCCCAGGCACCTGGTTGGCCACTGTGAGCACAGGATGCTGGACTAGATGGGCCACTGGCCTGATCCAGCAGGCTCTTCTTATTGCTAGGAAATTAAAGCATGCATGTCTACAGGAATGTTTTGGGGGGAGGGGGTAAAGGGAGGAGCAGGATAGTTTCTCACCAAAAATTAAGAATAGTGCCTATATTTTTTGTCTCACCTATAAGGTTCTATAAATGCTACAAACGTGCTCTCTATTTTTAAATGAAAGCTGGGGATCTGGGGGTAGTGGTTCATCCAGGGAGCACAACTGCTGCTTCCCCTTCCCCCGCCTGTCCCTGTGGATGCCCAAGTTGTAAGCAGCCTCCCCTCACTGAAGCAGTGGGCATGTCTGCAGTAGAAAGAAGAAGAGCCTTGAAATAGCCAACTGCCACAGTGGCCCATTGCAAGGCATCAGAGCATTAGAGAATTGTTCAGTTTTGTGAAATAATTTTATAAAAGTGTCATGACAATAGCTATTTCACAGAGGGGAAGGATTCTTATTAATTGACCCAACATTTCAAAAGTCAGTATTAAGGCCATTGCATGCAGTTCTGAAGAGTGCATTGAGAAGGCAAAGAGAGAGGTGCAGGAACCATCTGCAGGAAAAACAATGCCAGAGGTATTTAGCATAAGATTATTGGTTGAATTACTCCCCCTGCTGGAGGACGGGAAAGAAGGAAGCTGAGATATGTTGTAAATTGGTCAGATGTAGAAATTACTTAATAAAATAAATGATTTACTTAATTTTTTTTACTATTACTATTAATCATTGTTTCATACCATTTTAAGGGTACACCCAGTTGATTACAGAGAGCAACAAGGGATAAAAATCATTTTGGATAACGCTTTTGGACTGATGCATGGCTCATATCAAAAGATGCCTAACTGATCAAACCCAGAATGGGACCTTAAGAGGATTAGGACCTTTTTAATTCCCATCAGTGGTGCTGTTGAGTAAATTTAGACTGTGGACTTAATGGTCTTATGGGGGAGGCAGCAAAAAAATTGATAACCGTACTCCATATGGGTGAGTACTGTCACAAAAAAGGCCCTGACACTGTGTATTACCTAGCTTAATTTAAAATGTGGCAAGGCAGTCCTGCTGCATTGGGGTGGGGTGGCTCCTCTCATTCTGCTCAGCAGGGCCCTGGTCTTCTGCCCTAATGCCCTGCCCTGCCAGCACCACTGATTCCCATCACTTTCTTTCTGGAGAATGGAAAGTTTCCTGTGCCCAATCAGCCGGAATCAATACTCGAGCCCTGCCACTTTCTATCATAAGCTTGGCTGAGAAGAAGACCCGGCAAATGTTTGATCATACAACTCCTCAACACTTTTCCATTTTTTAGGGTGGCCAAATGAAAAAGGGGAGAGGTTCCTGAACCACCTTTAAGTTATAACTATTATCTCTTTCTTAAAAGTTGAAGTTATAACTATTATCTCTTTCTTAAGTTAAGTTCTTAACTATTAAGTTATAACTATTATCTCTTTCTTAAAAGTTGAAGGAGCCCCATCCATTTTTTTTCCCTCCTGGTAGTGGCCACCCTACCAATTTCCCTGGCCATGTTCCACCAGTGCCTTCACAAGTTGAACCGTATATAGAAATTCAGCAGGTGAAGCTATCTGTGGCTTATAGATGTATACTAACTTTCTGTTGCAATACAGATGATGGTAGGCATAGGAACCTCATAATTTGACACACACACACACACACACACGGATGGATGGATAGGCAAATATATACACATATATCTTGCAATGGCTGCCTGTATGTTTCCGAGCTCGATTCAAAATGCTGGTTTTAACCTATAAAGCCTTACACGGCTTGGGACCACAATACCTGATGGAACGCCTCTCCTGACACAAACCCACCCATATACTACACTCAACATCAAAGGCCCTCCTCCGGGTGCCTACTTGGAGGGAAGCTGGGAGGATGGCAACTAGGGAGAGGGCCTTCTCAGTGGTGGCCCCCAAATTATAGAATGATCTCCCTGACAAGGTGCACCTGGCACCAACACTGTTATCTTTTCGGCGCCAGGTCAAGACTTTCCTCTTCTCCCAGGCATTTTAGCATGTGTTTTTAAATTGTTTTTTAAAATGTGTTTTAAAATTTGTATATTTGTTTTTAATGTTTTTAATTGTTGTAAACCGCCCAGAGAGCTTCAGCTATGGGGCGGTATACAAATGCAACAAACAAACAAACAAACAAATAAATATACACCACCCATCAACATCTTAGACTAGCGAATTATACAATAAAACACATAAGTAAAATAAAGCAGCAGAATGAAACTTTCAAAAAGGCTAATAACAGCATAATCAGCAAACAGTCTGCATCTGTGCTGGAACTGCTTTTTAAGGTGTTTTGTTTCAATTTGTTTTTAAAGATGTTTTATTTTCATATGTATAAAAGTCTTCTGTTTTTAAGATGTTTTGAAGTGCTTTTAGTGTTTTTGCTTCCTGCCCTGGGCTCCTTCTGGGAGAAAGGGCAGGATATAAATTTAATAAATAAATAAATATCTAGGTACATAAAAACATTTGTGTGTGGCACCTAAAAGATAGCAGTGTTGGTACTAGGCAACCCCCTTTATGGAGATCATTCCATAGCAGAGGCACTATTGTACTTAATTGTTATACCTAAGAAATACAAGATGGCAGTCCTATACCCACTTACCTGGGATCAAATGCCATTGAACTCAATGGGACTTAAGTTTGAGTAGATGTGTATAGGACTGAACCATAAGGCTGAACTCAGTGGGACTCACTTTGGGGTGCACATCTGTAGGATTGCACTGTTTATTTTGCTGCAGTATGCATTGCACTTACAGTTTAGCCTTAATCTGCCCTCCTCCCCATCCCCCACATCCATTCATAGAGGACTGGGAGTTGAGAGCAAGCCAGAACTTCAGCGAGTCCTGGAGCATCGGAGACGAAACCAGCTGATCAAGCAGAGGAAGGAAGAAGAAGAGGCAAAGAAATTAAAGTCTCCATTTGAACAAGAGCTCTTGAAGAGGCAACACAAGCTGGATCAGGTAGTATACAGTTATGAGATCTGTTGCATTAAACAGCTTTAAAACTGCACATAAATCCAGCAGACAGGATGTGTCTACACTGCATTTATTATAAACAATTCTATGGTGTTCTTCAGTTTGCAAGGGGCTTTCCCCTCACAAACGACTCAGTATGGTAGGTTAGGAGGAGGAACTGGGGGGTGTGATGCTCCTGTTGAGCTGCATACCTGAACAGGGCTTTGAAACAGATGAATCCATCAGCATTCCCAAGGTTCTGTCAGCTGCACCACAGTGGTGCCAGAGTGTCTAAACCAGGAATGTTTTATGGCCAAAGAACATTATTATTCCTATTGTCCACTGTTGTCTATGCACTGGTAACCTCCAGGCTGGATTACTGAAACACACTCTATGTGGAGCTGCCCTTGAGGTTGGTCCGGAAGCTAGTGCAAAATATGGCGATGCGATGCGACTGCTCACTGGGGCAGGATATCGCCAACATGTTGAAAGAATTGCACTGGCTGCCTATTAACTACTGGGCCAAGTTCAAGGTGCTGATTTTAGTGTACAAAGTCCTATGCAGCTTGGGACCAGGACACTTGAAAGATAGCCTCACCCCTGATATATTTAATTGATCACTACACTCTGCAAGTGGCCATCTTATTATTTATTTATTTATTTATTTATTTATTATTTAATTTGTATCGCACCCTTCCTCCCAGCAGGAGCCCAGGGCGGCAAACAAAGTGCTAAAAACCACTTTAAAACATCATGAAAACAGATCTTAAAATATAATTTAAAACAAAACAGCGTTAAAAACATTTTAAAAACAACAACTTTAAAAAAGGGTTAAAAACATTATTAAAAAACATATTAAGCAATTCTAACACAGACGCAGACTGGGATAGGTCTAAACCTAAAAGGCTTGTTGAAAGAGGAAAGTCTTCAAAAGGCGCCGAAAAGATAGCAGAGATGGCGCCTGCCTAGTATTTAAAGGGAGGGAATTCCACAGGGTAGGTGCTCCACACTAAAGGTCCGTTTCCTATATTGTGCAGAATGAACCTCCTGATAAGATGGTATCTGCAGGAGGCCCTCACCTGCAGAGCACAGTCATTGACTGGGTATATAAGGGGTAAGACAGTCTTTCAGGTATCTTGGTCCCAAGCTATATAGGGCTTTGTACACCAAAACTAGAACCTTGAACTTGGTCCGATAGCAAATGGGCAGCCAGTGCAATTCTTTCAACATCGGGGTGACATGTTGGCGATACCCTGCCCCAGTGAGCCATCTCTTATCAGGAGGTCTGTTCCGCACAACATAGGAAGCGGACCTTTAGTGTTGTGGCACTGACACTTTGGAATTCCCTTTCCTTAAATATTAAGCAAGTGCTATCCCCGTTACCTTTTCAGAACATATTGAAGACCTTCCTCTTTCAACAAGCATTTTAATTAGAAACCTTATCCCAGTCTGTGTCTGTTGTGATGTTTTTAAAGATTTTTTAAAATGTTTTTATTTTATTTTTAAAATGTTTTTTAAGAAGTTTTGGTTTTGAAATGTTTTAAGATGTTTTTAATGTTTTGTCCTTTGTTTGGGAGGAAGGACAGGATAGAGGTTTAAATAATGCTAATACTAATACTGATGATGATAATGATGATGATGATAAAAAAAATTATTTTGATGTATTACCCGCCCTTCACCCCAAGGTCCCAGGGCGGGCCACAACTGTTTAAAATACAACATTAAAAACAGTTTAAAACAAATTACAATCACAAGTATATCCTAAAAAATCTAAAAATATACATCTCAAGCATCAAAGGCCAGAGTGAAAATGTGTGTCTTCAGCACATGATGAAAGATGTATGGTGAAGGTGCTAGGAGCATCTCTGTGGGGAGGCAGTTCCATAACGTAGGGGCTGCCACAAAGAATGCCCTCTGCTGGGCTACCACCTCCTGAGCTTCTAAGAGCAGTAGTGAAACTGCCAAGAGCCCCATCACCACCACCACTGATCTTAACACCTGAGAGACTCAGGCGGGAAGGAGGCAGTCTTTCAGGATATTCATCCTGGGCCAACACTCTGGGGACCACATGCCAGTAATGGGTATGGCCAAAAGTGTGTGTGGCCACCCTAAACTTTTGCATGCATACACACAAACATATATACAGGACAAAAGCAGAGACACACAGTTTCCCCCAGCTGATCCGCACCCCCTCCCCACTCACCAAATGTTCAATTGGATCATCAGCATGATGAAGAATTCTCGGAACCACTGTCAATTATCTTTGCAAAATCATGAAGGATGCGTGCAATGCCGGATGATTGGAGGAGGGCTAATGTTGTCCCTAATTTCAAAAAGAGCAAAAATGAGGAACCTGGGAACTACAGACCACTGTCTCACATCAATCCTGAAAAATTCTGGAGCATATTATAAAGTGGACAATCTTTGAAAATAATGAAGTGATTACTAGAAGCCAAGTCAAGAACAAATCTTGCCAGACTAATCTTACCTCAATTTTTTTGATCGGGTAACCTCCCTGGTAGACTGTGGAAATGCTGTGGACATAATATATCTTGACTTCAGCAAAGCTTTTGACAAAGTGCCTCATGATATTCTGATTAGCAAGCTAACTAAATGTCGGCTGGATGGAACAACTATCAGGTGGAGCCACAGTTGGCTCCAGAATCATATTCAAAGAGTGCTTATCAATGGCTTCTTCTCAAACTAGTGGGAAATAATGAGCAGGGCTCAGCTTGGATGAGAAGGTGCAGAGAATGCTTATCAAATTTGCAGTTGGTACAAAATTGGGAGGGATAGTGAATACCCTGGAAGACAGAAACTAAGTTCCAAGTGATCTTGATAGGCTGGAGCATTGGGCTGAAAACAACATAATGAAATTGAACAGGGATAAGTGCAAAGCTCTACACCTAGGAAAATGAAACCAAACACAGTTATAAGATGGGGGATACTTTGCTCAGCAATATTACATGCGAAAAGGATCTTGGAATTGTTGATCACAAGCAAGTATAGTTTCCAAATTGCATGAAGTACTAGTTCCCCTGTATTCCACACTGATTAGTCCTCATCTTGAGTTCTGCATCCAGTTCTGGACACTGAAGGATGAAGGCAAACTGGAACAGGTTCAGAGGAGGGCAACAAGAATGATCAGGGACTAGAAACAAAGGCCTATGAGGAGACACTGAAAGAAGTGGACCTGTTTAACCTTGAGAAGAGAAGACTGAGGGGAGATATGATAGCACCCTTCAAGTACTTGAAAGGTTGTCACACAGAGGAGGGCCAGGATCTCTTCTCAATTGTCCCAGAGTGCAGGACACAAAATAATGGGCTCAAGTTGCAGGAAGCCAGATGTTGACTGAACATCTGGAAAAACCTCCTAATTGTTAGAGCAGTATGAAAATGCTACCAATGACCTAGGGAGGTGGTGATCTCTCCAACACTGGAGGCCTTCAAGAGGCAGCTGGACAACCATCTTTTGGGTATGCTTTAATTTGGATTCCTGCATTGAGCAGGGGGTTGAACCCAATGGCCTTATAGGTTCCTTCCAACTCTACTATTCTATGATTCTAGGAAACTGGGACGGGCAGAGCTTTTATCCTCTTCACCCACTCCAGCACCATGCCATCTTTGATTTTTTATTATTTTTGGTCTTGGGGGAGTCAGAAAAATCTGCTTGGGGAGCCAGATCAGCACCCCCCATCCAGCTGGATGTTACCCACTACTGGTCTATACCAACCAAAGTGGGGGAGGTAAATAAACCTCCAGGCTTTAGGGAACACATTTTCAAAGGTCACAAAAGGCACCCTTGAGGAATCTGACTGCTATCCTGGAAGTTCATTTAATGCTCAAAGAAAGCCTTGTCTTTGTGGTTCTCAAATATCCTTACATGCCAGCTGTGCTTCCAAGGATGCCCATTTGAATTTGAAGTGTTCACGGCCTATTTCCAGTGCATTATATTGGAGTTTTTTGTCTGGAACAAGCATGATGAGAGCCAGTGTGGCATAGTGGTTTGAATGCTGGACTAGGACCTGGGAGACCAGGGTTCAAATCCCCACTTAGCCATTAAGCTTGCTGGATAATCTTGGGCTAGTCACCATCTCTCAGCCTAAACTACCTCACAGGGTCATTGTGAAGATAAAATGGAGAGGGAGGACCATGTATCTCACCTTGAGCTTCTTTGAGGAAAGGTGGGATATAAATGTGTGTGTGTGTGTGTGTGTGTTGTGTGTGTGTGTGTGTGTGTGTGTAATCACAGCAAAGGGAATGCAGGGATTCCAAGAGAGCTACCAGATTCTGCACTGTTCCCAAACTAACCTATCAAATTATAGTGCAACATACATTCTTTTGTTGCATGGGACATTTTCCTTCAAGGAAGCACAACTACTATTTTCAGAATATCATATTTTCCCCAAACTCAAATTGGAATATATTTTTGGTGGGAAATTGTCATTCTTTCCCTGAGACCAAGAACTATTGTTGTAAGGAGTGTCCTGTGAATATGCCTGCATCCCAGGCATTTATTCAGCTAATTATTGGGGCTTGGAAAGCACTGCCTGTTGGGCTATGTGTACCATGACAATCAGCTGACAGTCAGATGTAGAGCAAGGCAGGTGTAGAGCAGGTGGCTCTTCCAATTGTATTCACTGGATTGATTTGCATCCCAGACATGGGATAAATAAGTGAACAGCAACTTCCACTCCAGTTTTGGCCAGAATTCCCAAATTCTGCACAGGGCAACTCTACTCCTCAATCCATTACTTGGTGTCGTACGCCTTTGCTAAAGAATATGCCACAAGCTTTCCGCTGATGATCTGGATAAACCATTTCAATCTATGTTCTGCCCTCTGTGATATGATTGCAGTCATAAGGATGCCTAAGCCTCCTGCCTGGACAGCAGTATTTTCTAGCCTTACTTTAATCCACTTACAAACTCTTCAATCCCATTGAAGTCACTCAGAGCTAGAGATGGGTGAGAATTTCAATTCAGTTCACAGTTCAAGCAGAATTTAATAAATCCTCACTTTCCGAAACAATATGGGAACCGAAACACAGCCATCCTTGAAAATGTGCATTTATTAGAATTTTGGTATGCAGTTCGCCAACTAAACAATATTTACAAAAATGCATATGTTAGGAGAAAGTGTGCATAAAAATGAATATATGAATGAAAATAATATGCAAAAAGGCATGATATGATGAGAAATGGCTTGCAAATATGTGTACCTTTGTCAAAACCACCTACAACAATGTGTTTATTTGGAGAAAATTGCACTAAAATGGTGAAGAATTTTCATGAGGATTTTTTTTAAAAAAAATTGCAGATTGCTGCAGAAATGTAGACGACTGAATTTAACATTTGAAAAGTGAGAAACTCAGAGAACCAAAATTGACAGATCTTTCCATCCCTACTGAGAGCTCTAAGCTTGTCAACAGTTCCAGGATTTCAGCTTTTAAATGAGCCCAACAGGAATAGGGATTGCCCACTGCACTCTTACCAGATAGAGATCCTAATTAAATTTTCAGTAAAGTACTGCACACATCTCCTGAAGGCACAATTATCAACATGTTGCCATGTTAATTCTTCTTGTTTTCATTAAACAGGTAGGTTCCTTCTTTTACACTATCTAATTGCAGACACTTCCAAACAATGCAAGACAAGCTATAGTGTAGGGCATGTTCCATGGCTTAGAAATTGGAAGACACATAGTGTAAACTTAGCTGGAAAGCTGTGATTAAGCTCTTTTATTAAAAGCCATACTTCAAGACCATTTAAATGGAATGCTCTCATCCTAATTTAATTAAGAGTTCTTAACTTCCTTTCTTTTAAAGCTTCCTGATTATAATGCTTATTGATTACTGTTGTCTCAGCTCAACCTTCTTTTTAGTAATTTCCTAATTATTCTGACTTATTTGTGATTAAAACTATTTGTGAGACACAGGATCCAAGTATTCCCCCCCCTTTAGCTTAAAGCTTTTAACAGCTGCCTCTCATTAAAGAAAGTAAGAAAGTGTAGATAGTGCAAGAGCGAGACATCAAATGGGAGATCAAAATGCAATCTCCTCATAGCTAAGAACATGAGAAGAGTCTGCTGGATCAGGCCAGCGGCCCATCTAGTACAGAAGCCTGGTCTCACAGTGGCCAACCAGATGCCCATGGTAAGCCCGCAAGCAGGATCTGAGTGCAAGAGCACTCTCCCCTCCTGTGGCTTTCAGCAACTAGTTTTCAGAAGCATACTGCCCCTGACTATGGTGGCAGAACACAGCCATCATGGCTAGTAGCCATTGATAGCCTTAACCTCCATGAATTTGTCTACTCTTCTAAAGCCATCCAAGTTGGTGGCCATCACTGCCTCTTGTGGGAATGAATTCCACAATTTAACTATACTCTGTGTGAAGAAGTACTTTCTTTTGTCTATCCTGATCTTCCAACATTCAGCTTCTGTGAATGTCCACGAGTTCTAGTGTTATGAGAGAGCTCAGTGATAGAGTGTCTGCTTTGCATGCAGGAGGTCCTGGGTTCAGTCCCTGGCATCTTCAGGTAGGACTGGGAGAGACCTAGTCTAAAACCCTGGAAAAACATTGCCCACTCATTGTATACCAGGGTTCCCAAACTGTGGTCCATGGACCACCAGTGGTCTGCGGGCTTCATTCAGATAGTCCATAGTATGTCCACATTAAATATTCATATTGATTTTTAGTTTAATTTTATTGCTTCTTTTATTTCTTAGATTGTATTTTATTGTATCAGTCTGAAACTTGAGATGTGCTCTTTCAGGTGGTTTTGGGTCCATTCTTTTAGTTTAGCCATTTCAAGATATATTGTGTTGTATACATGGAAAGCATCATAAAATAGGGTGTGTGGAATTTCCCTAGGGGGAATTCTGGGGAAACTTTGGGTGTGATTGAGCTCATCTTCCTGAGCATTTTATTGTATGCTTTGCTTGTGTTGCAATAAGTTGCAATACGTTTGAGGGGAGAAACACACTCATTGTTCTGCTGGTTCCAGCGCGTCTCTACCTCTCTCTTCTGAAAATGGGGGCACATGGAGCTAGTCAAACCCTGCCTCTTTTTACTGTAAAACCTGGTGGGAGCAGCTTGAGTGCATTTTAAAAAAACAAACCAGCTTCAAAGAGATTTCACAACTGACCAGCAGATCAACCCGTTCCCTCTTCAGGAAACTCTTTGCTGTGGTGTCTAGTGTGTTCACAGCCTGTGATTAAACACATTTCTAAGCCAGACTGACGAGTCTGTTCAGGGGCTAAGGCACCTTCCCTCATGAGAAACCTTCTAGGGGCTGCGTGCCACTGGTGGGTGGGGCCAGAGGCAAATATGGGCAGAGCAATGGATTGATTCTTATCTTTGTACAAGTAGGCATCATTTCAGCCACACAAAAGTCAGAAGACATCTCTCCACCCTCCATTCAGGCAAGCAGGAGGTGTTACTATAGTTCAAGGACACATTCTGGCCAGGCGAAAGCACCTGAGTAGGGTACAGTGCAGGGGCGGCAAGGCGTGTGGCCTGGGGAGAGGGTGTGTGGCCTTGACTTCTTATTTTTAGTGATCTGTGTTGAACTAGAAGCCTCTTCAGGCTGAAAAGTGGATTAAAGATTCTTTAAAAAAAATAGGGAGTGTCCTGAGGGCCTGATGAAGAGGCCTGGAGGGCCACATTCTCCCTCACACACACCTAAGGTTCCCTACCCCTGATCTGATTCATGTATATCCTGCCTTTTTTCTTCTTCCATCAGCTGGAGAGGGAACAAGAAAAGCAAGAAGAAAATGCACCAGAATTTATCAAAGTAAAAGAGAGCCTGAGGAGGACATCGACATTCACTGGGACAGAGAAGGTTGCATAGCAGACAGTAGCAGTAGCAGCTGAACCATAAATGGAGGAGGACCTTCTGCTTGGTTGAATACCTACATGCTGACATTTTCGTATATGGTGGACAATCACAGTCATGTCTTTGGGGCTGCTTACTGTTTATTAATTCTTGCTCCTGTAGAAATTCCAAAGTAGTTTTTTTGTTTTACATCCAGGAAAGAATAACAGCCAGAAGGAAAGAAAGAAAGAAAGAAAGAAAGAAAGAAAGAAAGAAAGAAAGAAAGAAAGAAAGAAAGAAAGAAAGAAAGAAAGAAAGAAAGAAAAGTATTTGGATGGGAACATGATGAGGGAGTGCAGAATAATAATAACCTAAGCCTTCCTCTCAAGTAATGGGACAATAATAGTGCCCTTTCTCATCCCTTATTAACCCTGGGCTTAACCCTTGGAGACACAACATGTGCTCAGCTCAGGACAGTAGAGCTTGCAGAGTGGGAGATGGAGATGGTACAGTATATGAAGAGCAGGCTATCATTAAATGCCAGGATTTCAAGTCATTCAGTAGCAGAACATTTCTGTGGCTGGTTGTAAAGGAATTCCATTTCAGTTGAGCTAACTCTTGGAATAGCTTGTTGGAAAGCCAGAAAAGATGGCAAAAAAAGGGAAGAGTCTGTCAGCAGGGAAAGCACCACCAGTTACAGCTCGCTCATCTAGATTTTCATGATATTATGCTGTCTCTGCGTAACACTCCCCAGCATATGGAATTATATCAAAAGCGTATGAGTTTCTGTAGTTTAGTGGTCATCACGGTCACCTAACACACAAAAGATTCCCAGATCAAACTTTAGGAGAAACAGCTAAATCTTTGGGGAGGGGCTGTCACTCAGTGGTAGATCAATAGCTTTGTATACATAAGACTCCAGGTTCAATCCCTGGCATCTCCACATAAGGATGGGAAAGACCCCTGCCTGAAACCCTGGACAGCTGCTGCCAATCAGTGTTGATAATACTGAGCTAGATAGACCAATGGTCTAATTCGTATTAGGAGGCTTCCCATGTTCCCATGTAATACACCCCTGGGAGGTGGGAAACATGTATTGTGTCTCTTTGTTTATATTAGGATGTGGTGGTAGCCCTTTCCTAGGTTCAGTCATAAAATAGTATTTTAGTTTCTTTTTGAAACTCAACATCCCTTATAGCTGGTCAAGTTACTATGAAAAGAGCAGGCTGGGTTCTTTCATGTGGCAAGATGCTTCCCAAATTGTACACAAGCTTTTCAATCCCTGTACTCTGAAATGAGCAGGATAGAGTGATCATATTGCAGAAGGGACCTTTAGGAGCTGTATGGAGGGTAGATAAAAGCCACACCTACAAATCTTGTGCTGATTTTGGAATATGATTTTCCCTCCCAAGACCAGGAATCAGAAAATGAACCAGGAGAAATGGGTGAGCAGGCTAGAGCTGCTACTGCATTTTATTCTTTTTTTGGCTCAAAAATCAGGTCTAGAAAAAACACAGGACAACATAGAAAACCAGAATGCAATGGACTGTCTGGATGTTTCATAATTAATAGGTGTACAAAGAATGACAATGCCAGAGACAAGGGACAGTGAGGAAGCAACCCCATGGAGCAGGGGAGATGGGTCTGTTATGCAGATTATGGACAACAGGTGCTCTTCACAGGTGGATCTGCCCTGCCCTGCCCTCTTCAAGGGACATTGAAAATCTGGACAACAATTTTTAAAAGCTTTCCTTTGGCCAGAATATAGTATCACGGAAACACAGGATTCAGTCACTAACAGGAACAATCTCTATTCTCTACTTGCAGGTGGAGTTTTTTGTGGTAGTTTGCCTCTATGGAAACACCAGAGGGACAAACTAGGGCTGACAATTATATAACTCCCTAGTGGTGTTTTCATATATTGCATCATAGCACATTTACAACATTCCCCCCTCCCCCAAGCATTCAGTAAACTACTAAAAAAATACTAGAAACAGAACAATAGCCACAGCCAGTGGAGGCTGATGGTTCCTATATCAGTGGAATGGTGAATCATCACCAAGTTGAAAGTTCAGACTAAAACCTGGAGCACATTCACTACTAGGGTTGCCAGGTCAGAAGCATCCCATACCCTGATATTTGGGGGGCAGGCCCAAGTGATGTCATGGGGTGGGTCCAAGTGATGTCACAGGGTGGGTCCAAGTGATGTTATTAACCATAATACATTAGGCATCAACCACAGTAGCTTGGTGCATACAGTTCATAGAAAAACATTTCTCTGGTTGGAAATTAAGATAGAAATCTTAGCTAAAAGATGGAGCCTGGGTAGGGAACATTTAATCTAGCCAACTCACTTCTGGCAAAAAGAGTTTAAGTGCCCTCAGGTCAGCCCAGTCACCAGAAGGCCATTGTAGGAAGAAAGGAGCCTAGTGTTGTGGAGATGTTAGATGGGAGCACTCAGGAGTACATATGGATGCCCCTGAAGGGCTGCAGTTCTAAATACACTAAGGGACTAAGCCCCATTGAACTCAAGAGGACTTACTTCTGAGTAGATATGGTTTGGATTGTGTTGTTGGTAAAGCCTGACTAAGGATCCTCTGCAAAAATATCCATATCCAAGTAGGGTTGGCAACCCCCTGCCTGGAATGTGCCCCTATCTTTTAACATGGCTGCTCCAAACTTATTTGACCCTTCACTTCAGAAAGAGATTTGAGAAATGAGTAAGAGTAAGAAGATTCTCTACCTTTTCCTGCCTCCTCTGTGGGCTGCTATAAACTCACTTTGACAGCTAACCCAATTCCAATGAATAATAATTGACAGAGAGAAAACCCACCTAGTTTGATCTACTTTCACAGACAGCAGCTTGGGAACAACAGCAATTGCAGCCACACTTCCCAGTATGTGAAATCTCTTTTACCACTATCGGGCAAGAAGCAAACCATCATGCAAACAACAAGGTGCTTCATCAGTGGGTTTAAGGGGATTGAGCTGAGCACATGGAACCACTGTTGTTGCTTCTATGGATGAAAAGGAGTGAGGATTAAGGTAAATGAAATGCAAATAGAAAAAGAAGAACAAAAGACAGTGATGATTTCTTAAATGCAATACCATACCAAACACAACAAGATTCCTACGAGTAAGGCAAAAACCTAAGCATCTCACAACCAGTCAGGATTCCTAACCAAAAACCAAAACTATGAAAAATGAAGAAATATTTGTATAAGCATGACTATCAAATATATTTATTTACACAACCTGTAAAGACATTTATAGTGCAATCCTACGTTTATTTATTCGGAAGCAAGTCCCAAGGTATTCAGTGGGGCTTACTCAAACAGGGACAGAACTGCAACCTCAAATGATAAGCCACTTTGAGCTGTTTTGCAACTGTTTATACTTGTTTTTATGGTTATTGGACTTTAAAGGGATTTATTTCTTATTGT
Organism: Rhineura floridana; assembly: GCF_030035675.1. Classification (NCBI taxonomy): domain Eukaryota; kingdom Metazoa; phylum Chordata; class Lepidosauria; order Squamata; family Rhineuridae; genus Rhineura; species Rhineura floridana. The sequence continues at coordinate 187,445,781 of NC_084482.1, forward strand.
GAGCTGCCTTGGTTTCCAGACTGCAACCCTACCTCATAGGGTTGTTGGAAAGATTCCCATACACACACACACACTGGAGATGTAAAAACACATAATCCCCATATAATAGTTTATTGTCAAAACCGGTTGATCACTGCAGAACGTTAAAAATTCAGTATTAGTTTACTACATAATATAAACAGTGATACCTAAGTAAGCCCTGCCTAATTGCTTTAAAAATAGGGTTGAAGGGGGAGAGAAAGATATACAACACAAACACAATTCTTTCCTATGTTCACTCAAACGTCCCATCACTTTACAGCACAATCCTAACCATGTCTACTCAAAAGGAAGTCCTATTGAATTCAGTGGGGTTTACTCTGGGTACGATTACTCTGGAAAAGCAAGTACTGGATTAAAGCTTCAATTTGGGAACTTTGCAAAACACTGCCCTCTTCAAATTTTAAACCTGTCTGACTCTTACACACAAGAGAGAAAAAGACTGAAAGCTTATTTATTCAATCTGTGAGATGTTCCGAAAAGCAGGAAAAAGCACGTGTCTGAACCTTGGGCCAGTCACTGCCTCTCAGACTCAGAGGGAGGCAATGGTAAACCCCCTCTGAATACTGCTTACCATGAAAACGCTGTTCATAGGGTTACCATAAATTGGAATAGACCTGAAGGCAGACAATTCAATTTGACTCTACATTTTTGGTTCTATAATTCCTTGTCAATCACAACCCTGATTTCTTATTGGCTAAAAACCTGAAAGGGCAGGGATTAGAGCAGAACTTAGTGCAACTAAGAAGTTGTGGGGGGGCAGCTGACGTTTTGGTGTATATCTCTGGAACCAGACCAACTAGAAACTTAATGTTTTTAAAAAATGAAAGCTGAAAGTTCAGAGATTAAGGTGAGTTACCTGGAGACCTGGAGGGGACCCCCAAAAACCAGAGTCTGGCTGAAAAACAGAGGTCTGTAACCCTATTCACTACCCTACTGACATCGGAGCCACCAGCCTCCACTCACTACAGCAAAAATAATACTAATACAAACACCACCACCACCACCACAATGGCTTTATACAGCATAATCTTTCAGATAAGCAGATGGATGTCTCTTGCATAGCGAACATTTGGGTACTTTCAGCTATTAGGAACTCCTTCAGTGGGCTTGTATTGTCTGGAACTACTGAGGCAGTGTAGCTCATCCTGGTAGGCACAACTGGACATGCAGTCTCCTCCATGTTCTTACTAGTGTCCATTGCTGGCTCTGAAAGAGATGTGGCTGGATTATTCAACATTGAGGGAGAAACCTGTTGTGCTGTGGAAAACCCTTTTCCTGAGTCCTTATAATTTTCTAAAGCATGGAGACTCTGCCTCTCAACTGGTCAGCATGCCTGTGAGCAATCCCCCATCTTGTAAGGTGACGGAATAAGAGATTGTACCTGTAATTTTTCCAGTAATAGCAGGTATCCAAACTGGTCCTGAGCCAAAATTCTTAGCATAAACTATGTCACCTTAAAAATATGTTTCTTACCATATTTGTCATGTTTTTGTTTCTGGAGACCTGCTTCTGTTGCTTTTAATGCATATGTCCAGTTAGGTAGGTAATACACAGTACAAAAACTTCATATATATATATATATATATATATATATATATATATATATATATGGATGTAGGTTCACCATTTGTATAGACCACAAACCCCTAATGCCATTATTTAATGAACTGGAAGGAGTACCAGAGATGGCTTCACCATGTATTCCGAGGTGGGCTGTGACATTGAAGGCCTATGAATACTGTACAGTACACAACCACACATAGAGCAGGGAAGGAACGGGGTCATGTAGCAGCAGAGTCAACTGCCATTGCCAGAGACTCCTACAGTAGCACAAAATAAGGACCAGGTACTATTGATGAATTGCATTGCTGCTTCCCCAGTGACAGCCATACAAATGAAGTCATGGACTGACATAGGTCTGATGTTGGCCAAAATAAGAGAATTTGTTTTAAGGGGATGGTCCAATGCCTTAGAAGATGAGAAATCAGCACCATATTACCAACATCGCTGGGAACTGTGTGTACATGATGGATGTGTATTGTGAGAAGCCCATGTGGTACTTCCAATACAAGGACATGAGACTATTTTAAATTATCTACACCAGGCCAATTCTGGAATTACCAAAATGAAAAGATTAGCTAGAAGCTACATGTGGTGGCTGCGAATGGACTTGGAGACTGAATGCAAGGTACAGACCTGTGAAGTGGGGGATGCCCCCCTTTAGCTCTTGGGATAGGAGATACCCTCAAAATGTTCCCTTCCAAAAACCTCCTCAGGCTACCACATGCTTCCTGACTGGCACTCATCTCAGGGCCCCATCCCACTGTCTCTCTCCAGAGTCCATTATTAGACCAGCGTTCCCTCCCTTTTCATCCTCAATAAATGAGGTCCCTGGACAGGAGCTTATCCAGTCACTTTGGGGCTATATTAACAGGGCTTTTAGTGTTGGGGGATCTTTCCTCTGGAATGTGCTCCAGGTGAACATTAGGCAGAGCTTACAGGAGTGGCATTGAGGCACCTGTTTAAAAGCTATTTGTTCACCCAGGCTTTCCATGAGGGATGATCCCCTTGAGTTACTCATCTGCTTTCACTGATATAGTTTGTGTTTTTTTCTTTTTAAATATATTCTATTGATTTTATCCATAGAAATATGCAAAGAAGATAGCTTAAAACATAAATAAAACTCAGTTCCAGAGACTAATAATAACAGCAAAAATCACACAAGAATTACCCTCTACAAAGTACAGTACAAAGTTAAAAAATATTGCTATTATTTGTTTTTATGTAATTTTATTGATGTTTTTATGCTCTTCACTGCCTTGGGTTTTTTTTAAAAAAACTGTAAAAGTATTTGCAAATAAATAAGTAAATACTCCACCCTGCCACATACACACTGAGGATTAGGGCAACAAAGAGCATTTGTGAGTCTCCCACAGGTTCTCCTTCTTTGACCATTGTCCTTTTCCATAGAAAGTTGATACTTTTAAAGAGGGATCTGGGTGCCCTCTTGTAAACTATGCATCATGTTAGTTCCTGTAGTCCAATGCACACACAAGTCCTAGGACTTTCATATTACACTAAATTCTCCTTCAAGCTTAGGCTATGAACTAAAACCTCAGACTTACTGGAGAATCAGTCTGATGATCACCTGGCTGCAGAGGTTTACTGACCACTACCATTATCTTTGTGGTGGCCTAGGCCGAATGCAAATACCGCATTATGACATAATGCACAATGCCACAAGCAGGATAAGCTCCAAATCTCAGCACAGCAAGAGACAATTAATAGTCAGGCCCCAGCTTAATGCTCTCAGGGTGGATCTTCATGACAGATAATGAAAAAGTAAAATTTAGTGCTACATTAACTTTAAACATGGGAAAGGTTCTAGAGCGATTTGCAGAGGAGGGTTCACATAGTCCATACCTGTATATGTTGTCAACAAAATAGCAGCCATTTCTACAATTGGGTGCCCTTCACATCTAATGTTCTGCTTGTGTTATTTTGTGTGCTTCAGTACAAAATGAAAGACCTTTAAAAATTGCAAGGAGACAAAAAGAGGAGGTGGTCATGATCATATGTAGGGCCCAAATTGTTTAGGGCTTGAAATGTTAATATCAGAGCATGTTACACTCTAGCACAGGGGTTCCTAAACTGTGATCCACGAGGTTCATTTGGGTGGTCCGTGGTGTGCAGGGGTGTAGTCATCCAGGGACACAGGGGGTCATAGACCCATTAATTTTTTGGGAGCAGGGCCCCAGACAGGTCCCTATGTATGAGCTAATCATCATGAAATGCAAATGTCTTAACCACTAAGAAGAGTCCTTGTCGGTTCATACTGACCAGAACCAATCAGAGTGAAAGGAGGTGAGTCAGTCATTAGCTAATACACAGCTTCATCTTTCATGCTGATTAGCACCTAGAGACGTCTGTGACAGTGGAGTGTGGACTCATTACACGGAGAACAAGGGAGATGAGGGAAAGTGGAAAGAGGGTGTGGCTGTGAGGGGGCATGGCTGGGATGAGGTGTTATGTGACTATCATGAAGGGACCCTGCACTTCTGAATTTACCACTATGTTACTGGTGGTGTGTCTGTGCATTTGTGGTTGAAGTACAATGAAATACAATATATATATAAAAAGCAATAAAAATCATTTCAATGTTTTAAATGAAAACATTTATACACCATCTACAATGCATTACAGTGGCTTCAACAGGCACAAAAATCATTATGTGGCCCTCCAAGACCTGCAGCAATTTTCAAATGGGAAGAAACAGTTTGGGAACCACAGCTCTAGGAGGAATATGGACATGCACACTGGGGCCATTTGCTCTTGGTGACACAATGCTGCTTCTCCATCCAGCCTCCAGCTGGCAGAGTTGAGGAACGTCTATTGGATGGGCTTGGACTGATTGTGTTTTGCAGCTGATTTTATGAAGCATTTTGTATGGAGCAGAAATGTGCCAAATATTTGCTGCTAAGGATGCAAACATTTGTGTTTTTAGCTGTGTATCTTTCCGCAGTGACTTTGTCATCTGTAGGTCATCTCTTGTTGTGGGTCCATCTCCTCCACATTGTCACTCCCTGGTCCCTCAGTCTACATTGTGAACTGTTATTCATTTAAATGACTGAAGTGAGCATATCAGGCAGCAGATGCTGGTGCGGAAGCTTCCTGGCTCTTCCTTCTGATGCACACCTCACCCCACCCTTTCCTTGCCACATAGCCTGTATTGGTCCCCCTCTAAACTACCCTGCTGCCTCAGGTGCTACCCTGACTATCCTAAACATAAGCAATGTACATGAATCAATCCTCTTTTTAAAAATAAGCTTAATACACTTAATACACTTAATACAAGGGAGACTACACCTTTTGGGTTCATGCTTGTTCGTCCTGTAAAACTCCACCTGTTGCTCAATTTCTATGGCCACTTATGCATCACCAAAAAATAGGATATGTACCATCAGAAAATAGGAGAAAAGATTACACCTAACTGCATAAAAGATGTGTGTGCTAGTTTACATGCATAGAAAGAACTGCTAAGATACTCCAGGCATCCTTAAAAATTTTATCCAAGTTTCATAAAATAAACACTGAAAATATATAAGATACAAAATGACTTTATCAAATTGCAGCACCAGTTGGTTTATAAAAAAACGCTTGTAACTCGGCGCTCAGTGGAGGGATCTGATATTTTTACACTATGTGTACACAATATCAAGGCTGAACTTTTCAACGAAACCAAGCAAGTTAAGGCAGACACCTGTGCTAAACCAGCTTGACAAAAATTACAACCGTGATGTGTTAGATCACAGGCAAGAGGAACTTAACACCACGGGCAAGAGGAGCTTAACACCGATTTGCATCAAAACAAAGGGCATCGGCGAGCGGGGAAAAGGGCAGAACTTGTGTTTTTGTAAAAGTCCACCTGCCTTCTAGACACACCGCTGTTGGTACAGCTGGTAACTTCAGTGGAGTTCAATCTTTCTGAAGCCGTTGGAAGCAAAGCCATTAGGCAGAAAGGCTCCGGCTGTGCAGACGAGAATTGCTCGTGAACCCCAGAAGAGGAAGAGCTGGAAATGCCAGGCTTTCTCGTCAAACGGTTCCCTCGACTGATGCGGTGGGAGTAGAAAATCTTTAGCTTGCGGAGAAGGAAAGGGACGGGGAAGCAGGTTCTGTCACTCAGTCCTCCTACGGGTAAAGGCACTGAGCTCGGATTCCTAGAGAGGCAGGAAGTAGCAATCAAAAGGAAGGGAAGAGCGATTATTGAAGGAGGGGAGGGGGGAAATTTCATTGATGTCCAGGGAAAAGAAATAGGTCTGGAGAGGAGGACGCTGGAGTGTGCGGAGAACAAACAGGTACAAACGGGGGTGGGGGAAGGATTTGTTTGTGTTGTTTTTGTGCCCCAGGGCTGGGGTGGAGGATTTGAAACTGACTAGCCTCTTAATAGTCTTCGAAGGAGTCTCAAGGCAGAGACTGGAGAAAATAGATGTCCCCTCCTCAACTGGACTTGGAAAGGAGCTTATCGAGACCTCCCCTTGGGAGTTTGATGGAGGTAAAGAGAAAAGCTTCCGGGTGGGTCGCAGCTTCTCCTGCAGGATTGGCCCAGTTTAAGGGTGTTGGGGCCTTTTTCTGCTGGTGCTGCCAGCCTAGCTTCTGCCCGACCTCACCACTTGCCTTGGAAACATCCACATTAGCAGGAGGGCCTGACAGTATTATAGAGGATCATAGAATCGTAGAGTTGGAAGGGGTCTATAAAGCCATGGAGCCCAACCTCCTGCTCAATGCAGGAAGCCAAATTAAAGCATACTTGACAGGTGGCTGTCCAGCTGCCTCCTGAAGGCCTCCAGTGTTGGAGAGCCCATCATCTCCCTCCTAGGTAATCGGTTCTATTGATGTGTCATCTAACAGGAAGTTTTTCCAGATGTTCAGTCGAAATCTGGCTTCCTGCAACTTGAGCCCATTATTCTGTGTCCAGCATTCTGGGATGATCAAGAAGAGATCCTGGACCTCTGTGTGACAACCTTTCAAGTACTTGAAGAGTGCTATCGTATCTCCCCTCAGTCTTCTCTTCTCCAGGCTAAACATGCCCAATTATTTCAGTCTCTTCTCATAGGGCTTTGTTTCCAGTTCCTTGATCACCCTGGTTGCCCACCTCTGAACCTGTTCCAGTTTGTCTGCGTCTTTAAAGTGCAGTGTCCAGAACTGGATGCAGTACTCAAGATGAGGCCTAGCCAGTGCTGCATAGAGGGAAACTAATACTTCAAACGATGTGGAAACTATACTTCTGTTAATGTAGACTAAAATAGCATTTGCCTTTTTTGCAGCCACATGTTTGGCACATATTCAGCTTGTGATCAACAATATCAAGATCCCCATATTTAGTATTGCTGAGCCAAGTATCCCCCATGTTATAACTGCATTTGGTTTCTTTTCCTAGGTGCAGAACTTTGCACTTATCCCTGTTGAATTTCATTCTGTTGTTTTCAGCCCAATGCTTCAGCCTATCAAGATTACTTTGAATTTTGTTTCTGTCTTCCAGGATATTAGTTATCCCTCCAAATTTTGTATCATCTGCAAATTTGATAAGCATTCCCTGCACCTCCTAATCCATGTCATTAATAAAAAAGAGCACTGTCCAGGACTGAGCCCTGTGATACCCCACCCATTACCTCCCCCCAGTTTGAGAAGGCGCTATTGATAAGCACTGAGTATGATTCTGTAGCCAGCTGTGGATCCACCTGGTAGTTGTTCCATCCAGCCCACATGTAGCTAGCTTGCTAATCAGAATATCATGGGGCACTTTGTCAAAAGCTTTGCTGAAATTGAGATATATTATATCCAGAACATTCCCACAGTCTACCTGGACAGTTACCTGTTCAAAAAGTGAGATAAGATTAGTCTGGCAAGATTTATTCTTGATAAATCCATGTTGGCTTTTAGTAATCACTGCTTTGCTTTCAGGATGCTTACAGACTGACCACTTTATAATCTGCTCTGAATTTGTCTAATCCTCTTTTAAAGCCATCCAAGTTGATGGCCATCACTGCCTCTTGCGGGAGAGAATTCCATGGTTTAACAATACGCTCTGTGAAGAAGTACTTTCTTTTGTCTGTCCTGAATCATAGAACCATAGGATTGTAGAGTTGGAAAGGGCCTATAAGGCCATCGAGTCCAACCCCCTGCTCAATGCAGGAATCCAATTTAAAGCATACCTGACAGGTAGCTGTCCAGCTGTCTCTTGAATGCCTCCAGTGTTGTGGAGAGCCCACCACCTCCTTAGGTAATTGGTTTCATTGTTGTACTGCTCTAACAGTTAGGAAGTTTTTCCTGATGTTCAGTTGAAATCTGGCTTCCTGCAGCTTGAGCCCATTATTCCATGTCCTGCACTCGGGATGATCGAGAAGAGATCCTAGCCCTCCTCTGTGTGACAGCCTTTCATGTACTTGATGATTGCTATTATATCTCCCTTCAGTCTTCTCGAGGCTAAACATGCCCAGTTCTGTCAGTCTCTTCTCATAGGGCTTTGTTTCCAGTCCCCTGATCATCCTTGTTGGCCTTATCTGAACCTGTTCCAGGAACCATTGATAAACACTCTTTGAGTATGATTCTGTAGCCAACTGTGGCTCCACTTGACATTTGTTCCATTCAGCCCCCATTTAGCTTGCTTGCTAATCAGAATATCATGGGGCACTTTGTCAAAAGTTTTGCTGAAGTTGAGATATATTATGTCCACAGCATTCCCACAGTCTTACAGGGAGATTACCCAATCAAAACATGATATAAGATTAGTCTGGCAGGCTTTGTTCTTGATGAATTCATGTTGGTTTCTAGTAATTACTGCATTGTTTTCAAAGTGCTAGCAGACTGACTGCTTTATAATCTGCTTGAGAATTTTTCAAGGGATTAATATCAGGCTGACTGGTCTGCGGTTCCCAGGTTCCTCCTTTTTGGAGATAGGAACAACATGATCAGTTTCAAGCTGCAGTCCTGCCCCTTCAATTTCACATTTGCCAGGAGGGTCATAGACTCTCTTCTGGGAGAAGACTAAGCCAAAGTAGGCATTGAGCACTTCTGCCTTTTGCCTTCTGTTATCATTTTGCCATCCACATTGTGTAGCAGTGCCACCATTTTTTCCCTCTGCCTTTTACTATGGCGGTAGAAAGCTTTTTTGTTGCTTTTGGCATCTCTCGCTAACCTCCAAAGTACAATACCTAGGCAATAATCACAACAATCCTATAAGGTGGGTCAAGATAAGAGCCTGTATATAATGTGGATAGAGTAGGGGTGGGTAATGTTCTTCAGCCAGAGGGCCAGATTTACGCATGACCAACCTTCTAGGGCCATTTTACAGAGGTGGGTGGGGCCAGGGCCAAATGTGGGTGAGGTAATTTATGCAACTCTTACCTTTGGACAGTAGAGCAGGGGTGCCTGTGAGCTTGATTCAGATGAAGAACATTTACAATTTGAATTCTATAGAATTCACACACCACTCAAGAAAGGTTCAGATCACTGGGTTTACACCTTGTGAGGGTGCAAAACGTTGTGTGCCACTCTAAATTTGGGACATTCACTATGTGCAATTGTGTGTGTGTATATTATTATCAGAATGACTTGCCATTTAATACTGAGCTATGTCCCAAGGGACCCAGATTCAAATTTCTGCTCAGGAGTTAAGTTCAGTTGGTGGCCTTGGCTCAATGTCAGTGTTGTTGTGAAGACAAAGAGAAGAGGGGTCAAAATATGTTTCCAGCTGTGAACTTATTAGAGGAAGGCCTTGGTCAAAATATAAAAATACAATAAACTATGTGGATAAAAATATAATAAGTAAATAAACTTCTTACCTCACAGACCCAAAGTACAGCCTTATAAGGTAGGCAAGAATGCTGTTAATCTTTCCACCTTGCACACCAGTTGCTCAGTGTGGAACACCATTCAGCAATCTGCACCCTCCAGGTGGTGTTGGACTGCAACTCCCATCAGCCCCAGTCAGCATGGCCAATGGTCAGGGAGGATGGGAGTTAGTGTCCACAGATTACATGGGTGGATAATGCCGATAATGTGTCATGTTGGTTTTTAAAGTCGACTTGTTGCAAGTAGTTCTTTGAACCCTGTTCATTGGCCAGTGGGCCGAACCGGGCTTAATGCAGATCAGTATTCCTCTCCCTGTATTTCCAATGGAAAGGATGCAGGCTTTCCGCATCCCCAGGGAGCTTTGAGATGGAGTCATTTGACCGAATCCACTCCCACTATTTCTTTACAGTATGTGCAAAACCTTTTTTCTGCCAACGTTCATATCTGCAGATTAACTTTTTAATTATATGCATAAGACTTGATGAAAAGGGCTAATTAACAAAGCCTGAAATCATTCACAAGTTGGTGGAGAAACTGTGGTGGGCAGGCAGGAAATGCTTTGCGGAAGCAGGAGTGGAGATGAAATGGCTGGATTGATTGAGGGTGGCAAAGGATGCGAGAGCTTTCCAGGTAGGGAGAACAGTGTGGAGGAACCTGGGAAGGGGTCTGAAAGAGATTTAGGGCCTGACTGTTAAGGCCCTTTGCATGAAGGAAACGGAGCATGAAGGAGAACAACACAGGGAAGGGACATGCCATTTATTTGTTTAAACTGAGGCAGGTTTAATCTCCTGAAACCCAAATTTGAATCAAGGATTAAATTCTTCCCATCCCCTGTCTCTCTCTCTCTCCTGCAGGCACTTGAGAGCAGCTTCATACTTTAAAGTGCCCTGCGGCAACAGCTGTGAGAGTCCCAGAGGTGGTCTACTTTACGCCTCATCCTCCTTCATCTTCCCCACCAACAGCACAATGGCCTCAGAGGCGCCGTCTGGATTCTCTCTTCTCTGGGATAGAGTGGAAAGAGCTGCCGGGCAGCCACCTCAGGTAAGGGGAGGATCATTGGGGGAAAGACAGAGGGGGCAGCTTGGGCACTTCTCTCTCTGTTTAGTGTGGAGAGGCTCTGCAATCATATGCTTTTTTGTCTCTACTTTTGACGCTACATAAGAAGAGCCTGCTGGATCAGGCCAATGGCCCATCTAGTCCAGCATCGCGTCCTAACAGTGGCCAACCAGTTGTCTGTGGGAAGCCTGCAAGCAGGACCTGAGTGCAATAGCACTCTGCCCACTTGTGATTTGGATAGGCGTGTATCAAAGAACACACATGTGCGCACATAATTCTTAAACCACACTCTTAGAGAGAGGCAGGATCTTTTATGGGAGTCAATTTTGTGCTGCCCTAAAAAATATGTCTAACCAGAAGTAAATACCCATATAAAAGCAGTCTTTGGATGCATATGTGAAGCTTCCATTTCTTACAAGAAGTAGCAAAAAAAAAAATAGTCACAAATTTATTAATGCAGTGCAGGACATATATAAGTCGCAGGTGTATTCAATGTAATACCCTAACACATTCATAACCTAAATTAAAGAGTAACTATATAAGTGTGACTCTGTTGATTCTCCTTGATCTCTCAGCAGCTTTCGATACCATCAACCATGGTATCCTTCTGGGGAGACTAGCTGAGTTGGGAGTGGGAGGTACTGCATTATGGTGGTTCCTCTCCTACTTGGCAGGTCGCCTCCAGAAGGTGGTGCTTGGGGAACATTACTTGGCACCATGGACTCTCCAGTATGGGGTTCCGCAGGGGTCAGTTCTGTCCCCCATGCTGCTCAACATCTACATGAAACCGTTGGGTGCGGTCATCCGGAGCTTTGGAGTGTGTTGCCATCAGTATGCTGATGACACACAGCTCTATTTCTCCTTTTCATCTTCTTCAGGTGAGGCTGTCAATGTGCTGAACTGGTGCCTGGCTGCGACAATGGACTGGATGAGGGCTAATAAACTGAGGCTCAATCCAGACAAGACTGAGATGCTGCTAGTGGGTTGTTTTTCTGACCGGATGGTGGATGTCCAACCTGTTCTGGATGGGGTTGCACTCCCCCTGAAGAAGCAGGTTCGTAGCTTGGGGGTTCTCCTAGAACCATCTTTGTCACTTGAGGCTCAGGTAGCCTCGGTGGCACAGAGTGCCTTCTACCAACTTTGGTTGGTGGCCCAACTACGTCCCTATCTGGACAGGGATAACCTGGCTTCAGTTGTCCATGCTCTGGTAACCTCCAAATTAGATTACTGCAATGCACTCTATGTGGGGCTGCCTTTGAAGACGGTTCAGAAACTGCAGCTTGTGCAAAATGCAGCAGCCAGATTGGTAACAGGGACCAGACGGTCCAAACATATAAAACCGATTCTGGCCCACTTGAATTGGCTGCCTGTATGTTTCTGAGCTCGATTCAAGGTGCTGGTTTACATGGCTTGGGACCACAATACCTGACAGAACGCCTCTCCCGATATGAACCCACCCGTACACTACGTTCAAGATGAAAGGCCCTCCTCCGGGTGCCTACTCCAAGGGAAGCTGGGAGGGTGGCAACAAGGGAGAGGGCCTTCTCAGTGGTGGCCCCCAAATTATGGAATGCCCTTTATGACGAGGTGCGCCTGGCGCCAATGCTGTTATCTTTTCGGTGCCAGGTCAAGAGTTTCCTCTTCTCCCAGGCATTTTAGCATGTGTTTTAGCATGTGTTTTAAATTGTTTTTATATTGTTTTAAATTTTAAAATTGTGTTTTAAATTGTTTTTAAAATATGCGTTTTAAATTGTTTATTTGTTTTAATGTTTTTGATTGCTGTAAACCGCCCAGAGAGCTTCGGCTATGGGGCGGTATACAAGTGCAATAAATAAATAAATAAATAATAAAGAAATTAAATGAAAAAGGGGGTGGAGCATGTCAGCTGGCATGAAACTCAGAATCAAGCAGTTTCTGGGTTTAAAATCATGTCATGAAATGAGAGAGGGCCAGGAAGAGAGTAATCCCAGGATGCTGCTATTACACTATGAAGCAAAGTGTAGCTGCCACGTGCCTGCTATGTTCCAATTCCCAGCAACTGGTGTTCAGAGGCATGCTGCCAGCAGTGGTGGTAGAATATAGCCATTGTAGCCAGTCACCTTCTCCTTCAAGAATTTGTCCAATCCTGTTATAAAGCCATCCAACTTGACAGCCATCACTGCAAGATCTCAGAGCAACCTAGGTACAGGGGTTGACAAATCAATAAAAACTCACATATAAATACCCTGTTATCCCTTCCCCTTTCAGACTGGGAGAATGGTGCATGTTGGAGAAATTACATTTTCTTCTTTCTCCAGGGTGTGTTGACCTTCCAGGCTCTCTTGACCTTCCAGGAGGTGGCTGTGTATTTCACAGAGGAGGAATGGGCTCTGCTGGATCCCAGCCAAAGAGCTCTGCACAGGGCAGTCATGGAGGAGAATTATGAGATGGTCTGCTCTCTAGGTAAGTATCCTTGCTCTTTCTTGGCTAATAGATGTTGAAGGAATGAATTCACTAGGCCCCTCTAGACATCTTTTTTTTAATTGAGCATTCATCTGACGTTATTCAGCAGTTAAACATAATCACCTTTTCAATTCCATTTGTGTCTGCAAAAGTTTTTTATTGTGCTATAGCAATGGCCTGACATGAATCTACATATTTCTCAGCTAGCAGGAAGTTTGCACTATTGGGCCACTCCCACATACTTTCTGTTGATGCCATACGGCAAACATCCTCATATCGTGCACGAGATACCAGCATTCCTGTGTTTTTTTCTGAAAAATGAGCAACTTCAGTATGATCATAAAACTTAAGATTCAGAAGTGTGGTGAAATGAAATGAAAAGTGAAATGAAAGGGAAGTGTGTTGGCATAGCGGAAGGAAATTGATGATTGCTTGAAACAGTGGAATGGGTGGAGTTAAAATGGAAAGCATGGATGCAATCAACTGGAACTTTGGGGAAGCATTGCAGAACAACCAAGAAGGCAAGATGATGAGGGACAATCCAGTATACATCCAGTTCAAATACAGTGTTAACACATGTTGCTGCATACACCCGGAAAAAACAAGTCTGGAGGAAACCAGCATTTGTGTCATTTGTTTATGTACTGCACGGATGTTGTTATGGAATTGGATGTTTAGACCGTGTGCCTTGGATGTTTTGGGGGCACTGCACTCAGTGGAAGAGCACTTGCCTTCCATACAGAATTTTGTTCTTGTTATGTGCCTTCAAGTGGATTATGACTTATAGCGACCTCCAATAGCATCTGTCATAAACCACCCTGTTCAGATCTTATAAATTCAGGCCTGTGGCTTCCTTTATGGAATCAATCCATCTCTTGTTTGGCCTTCTCCATTTTCTACTCCCTTCTGTTTTCCCCAGCATTATTGTCTTTTCTAGTGAATCAGGTCTTCTCATTATGTGTCCAGAGTATGATAACCTCAGTTTCATCATTTTAGCTTCTAATGATGGTTCTAGTTTAATTTGTTCTAACACCCAGTTATTAGTCTTTTTCACGGTCCATGGTATCCACAAAGCTCTCCTCCAACACCACATTTCAAATGAGTTGATTTTTCTCTTATCCACTTTTTTCACTGTCCAACTTTCACATCCATACATAGAAATCGGGAATACCATGGTCTGAATGATCCTGACTTTAGTGCTCAGTCATACATCCTTGAATTTGAGGACCTTTTCTGGTTCTCTCATAGCTGCCCTCCCCAGTCCTAGCTTTCTTCTAATTCCTTGACTATTGTCTCCATTTTGGTTAATGACTGTGCCAAGGTATTGATAATCTTTGACAAGTTCAATGTCCTCATTGTCAACTTTGAAGTTACATAAATCTTCTGTTGTCATTACTTTAGTCTTCTTGACGTTCAGGTGTAGTCCTGCTTCTGTGCTTTCCTCTTTCACCTTCAACAGCATTCGTTTCAAATCGTTACTGGTTTCTGCTAGTAGTATAGTATCGTCTGCATATCTTAAATTATTGATATTTCTCCCTCCAATTTTCGCCCCTCCATCTTGGTTTAATCTGCTTTCCATATTGTTATGAGCATGTGGGTTGGGATGGATGATTCCTGTGGGTCTCCTTTCCAGCCTCTGATTTGGAATCCTGTGCCTTGGAATGAGGAACACTTTGCTGGTCAAATGAGTCTTTTTTTAACCAAATAGATTGGCCAGGTAAGATAATGGGCCGATCAGTTGCCTAGCAACGGTGAATGGGCTGGGGAGACCCTTTTGTCATTGAAACTCTTCAGGAGAGCATCCCCCCCGCCCCGGAGCCCAGCAGAAGCTGGTAGTTTGAGTTATGTGGAGAGAATTGCTGGTTACTGGAAGGCAGGGAGAGAGACTGGCGCTCTGCACCATGGCCTTTGGGGTGCCTCCTGCAATCCAGATGGAAAAGCTGGATATTGGACTGCTGATGCCTTGAACCCCTCCATCCTTGAGCTCAGGTTGGAATGTGTGTAAATAAATAAATCATATTTCATAAAGACACCGCAGTCTCCGCTGACCTTCTTCCCGAAAGGAAACCAAACCATGGAGAAGCGCTGGGACCCCAGAAATCTCACTGCTTGCAGATTGGGGGAGGTGCGCAACAATATGATATGTTCTGCCTATAGATTAAATAGGATAATAAAATCCACCCCTGTCTCACTCCCTTTCTGATTGGGAACCAATTGGTTTCTCCATATTCTGTTATTACAGTAGCCTCTTGTCCAGAGTATAGGTTGCGCATTAGGACAATCAGATGCTGTGGCACCCCCATTTCTTTTAAAGCATTCCATAGTTTTTCATGATCTACACAATCAAAGGCTTTGCTGTAACCTATAAAGCACAGGGTGATTTTCTTCTGAAATTCCTTGGTCACATCACACCAGTGTTGTTCGACCTACACTGGCTTCCAGTTGTTTTCCGAGCCCAATTCAAGGTGTTGGTATTGACCTTTAAATCCCTATACGGTTTCGGCCCAGTTTATCTCACGGAGCGCCTTCAACGCCACCAATTATGCCGCCCGACAAGATCGGCCACACAGGGCCTTCTCTCAATCCCGCCAACAAAAACAGCCAGATTGGCGGGTACAAGAGAGAGGGCATTCTCAGTGGCGGCCCCCACTCTTTGAAACTCCCTCCCACAAGATCTCCGGCATGCCTCTTCCCTAAATGTATTTCGGAAAGCCTTAAAGACCTGGCTTTTTCAGCAGGCCTTCGGGGTATCCAGGGAGGGTTAATCGATATAATTGTAATGCCTCCTACCCAGTTTTAATATTGTTGTTGTAGATCTATTGTTTTTATTGTATTACTGTATTTTATTAATTGTATTTTAATAATTTTGTAAGTCGCCTAGAGTGGCCATTGGCCAGATAGGCGACGAAGAAATTAAAAATTTATTGCGATATGATCTCTGGTACCTCTTCCTTTTCTAAATCCTGCTTGGACATCGGGCATTTCTTGCTCCGTATATGGTAAGAGCCTTTGTTGTAGAATCTTGAACATTACTTGCATGGGATATTAAGGCAATAGTTCGATAATTACTGCATTCCCTGGGATCCCCTTTCTTTGGAATTGGGATATATATTGAACACTTTCAGCCTGTGGGCCATTGTTTAGTTTTCCGTATTTGACCAATTTTTTGTCAAAATTTGGATAGATTCCGTCTCAGTAGCTTGTAGCAACTCTATTGGTATGCCATCTGTCCTTGGTGATTTGTTTCTTTCAAGTATTTTAAGAGCAGCTTCCACCTCACATTCTAAATCATACGGCTCTTCTGTGAATGAATCTGTCATCCTTGCATCTCTCTTATAGAGTTCTTCAGTGTATTGCTTCCATCTTCCTTTTATTTCATCTCGGTCAGTCAGTGTGTTCTCCTGTTGATTATTCAACATCCCTATTCTTGGTTTAAATTTCCCTTATAATCTTTTGGAATAGGGCTCTTGTTCTACCATTTTTGTTGTCCTCTTCTGTTTGTATACAATAACTATTGTAATAGTTCTCTTTGTCATTTGGCGTTTAGGGTTCTGACTGTGTTTCTATTTGCTTTTGCTTTCCTTCTTTCTTTAACCATTTTAAGAGTTTCTTCAGTCATCCATTGAGGTCTTTCTCTCTTTTTAACTAGAGGTATTGTCTTTTTGCATTCTTCCCTGATAATGTGCCTGACTTCACTCCATAGTTCTTCTGGTTCTTGTCAACTAAGTTTAAATCCCCAAATCTGTTCCTTATTTGATCTTTATATCCTTCTGGGGTGTTATTTACTCTGATTTTCAATATTACTAGTTCATGATCTGTACCGCAGTCTGCTCCTGATCTCGTTTTCGAAGAAAGTATGGAACTTCTCCATCTTCTGCTACCAATTATATAATCAATTTGATTCCTATATTGACCATTTGGTGCTGTCCACATGTACAGTCGTCTTTTCGGTTGCTCAAAAAATGTGTTTACAAGAAACAAATTACTGGCTTCACAAAATTCAGCAACTCTTTCTCCTGTTTCATTTCTATCTCCTAAGCCCCATTTCCCCACAATTTCTAGTTCTTCTCTGTACCCTACTTTTGCATTCCAGTCCTCCGTGATTATCAAAACATCTTGTTTTGGTGTGTGATCGATTTCTTCCTGTACTTCTGCATAAAATCTCTCCAGTTCCTCTTCTTCTGTGTTTGCTGTTGGAGCATAGACTTGGATGATGGTTATGTTAATAGGTTTCCCGTTAAATCTCATTGATATCACTTGCTCAGACCTTGCGTTATAGCTCCTAATTGCTTTTGCTACATCACTTCTCACAATTAAAGCAACCCTGTTTCTTCTTAATCTCTCATTTCCTGCATAAGATACGTTGTAGTTGCCTGATTGAAAATGTCCCATTCCCGTCCATTTCAATTCACTCACGCCAAGTATTGTAATGTTGATATGTTCCATTCCTTGCTTGACAATTTCTAACTTTCCCTGATTCATGCTTCTCACATTCCATGTTCCTATCGTGTACATCGTACAACTTCAGACTCTCCTTTCGCATCTGTGTGCATCAGCCTCCGGGCTTCCTTTCGGCTTTGACCCAGCTGCGTCATTAGTCACAGCGCTACTCATACTTGTCCGTTGTTCTTCCCCAGTAGCTCAGTGAGTGCCATCTGATCTGGGGGTCCCATCTTCCAGCACTATCTCGTGTTGCATTTTGGATAGGCTATTCATAGGGTTTTCATGGTAAGAGGTATTCAGAGGTGGTTTACCATTGCCTTCCTCTGAGTCTGCATCTTAGTCTGGTGTCTCAGCCTTGACCATTCCGCCATGGGTGATCCTGCTAGGAGTCTAGCCTCTTGGCCTAGACTCCTGATGGCATTACTGTCAGCTTTTTCAACGCTCTCAAACCCCCTCACCATGTTAAGGTGTTCTTCCTAGAGGAGGTCCACACAGAATATCCTAGGTTAAATCCCTGACATCTCCAGTGCGGGGGGGGGGAGGGGGCGGTGAAATAACAATCAGTTAGCAGATGATAGGAAAGGCCTTTTTGTGCCTGAGATTCTAGAGATCTACAGCTAGTTGGAGTAGACAGTGCTGACCTAGATGGACAAAGAGTCTGACCTGGTATGAGGCAGCTGCCTTTGGTTTTGAGGGCTTTTTGATCATTGATCATTCAGTTCAAACATTGGGAAGTGCCCATCTCAGCCACCTTCTGCTATACTAAGGCTAAAAGACTGGCCTTGCATCAGCAGGTTTGCAGCATAGCAGCCTATTTGGTTCATATACTGGACTATAAAATTGGCATGACCATTGGAGCATCAATCCCTCTTTGACCCTTGTCGTCGTTTTGTGATATGTTTAAAGATCAGGCCGCCTGAGTAAAGCAAGAACTGATGAGAATTCAGCAGTACAAAGGTGTTGAGACTTATAACCAAAACGCCTATCTTACCCCCAGGAAACAGGTTTCCTTCTGCCAATTACAGATGCCACTGTAACGTCAATCGAGTTAGGAATTATAACATATCAGAGTAAACGGAACAATACTTGTTTATGCCAAGCTTCCTGATAACCTTGGAACCAACATGAAAATATCTTGTGGTAGGCAAAATGATAATCTCAAAGCCCACCTTGAAGGGAATTTTAACCTTTTAACTTTTGCATATTTTCCTTTTCTAGAATGTTGGAGGGGACACCCTTTCTTTCTCATATTTCCCCCCAGTTAGCACACCCGTGTTTCCTCTATGTGAAGCCATGAAACCAAAATCATACGTTGTTTTTAAGATGTTTTAAAAGATTTTGTTTTTTAAAAAAATGTTTTTTAAGATGCCATTTAAGATGTTTTGTTTTTAAGCTCCTTAATAGATATTTTTAGTGGTTTGTGGTTTGTTTGCTGCCCATGGCTCTGTCTGGGAGGAAGGGCGGGATATAAATTTAAACAAATAAATAAAAAAGATAAGGAACAGTTTTTAGCCTTATTATTAAGCTCTTCCTAACACCTATGTTACGCAGCATCTTACAAGAAACATCTCAGTGCAGTGCATCAGATCAAGAGCTATGAAGAGTTCTGTTACCTTTTTTCCTTTTTATCATAATTGGAAATTTTGACATAGAATTCCTAGCCCAAACTTCTGGTTCTGACCTGAATGTTAATACACACGCTGCTGCAACCAAGCACAGGATAGGTAACTGTGAATCCTATCTCTGTTTTTTTCATGGCAAATGGTTTGTGCATCTGCTTTAGTGCCTTTATACGCTCCATTTCTCGAATACCCTTTATAGTATAACACTCTCACTTTAAATTAGGGTTGTGTATGTGTTAGGATACTGGATTAAATGCACCTGTAATTTTATGTATATGCTGCACTGCATTGGTTACCTTGTGATTAAAATATCCTTTTCTACCCTGTTGTAATAAACAGATGCTATACTTGGGCATTCAAAGAGAACTTTTGTGTGTGGGTGTGAATTTCTCAGTTTGAACTGTTTAGACACTTTATCAGGCTGACATGCAATCGGTTCATGTAAAAGATCACGTGTTTTAAGGATCACTGTGAATGCCTACATATACAAGTTCTGACAGACACGTGTAGCAGGAGAAGGCAGATGTTCCCAGCAGAGCATCTTTTCTTGAATCCCCAGAAGGTAACTGACATTCTGCGTCTTCTCCTCAATGGGAATGATGTATGGAGACTCAGTTGCCCATACAGCCCTGCCCTATTCACGTGGTACAGGAGTATAAGATCAAAATTATTCTGCTTGTGAGTTTTTGGGATGGAGGCAACATAGAAACACCTTTGGAGTGGCTAGATCTTTTGTGGTTAAAAGTACTAACTAGTCTTGTCTATTTCCTTCGAAGTATTGGACATCAGTTCCTGTTGGGAAGAAGGACTAGATCCATTCATCCAGGATCCCAAAGAAGGAGACACACCAGCAGGTAGATACTTAGCTGTGTTGTGGAGCCCTTTTTGGTCTGAGAATTGAAGGATTTTCCTGTTCTTGAGTAATATCATCCAGGGTAGATTGAGTCATCTGTGAGTTCTCCAGGTGGACATCTTTGATGGTTTTAAAAGAGGATTAGGCAAATTCAGGCAAGACAGATCTTTCATTGGTTACTAGTCATGATGGCTGTGTGCTACCTCTGAAATCAAGGGATCAGCAGGAGGAAGGGGTTATTTCCTTCATGTCCTAGTTGTGGGATTCCTGTAGAGATCTAGTTGGCCCCTGTGGGGATGCTGGACTAGAAAGGCATTTGGTCTGATCCAGCAGAGCTACTCTTATAAAGAGGAAGGATGGTCTCTAGATTGAGGTTTCCCTTCCAACTGCTGAGATGTGCCTCACATTAGAGGAACTTACTAGGCTTTCCACAGTGGTACTCAGCTGGGGCTTAATGGAGAGTGAGTGCCACTGGGTCCATACCACCCTGTCCTGTTCTTCAGCAGAAGATCTGGCCTTTCCCTTCTCTTGGCTCTTGGGAGGGGAATATAGCAATTGGTGGACTTAGAACGTCTACATATTTTGTAACTAACCTGTTCTTTGCTCATCTTTCCGTCCTTGCAGTAGGAGAGAGAAGGAAGCCTGTATTTTAAAATGCAGGCTTCTTTTGCTTCCCACAGCAGTGGCAATCCTCTCTGCGCTTCTTCTTTCCACCCCTAATGTTGGAGATATAAAGGAGAAGTGTGGGGAGGCTCACAAATGGCTTTGAAATTCACCAAAAAGAAAATGCTTTTGCCTCCTTAAGCAAAGTGTGCTTTTACTGTCCATAAGTTTGGGAGCGTGTCTTGCTCCAGCAAAGGAACAATCAGGAGTGCACTTTGTGCTCCCGTTTGTTCTTTTGAAGCCCCATCCTTACCCACATCACCTAAATGATGTCAGGTGTAGGGTGAATGGCCATGGCTTCCCGAAAATGGCCTGGCAGGCCAAGTAACCTCAGTTTCAGTCTTGTGTATAAAGATAAAAGGTCTGTGATGAGATCTTTTCTTTTTTCTGTGAAATTCAGACATGATTTTCTTTTCTCCCCCACCCCCAAATCAGGTGGTGTGCAAAACAATGAGAATTATAGGGAACAACGGCTGATGTCATCAGAAATAGCCAAGAGTGAAGCGGGAAAAGAGATTATTGGAAATCTGAGAGGACCTGAAAGGCATGACGAAAGCCAGTCAAAGAATGAGAGGAAGAAATACTCTATTTCTCAGAGTCTTGACGTCAGTGAACCCCTGATTCCATGGGAAGATCACAAAGGCAATAACAGGAATACATGTTCAATGTATGGGAAAATATTAAGATATAACTCAGATTTAAATACACATTACAGAATCCACACAGGAGAGAAACCATACAAATGCATGGAGTGTGGACAGAGCTTCAGTAAGTGTGATCACCTTACTAGACACCAACGAACACATACAGGGGAGAAACCGTTTAAATGCATGGAGTGTGGAAAGAGCTTCAGAGATAGTGGAACCCTTACTAAACATCAACGAACACACACAGGGGAAAAACCATTTAAGTGCATGGAGTGTGGAAAAAGCTTCAGTGTGAGCAGTGCTCTTACTAGACATCAACGAACACATACAGGAGAGAAACCATTTAAATGCTTGGAGTGTGGAAAGAGCTTCAGTGTAAGCAGTAAACTTACTGTACATCAAAGGATACACACAGGGGAGAAACCATTTCAATGCCTGGAGTGTGGAAAGAGCTTCCAAGATAGAAGTGAGCTTACAAGACATCAACGAACACATACAGGGGAGAAACCATTTCAGTGCATGCAATGTGGAAAGAGCTTCAGTATGAGCAGTAGCCTTACTGTCCACCAAAGAATGCACACAGGAGAGAAACCATTTCAATGCATGGAGTGTGGAAAGAGCTTCAGTGGGAGCAGTGACCTTACTAGACATCAACGAACACACACAGGGGAGAAACCATTGAAATGCATGCAGTGTGGAAAGAGCTTCAGTGGGAGCAGTACCCTTACTGTACATCAAAGAATGCACACCGGGGAGAAACCATTTCAATGCATGGAGTGTGGAAAGAGGTTTAGAGTGAGCAGTAACCTTACTTCACATCAAATGACACACACAGGAGAGAAGCCATTTCAATGCACGGAGTGCGGAAAAAGCTTCAGTAAGAACAGTAACCTTAATGTACATCAACGAACCCACACAGGGGAGAAGCCATTTCAGTGCATGGAATGTGGAAAGAGCTTCAGTGTGAGCTGTGAGCTTACTAGACATCAACGAACACACACAGGGGAGAAACCATTTCAATGCATGGAGTGTGGAAAGAGCTTCAGTCAGAGCAGTACCCTTACTTTACATCAAAGAACGCACACAGGGGAGAAACCATTTAAATGTATGGAGTGTGGAAAGAGCTTCAGTATTTGTGATCACCTTATGAGACATCAACGAACACATACAGGGGAGAAACCATTTAAATGCATGGAGTGTGGAAAGAATTTTAGTCTGAGCAGTAGCCTTACTAACCATAAAAAAAAAAACCATGGGAGAAAACACCACTCACAACAGCTGGCTGTAGCATTGCTACATTAATTAATATCTGTAGTGGTCAGGGCTGTGGAGTCAGAGTCGGGAGCAATTTTGGGTGGCGTCGGAGTCAGTAGAAATGTTCCGACTCCTTCATAAATGGCAAATGTATATTAACTAGTAATAACACATTTACTGTAGTAAAATGGTAGCACAAGGCATTTCATCACCACCACGTGAATCCAGAGCTTGGGAAAGTTACTTTTTTAAACTACAACTCCCACAAGCCCAATCCCTGGGGCTGATGGGAGTTGTAGTTTAAAAAAGTAACTTTTCCAAGCTCTGGATTCACATGGTGGTGATGAAATGCCTTGTGCTACCATTTTACTACAGTAAATTTGTTATTACTAGTTAATATACATTTGCCATTTATGAAAGAGTCTGAGTTGGACAGTAGAAAAATAGAGGAGTCGGAGTCGAAGGTCTGGCGTACCGACTCCACAGCCCTGGTAGTGGTACAGAAAACCATTATCACAATTCAAGCTAGAACTGATATCATTTATTTCTACACTGCTTAATATATACAATCTCTTAAGCAGTGTACACCAATTACAAACACAAATATTACAAAAATATACAATTAAAGTCAATACAATACTAACAAAGATATATTGATATCAGTACCATAATTGAATACAAGTGGGAAATGACTTTCTTGAAAGCCAAGCTGGCGCAAGGCATTCTGCTTCCTGCGATGATGGAGGAGATAAATCTCCTGATTCCATATAGTGAAGCCAACTGGACTGGCAGTTGAATGTTCAGTACTGGTGAGGTAAAAACATCCTGCTGTGCACCTGAAGCTACTGGTTAGATTGGGGTCCTAAGACATGCAGTGTGGCCAAAGAGAGAGGAGATGTCTGGGTTTGCACTTCCTGATGTATCTCATCAGATCTTTGATTAGTACATTAGAAGGATTAGGGGAAGCCATCCAGAGGGGAGACTAAATCTTTAGTAAGCAATATGGGGTACGGCAAGATGCATAAGTTTTATGAATGAGACAAAGGGAATAGACCGAAGCCAAGAGGAGATGCAAATTTTTATATGTACACAGAGCTTAGCTTGCATGTGGTTTTTGATCATTTGCAATGGAGGCCTCCTCTTTGCCTATCTCAAGTTTGGAACGAGCCTTCCAAATCTGCTACTATTTGCAAAAAAAATGGGGAGGGGGAATGGCATTCTTGGCAACAGTAGGCTAGGGATGGCATCACAGCTGGGTTCAGGGAATTCCCTGTACACACCTATGTTGGGGTGTGTCCTCCCCCAGTATTTTCTGAACAATCCCCAATGGTCAACTTGTGAAATGCATTAGTTGCCATTTTTTAATTCAGTCAACCCTCCTAAAGAAAAACAGTAAAAACAGGAGGGAAAACACAGGAAAAAAGGAAAAGAAAGAAAAAAGTCTGTCAGCTCAGATTAACAATACACTAAGCATCAATACATCCTTCTTAAATTATACATAGAAATCTATCTATGCCACCCAAATCTCTGAATAGATACCCAAACAAAATTGGTATTTATAAAAAGTATGTTCAAGTGTAGCAAGGGTGTTAAGGCCATCAGACCATTCCATAATAGATGATGAACATTTGTCCTTCCAGGCTTGAAGTGTCCTAGTGACCATAAAGGGTCGTAAAATCAGTTTGTGTTTTCCTGCTGTTAATCCCTATACAACAGTGATATAATTCAAAAGTACATGAATATCTGCAAATATCAAGTATTTGTACAAAACTGCTCTGAACAACAACTGACAACAGAAGCATGTATAGCTAAAAACTAGAAAAAGCAAACTGCTTCATCAGCTGCAGTAGAAATTTTTGGTTCAGAACTATGGCTCCGATATAAAGCATGACTGTTTCCTACTGGGAGGGAGGACAAAGATTTTTCTCAGCCTGGACTTCTGGATTCTGGAATGAGGGGTAAGATAAAGGGTTGCAATGGAGGCTACTGGGCCTTGGCCAAACTGTGCCACAATGGACCATAATGCAAAAGAGGTAAAACAGATACTTCCAATGGCCCTGGGACCTGGGATCACATCTGTTACCCCAAGACAAAGGGGAGCTGTTCCTGGAAAATAAAAGGTTGTGATGGAACCTCTTTCCTCTTGAGATGCAATTTACTGATATAGAACCAAATTATAGTGGTGAGTGAAGTGTGTGCGTGTAAGATAGGAACGTAGGAAGCTGCCTTATGCTGTAGCCAGACCAGCTCTCCACATGTTGCTAGGGATCACAGCTCCCATCATCCATCACCATTGGCCATGCTGGCTGGTGCAGATGGGAGTTGGAGTCCAACTGCATGTGGAGGGCCACAAGTTCCTCACCCCTGGAATAGTAATACTATGCAGCTTCATACGTTCACTTTCATGCCATTACATTTGTACTCGCCACAAGCATGTAAAATTGCATATATATATATATATTTAAAAGGTCTACTAGCTATTGGATAGTTTTCTCCAAGTTTCTCAGAAGCACAGTGGTACAATGTAAATGGAGAAAAACCTTTTAAAAGTAAGAAACAAAGTGGAGAAATATTCCCCATAGAAACATTTAGAATAGCAATGGGGAATTTGTTCAAAAAGCCTAAATGTGCTTTCATGCAGATAGCACTCATCTTGGGGCCAATTATTCCATAACATGACTTGGTGGTAGACATTAAAAACACTATGAAGGTGTAAAAACTTACACTTGGCATTCTAAATGTCCTGGAACAGGCAAGCGTCACAGACATTTTAGACTGTGCTAACATGCTTCTTCGGTAGCGTTTTAATAGCTCATTGTGATTTTGTATAGAATTCTACCTATATAGAAGTAGAATCACAGAATAGTAGATTTGGAAGAGGCCTATAAAGCCATCGAGCCCAACCCCTTGCTCAGTGCAGGAATCCAACTTAAAGCATACAAGGACCCAAATTTGTGCACCCCAAATGTCTTGCTTTTCCTTGAAAATGCTTATTACCCCAAAGAAACTCATTCCCTACCCAACTTACATATGGTACCATATATACATAGTGATCTCCGTGTATCTGCTATATGTATATTGTCTGAAGCACTCTTACACAACTTAACTGTCCCCATGGCTTTCTCAGGAAGAAAAAGGTTCATTAAAAAATGAAGAATTGTACATTTTACTAGAACTGAAGATATTCTGTGAATGAAGGTAGATAGCAGCTAAATAAACTGATTTCATTTTTGTAAAAAAACAAAGTTTGAATAATGGCTGATCTTTTAAAACTATGCCTCCAGGCTTATCAAGATGGGTGCTTCCACCCTTGTGGTTCCATGTGACATCCACATTGTTTTGTTTGAATTATTTTTTATCCAAACTTATTTAAGGGGGGGAAATGGAGAAAAAAGAAAAGGAAAAAATCAGCTCACATTAACAATACAATAAACAGCAGTACATCCATCTTAATATACAAATACAGCTTAACATATGCCATCTAAGGCTGCAATCCTGTAGTGACTTTCTTGAGAGGCAGTCCCCCCTGAACTCAGTGGGGCTAATGTCTGAGTAGACATGTATAGGATTGCATGGTAAATGTCCAAACAGGTATCCAAAGTTGGTGTTTATAAAAAGTATGTTCACATGCAGCAAGGATATTAAGGTCTTCAAACCATTGCACAATAGATGGTGAGTATTCATCCTTCGGATTCTCCATATTCTGGCCTTACAGTAGCCTCTTGTCCAGAGTATAGATGTGCAACCTATACTCTGGACAACAGGCTACTGTAAGGACAGAATATGGAGAAACCGATTGGTTCCCCATTGTAAAGGGTGTGAGACGGGTGTATTTTATCACCCTATTTGTTTAATCTATATGCAGAACATATCATAAGGAAAGCGAGATTGGACCAAGATGAAGGAGGTGTGAAAATTGGAGGGAGAAATATCAATAATTTAAGATATGCAGACGATACCATACTACTAGCAGAAACCAGTAATGATTTGAAATGAATACTGTTGAAAGTTAAAGAGGAAAACACAAAAGCAGGACTACAGCTGAACGTCAAGACGAAAGTAATGACAACAGAAGATTTATATAACTTTAAAGTTGACAATGAGGACATTGAACTTGTCAAGGATTATCATTAACCAAAATGGAGACAATCAAGAAATTAGAAGGCTAGGACTGGGGAGGGCAGCTACGAGAGAACTAGAAAAAGTCCTCAAATGCAAAGATGTATCACTGAGCACAAAAGTCAGGATCATTCAGACCATGGTATTCCTGATCTCTATGTATAGATGTGAAAGTTGGACAGTGAAAAAGGTGGATAAGAGAAAAATCAACTCCTTTGAAATGTGTTGGATGAGGGCTTTGTGGATACCATGGACTGCGAAAAAGACTAATAACGGGGTGTTAGAACAAATTAAACCAGAACCATCATTAGAAGCTAAAATGATGAAAGTGAGGTTATCATACTCTGGACACATAATGAGAAGACATTATTCTCTAGAAAAGAGAATAATGCTGGGAAAACCAGGGAGTAGAAAAAGAGGAAAGCCAAACAAGAGATGGATTGATTCCATAAAGGAAGCCACAGATCTGAACTTACAAGATCTGAACAGGGTGGTTTATAACAGATGCCCTTGGAGGTCACTGATTCATAGGGTCGCCATAAGTTGTAATTGACTTGAAGGCACATAACAACAAGCGTGGTTTGCTAAGGCAAAACAAGGCCTGCCCACCTCTTCTTTATAGCTCAGTTCCCAAGACTGGTCTCCAGAAAACCCATAGTTTAGTAGCAGAGTGCATGGTTTGAAAGCAAAAGGTCCAAGGCTCAGTCTCTGGCATCTGCAGGTTGGGCTGCAAAGGCCCCTGCTTGAAACTCCAGAGAGCCACTGCCAGTCATTGTAGGCAGTACTGAACTAGATGGTCCATTAGTCGGGCTCAGTATAAGGCAGCTTCCCATGGTGTCAAGTATCTCGAGTAATGGGTATTTCTGCTGTAGAACACATGTAGGTAAATGCATGTGCTTGAACTAGGGACTTACAAGAACTGAACAGGGTGGTTTATAACAGATGCCCTTGGAGGTCACTGATTCATAGGGACGCCATGAGTCTAATCAACTTGAAGGTACATAACAACAACGAACAGGGACAGAGAACTTTGATTCAGTGTGCATTTAAACTTTCCATTCTGAAACAATACGAGAACTGAAACACAACCGTCCTTCAAAATTTGCCCTTCTCTGAATTTTGCAGTGCAGTTCTCCAATCAAGCAATGTATACAAAAGTGTGCACAAAAATGCACATATTAGTGAAAATAACATCCAGAAATACAATATTATTAGGGAAAATTGATTTGCAAAAAAAGGGTACATTAGGCAAAACTGCATACAAAAATGGATACACTGGGAGACATTTTATTGAATGATTGATTGATTGATTGATTGATTGATTGATTGATTGCATCTGTATACCACCCCATAGCTGAAGCTCTCTGGGCGGTTTACAACAATTAAAAACTTTAAAAACAAATACACAAATTTAAAACACATTTTTTAAAAGCAATTTAAAAACACATGCTGAAATGCCTGGGAGAAGAGGAAAGTCTTGACCTGGTGCCAAAAAGATAACAGTGTTAGCGCCAGGCACACCTCGTCAGACAGATCATTCCATAATTTGGGGGCCACCACTGAGAAGGCCCTCTCCCTTGATGCCACCCTCCCAGCTTCCCTTGGAGTAGGCACCCAGAGGAGGGCCTTAGATGCTGAGCGTAGTGTATGGGTGGGTTCATGTCGGGAGAGGCGTTCCATCAGGTATTGTGGTCCCAAGCCGTGTAAGGCTTTATAGGTCAAAACCAGCACCTTGACTCGAGCTCAGAAACATACAGGCAGCCAATGCAAGCAGGCCAGAATCGGTTTTATATGTTCGAACCGTCTGATCCCTGTTACCAATCTGGCTGCTGCATTTTGCACAAGCTGCAGTTTCTGAACCATCTTCAAAGGCAGCCCCACGTAGAGTGCATTGTAGTAATCTAACTTGGAGGTTACCAGAGCATGGACAACTGAAGCCAGGTTATCCCTGTCCAGATAGGGGTGTAGCTAGGCCATCAACCAAAACTGGTAGAAGGCACTCCGTGCCACCGAGGCTACCTGAGGCTCAAGTGACAAACATGGTTCTAGGAGAACCCCCAAGCTATGAACCTGCTCCTTCAGGGGGAGTGCAACCCCATCCAGGACAGTTTGGACATCCACCATCCGGTCAGAAGAACAACCCACTAGCAGCATCTCAGTTTTGTCTGGATTGAGCCTCAGTTTATTACCCCTTATCCAGTCCATTGTTACAGCCAGGCACTGGTTCAGCACATTGACAGCCTCACCTGAAGAAGATGAAAAGGAGAAATAGAGCTGTGTGTCATCAGCGTACTGATGGCAACACACTCCAAAACTCTGGATGACCACACCCAACAGTTTCATGTAGATGTTGAACAGCTTGGATGGCTTTAAAAGAAGATTAGACTAATTCATGGAGGACAAGGCTATCAATGGCTACTAGCCATAATGGCTGTGCTGTGCCACCCTAGTCAGAGGCAGCATGCTTCTGAAAACCAGTTGCCGGAAGCCTCAGGAGGGGAGAGTGTTCTTGCACTCGGGTCCTGCTTGAGGGCTTTCCCCAGGCACCTGGTTGGCCACTGTGAGAACAGGATGCTGGACTAGATGGGCCATTGGCCTGATCCAGCAGGTTAGTGTAATTAGGATTTCCAGGTAAGTGTAATTAGGATTGCAGGCTTAATGACATATTCACTAATAGGCAAAAAACCTTGCGGTTTAAGAACGTACCTATAGCCCACAGATATTTCTATGAAACTTTAAAAAGCAGGGAAATTAGGCAGCTATAATGAATGCACCAGTGGAGCAGGAGACCTGAACTCCTCTCTGAGATATTGGACTGCCCTACAAATTTGTCAGAATGCAAACACCATTTGGGTTGGTCTTTCACAGTCCAATCCACTTGCTGTGTAGCTTGGAAGAATTTGGTAACGTGTCTCTGAGCATGTGGTGAGTGGTGGCAACACCTGCCATCTCCAAAGATAGAGAATTATATTTGTGTATGGTTTTTGGTGTTCTTCTTACTTTGCTTCTTTCCCGTCTTACTAATGTTTCTACAGAGAATCTAAAGTAGAAAATTTTATTTTCCTCATTATTCATCCCAGAAATCTGTGTCAAATTTATTTTATTAATTTCAAAGCCTTTTTATTGGTCAATGTCATATGATGGTGCAGACAGCCTTTTGTGTTTCAAATTGGAGATTATGTTCTATTTCTATTTTGGGTCCATTAACAGTGGAATCTGAAACTGCAGTTTGATGTAAAATCAGACTGATTCCAATAATTTGCTACTTCAGCAATGACTCTTAGCTGTGGGGGAAAAGAGGATGCATGTTTTCAGCCTGCTATGTTTAAACCACTTAATTTAAGGCTAGGTGGGTGCAGACAATTAAAAACATAGAGCATACCTAGAATTTTGCTAGAATATATTTCACCTCCCACTGTTTTATCTTGTGCAAATTGAGACACTCCTGAGGTCCACTAGAGACTATTCTGCAGAAGTCAATGCCATTATTCCACAACTATGTTTGGAGTTTTTTTAGTGCAAATTTTGCTCTGCTTCACATATTCACAGAAATAGAAACAAAAGAAAATGATTTCCTATAAAAAATTTTTTCACTAAAATTGCAAAGTAAATCAGACATATTTAAAGTGACCATCTGAACTATATCAACTGTCTTAATGTTGCTTCCTCCCTGCTAAAACAAGATCAGCACAGCACATGTCTTCTTTCTGTTCTTTGGGCTGATTGCAGGTGTTGCCACCACTCACCATATGCTCAGAGGCACATGTTACCAAATTCTTGCAAGCTACACAGCAAGTGGATTGGACTGTGAAAGACCAACCCAAATGGTGTTTGCATTCTGACAAATTTGTAGGGCAGTCCAATATCTCAGAGAGGAGTTCAGGTCTCCTGCTCCCCTGATGCATTCACTATAGCTGCCCAATTTCCCTCCTTTTTAAAGTTTGATAGAAATATATGTGGGCTATAAGTACGTTCTTAAACTGCAAGGTTTTTTGCCTATTAGTGAATTTATCTACCTTGGACACTAGCCATCCTCTTATGGCATGGTGCAAATATGGGAGCTGCTTCTTCAGATCTTTGGAAGCTTCATTTTTGCCTACTTAGGGGGGGAGGTTCTTGTTTCCCATTTCTGCCTTAAGAACAACAAAGGAGTCATAGGAGATAGATGGGCTGTGGATCATCAAAGTTCCTATACAAAACCCCAAAACAGCATGAACAGATAAATGTAACTAAGCAGTACAGGTATTTAAATTCATTTCTCAGAGTTCTGCATGGGCCTTTTTCCGTTCAGTGAAAGCTGCCTTATGCTAGATCAAACTGTTTGCCCATCTAGTCCGGTATTGTCTTCTCTGACTGTCAGCAGCTCTCCAGGGTGTGAGGCAGAGGTATCCCCCATCACCTGTTACCAGATCCATTTTTCATTGGAAATACTAGGGATTAAACCCGGGATGTTCTGCATGCAAAGTGTGTGCTCTACTGTTGAGTTTTGTTCCTTCCCCAATACAAACACACAAGATCTGTAGATCCTGAGCCAATTATTGCTGTCTCCAATAATCAGAGCTACTGCAGTCTCTGACCTTTAGACTGTACTAGATGTTTTTTCTGTTATTGACTTGTTCAATACCTTAATTCGACTGTCTCTTCAGAAAGGCACACAAATGATTAACACTGTTGTGTCAGCGACTGCTTTTGCTTTTCAGTCAATGGGACTTACCACCAAATCTGTATTTCCTGAGGCTCCAAGTGCCAGCTGGCCACTGTGTGATTAGTTTGGCTTAATGCAGTGGTTCTCAAACTTTTTTGGTTCGTGGCGCACTGTAAAACATATAAAAATTTTCTGGCGCACTTCATGTACAAAATTTATATATATATTAATTGATCATGGATGTAATAAATCTCTATACAAATGGGTTTCTTCTCATTTTTAAAATATACTTTCATAATATTCGCAGCACACTTAGTCACCTCTTGCGGCACACCAGTGTGCCGCGGCGCACCATTTGAGAATCACTGGCTTAATGGATACAGATTCATGGGGGAAGTGGTGTAGAACTTCCTCCTATACAAGCTCCACAACAGCTCTCTACAGTATGCAAATTCCTAGCTATACATTGTGCAAGCGTGATTTTCAGCATATAAGAATACTCATATCACCAGTATTGAAGAAAGATTCTACTGCTTGCCCAGTTGGATTCTATACGTGGAACGAAGGAGGGGAGGTGTGCCATTTTGTCTTGATCCAGGGCTGTCTCCTCAGGTGCAAACTCACCATATTAGGTAAGCCAAGGTACTGCCACCCATCTGGAATATGGGGTAGAGAGAAAAATGCTGGCTTACCTCATTGATCTGACATAATGTATGTTAAGTTCTTGAATACTCTAAAGAACTATATTAACACTCAAGTGGTGGTGTTATAATCCTAATACACAACAGAAGATCTCTCTAAAATCCATAACCATTATTTTTCTAAAAAAACAGGTCATAGTTTCACCATCTCCACTTCCAAGGTGATATCTACAGCATACATTTACAGCATATTGCTTCCTCCAAATAATTCTGTGAGTTGTAGTTTGTTAAGGACGAATTGTAGCTCTTTGAGAGGTAAACTATAGTTTCCAGGATTCTTTGGTGAGATGCCATGTGCTTTAAATGTATGATGTGGATGTGACCCAAGTCTGTATAAAAGGTAGTGCATCACAATGGTTAGAGTACTTGGGATTTGGCTGTGGGAAACACCAGTTCAAGCCTCTCTTTGTTCAACCATGAAGTTCACTGAGCAGTGTTGGGCAATTAATTATATTTCACCCCATCAGGGGGATGATGAAAATAAAAGGAAACAAGTGTTGTATGGTTCCCATACTGCATGTCTGTGGTGAGGATAATTCATTTCCCAAAATAACATGTAGGCTGCATACACACCATATGTTTAAAGCGGATGACTTTCCCAAAGAATCTGGGAACAGCAGTTTGTTAGGGGTGCTGGGAATTGTAGCTCTGTGAGGGGTAAACTACAGTTCCTTGGATTCTTTGGGGGATGTCATGTGCTTTAAACATATGGTGTACATGCAGCCATATTTCCACCATAAAAATGACTGCCATATTGGAAAAGGAATTCCCCCTTCCGCTAGGTCAGATTGGCCAGTGACTCTACTTGTACATGTTACATTTTACTCCATTTTGCTTGTTATCTCTTTCTGTAACATGGTACAGCTCACTTGTTTAGCTAAGTCATCAAGTGATAACTGCTCTCTGTGGTTATGTTTTCCCTTAGCTGCTTGGTCTAGGGGAAAGTTTTTCAGGCAAAAGAAATACATTGTGTTTGAACCATGCCTACTCAGAAATAGGTCCTATTAAATTCAGTGGAGCTTACTCTAAGGCAAGTGGGATTAGGGTTGCAGTACTTTTAAAGAAGACATGTGTTGGCAATTTGCAATATAATCTTATGACTATTTATTCAGAACCAATTTGCAACAGGATTTTTTCCTAGGAAATGTTTACAATCTGTTACTCCAGGTCAGTGTGCACAGGACTGTCATGCCAGTTGAGCAATAGTTTTTAAGTAATCATTGTCTAGAGAAGAATGTAGCAAGCGACCTGGGGGTATACATGCGTATTCAATGACCAGTGAGAATCCTGCACATCCAAGGCTCAACTGGCACAATTGTCCTATGGACATTGACCTTGGAATAAACCTCACTGAACATAGTGCAAATACATCCTGGGAATAAACCCTATTGCAGATTGCTTCTGCATAAACTGGCAAAGGGTTGCATTGCAAATTTTTGGTGCCTGATTTGAGTGATTAATAACTAGCACTACAGTGCAATCATCTGAACAGGTTGAAATTCAGATTGTCAATTTTTGAGTCCAAAGGTTTTGATACCATAGGTGAGACCAAGAGCTAGAGGCTGGATGGGGCCAGGAAAGATTGATACTTTGCACTCATGGACACTGTGTAAAATGCCCCCAGCCACCTTCACATGCTGTCTTCCAAATAATGTGTCCAGCACCACATTGGAGTACATTGCATAAGTACAAGATGTAAGCATGCATAATCCTTAATAATTAGCTGACATGCATGAGTCTGGCAGCCGGGCTATTAGAAATAATGAAGGCAGAGTCCATTCTTTAAAATATTGGATGTACTAACATTCAGGAAAGCAGCTAGGAGTCCCAGAGGGCAGTTTTAGATTTAATGGGCTTAAGTTATAGGCGGCTAGATTTTGGTTGAACATTCTGAGAAATGTCTTAACAGTAATAGCAGTTCAACAATGAAACCCATTACCTGGGTTGGCATTTTTCTTGCTATAAGTCTTTAAGCAAAGACTGGGTGATCATCCACTGGGGATGGTCTACCTCTGGATTTCCTGCCCTGGGCAAGAGGATGGAATAGGTGGTTTATAAGATCTCCTCCAACTCTGATTCTGTGTAGATGGGGGAAATTGGCAGCTCCCTACCCCCCACCCCCACCGCCCTGGGCTCCTACTGGGAGGGAGGGATAGAAATAAAATAAATAAATAAATAAAAATGCACCCACACCCTAGAAGAAGCCTCCACTTAAGTTGTTTTCATGACAATTTTTAATAATAGCTCAGAAACTATTAATAACTGTTTCTGGCCTTGCTGAATCTGATAATTAAAGGGCATTTGTTTCCACTTGCCTTCATCCAAATCCACAGTTATGCAGACAGGATAAATCCTTTGTATCCTTATGAAGTGGCTTAGATTGGCCTTGTACAAAAATGATCTGAAGAAAATAATAATCCTGTCCTTTCCCTTTTAGTTTTTGTTGTTGTTATATGCCTTCAAGTCGATTACGACTTATGGCGACCCTATCAGTGACCTCCATTAGCATCTATTGTAAACTACACTGTTCAGATCTTGTAAGTTCAGGTCTGTGGCTTCCTTTATGGAATCAATCCATCTCCTGTTTGGCATTCCTCTTTTTCTTCTCCTTTCTGTTTTTCCCAGCATTATTGTCTTTTCTAGTGAATTAGGTTTTTTCATTATGTGTCCAAAGTATAATAACCTCAGTTTCATCATTTTAGCTTCTAGTGATAATTCTGGTTTAATTTGTTCTAACACCCAGTTATTGGTCTTTTTCGCAGTCCATGGTATGCGCAAAGCTCTCCTCCAACACCACATTTCAAATGAGTTGATTTTTCTCTTACCTGCTTTTTTCACTGTCCAACTTTCACATCCATACATAGAGACCGGGAATACCATGGTCTGAATGATCCTGACTTTAATGTTCAGTGGTACATCTTTGCATTTGAGGACCTTTTCTAGTTCTCTCACAGCTGCCCTCCCCAGTCCTAGTCTTCTTCTAATTTCTTGACTATTATCCCCATTTTGGTTAATGACTGTGGCAAGGTATTGATAATCCTTGACAAGTTCAATGTCCTCACTGTCAACTATGAAGTTACATAAATCTTCTGTTGTCATTCCTTTAGTCTTCTTGACGTTCAGGTGTAGTCCTGCTTTTGTGCTTTCCTCTTTAACTTTCATCAGCATTCGTTTCAGATCATTACTGGTTTCTGCTAATAGTATGGTATAGTCTGCATATCTTAAAATATTGATATTTCTCCCTCCAATTTTCACACCTTCTTCATCTTGGTCCAATCCAGCTTTCCGTATGATACGTTCTGTGTATAGATTAAACAAATAGGGTGATAAAATGAAAGAACACCCTTTTCTATTGGGAACCAATTGGTTTCTCCATATTCTGTCCTTACAATAGCCTCTTGTCCAGAGTATAGGTTGTACATCAGGACAATCAGACGCTGTAGCACCCCAATTTCTTTTAATGTACAAATGCTAAATGGAAAAATGAAGGCCTGGCAAAAGGAACGCTTTTGAGCAGCCATCAAGTTTGTCTGAACTAATCTTATGGAAACTAGCAGAGATTTGCTTTGGAGAAGCAACAGTTTCACTGATCAGAAAATCAGATTAAATTATAGGTACCGATTAAGAGAAATTGGTGTGGGAGAGCAGCTGATGGAAGGTCACTGCTGAATGTTTGCATCATGGCAGGGATCCCTTTTGGGGAATCTTCACCCTCTCTAAACTCTGACAGTGGCCAGCCGGATGCCTATGGGAAGCCTGCAAGCATGACCAGAGTGCAATAGCATTTCCCCCACTTGTGATTTCCATCAACTGGTATTTGATGCAAATTACACTTATCTTACAATTATGAAGTTCCCTTATCTACATTAGCTCTTAAAGCTATTACAGAAGCCCTGTCCAGATACCCTGCATCTGGATACTCTGAGCAGCTGCTGAGGCTAAGTACCCTTGCAAGGCTACTGGCACTGATGCCTAAAAAGGGGTTTGTTAGGTGGCAGACTGCTACCAGCCACTGTTTAAAACAGGACTGGAGAGGGAAACCTTTGGCCCTCCAGATATTGCTGGACTACAGCTCCCATCATCCCTCCCCACTGGCCATCCTTGGTGGGGCTGATGGGAATTGGAGTCCAACAGCATCTGGAGGACCACAGACTTCCCAGCTCCAGTTTAAAATAAGGGAGGGCAACCTTAGGCCCGGGATCCAAATGTGGCCTTCCGGACCCCAGGACTCTCCTCAGTCCACATCCTTCATTGGCCTCTTTGAGTGCTTTTGCCTGGCTAGAATGTGTGCTTGAACTGCGGTGAGGCCTCTTGCTTGTCTGGATGGAGAGATGGGTGAAGAAACTTCTTGATGTTTGTACAGCAGGAATGTAGCCTACTGTATAAAGCAGAGGTGGTGGGAATCTTTTGGCCCTCCAGAAGTTGCTGAACTACAACTCCCATCAGCCAATGGCCCCACATGATAAGTGTAGTTCTGACTGCAACATCTGGTCATAGGTTCCCCACATCTGGTATAAAGAATAAGAGTCATATCTGTTGCTCTGCCCACTTTATTGCCTTAGGCCCCTCCTACACTGGCATGTGGACCTCACAAGGTTGCCTGTGAGAGACTGTGGCCCTCTGGCTGAGGTTCTCCACTCCTGATTTAAAAATTCCCACAATGCCCTGTAGCAATGCTATGTCCAATGCTTTGGGTCATTATGGGAAAATTTAAATGTTGACTGGAAGAGTAGCTGCTGCCAGGTAAGCCTGCTGTGCTCACAGGCACAGAAGAGGGCCCATGGAAGGCACTACATTTAGGCCCCTTCAAGTCTGGAGTCAGGGAGTTTCCTTCTCCCTATGGTTGCAGAATTATGATGGTTTTGAGATGATGGTCACATGATAGGATACAGTGGTGCACAATGGTGGAATTATTCTTTGATGGGAAAGAGTCAGCTACAAGAAGGAGTTTAGGGTGGCTCCTGCGCCTTCAATAGTAGTGTAACGACAAGGTTACTGGGCCATTAATAGTAGTGCGAAAGGGGACATTTCAGCAGGTTGCACTTGCATGACAAACAATATTAAAGGTGAAGGAGCCTTGTCTTCTTTTGCGTCTGGCCATCCTGTCATGGAACAGTGCTGAAACATTGGTTTAAAGTCAACACAGCCATTCTATGAAAATAAAGCAAGAGAAAGGGAAAAATAATCTACAGATCAGGTTTATGACTGTGCCTTAGCTGCCTCAGTGGTTGACTCTGCTCCACTTGCAATAAAACTCCATGCTATTAAGGCGTGACAGCACGGCACTGCACTGCTGTTGTAGTTACTGGGCTGATAAGCAGCACCGTGTCAAAGGTCAACAACCTTTCCCCACCTTCACAGCTTGGAAGCCCTACTGTCTGTGTAAAAGCTGCATGATGGGCAAAAAATTAAACAGGTGCAGCTTTTTCTCAGCACAGAGATGCTATGGTGGGGTGTTGCATAAACCTCCTGTCTGACCTCCCATCTTAATCCGGGCATGTACTGATATTGCTAGCTAAGGCCAGACATCAGAAGCTAGGTGGATGATCACCAGAAACAGGGCTTTTTCTGCTGTGGTGTCTGATAATGAAATGCCCTCCCAGTCATACTTGCCTGGTGCCCACCCTATGGTATTTTAATGGTAGTTCTCCCAAGCTTTTGGTGGGATGCAATTGTGGAATAGTTTGACTATTTATTAATACTGATTAATCACAGAAGTGGAAGGGACTTCAAAAGTCATCTAGTCCAATCCGCTGCTACAGCATCCCTGGTAGGTGGCTATCCAGCCTCTGCTTAAAAGTCTCTTAATGAAGAACAGTCCACCACTGTTCAAGCCAGTCTGAGGGTAGAAACACACTCACTGTTCTGCTCATTCCAGTGCATCTCCACCTCTCTCTTTTGAAAACAGGGGCACATGTCAGCTTGAGTGCATTTTTTAAAAAATTCGGCATCAAAGAGATTTCACAACTGATCAGCAAATCAACCCATTCCCCCTCCAAGTGTGGCTCATGGAAACGCTTTAATCTGGTGACTATTGTGTTTACAGTCTGACTCTGTTCTATTATCAAACAGCTTCTACTATCAAGAAATTCTTCTTAATGTTTAGTCTAAATTCTTTTTTTTCCCCTTGTAATTTGAACCTGCTCATTTAGCCCCTATCTTCTGGGGCAACAGGAAACAAGTTTGTTCCATCAAACTGGGGGGAGTAGGAAATACTTGAGGAACAGCGCTCACTACCCCTTGGAGTTGTCCCAGCAGCAAGTTCCTCACTAGCGAGGGTGTTTAGGGATATAGGAAACTTCCTATATTGAGTTAGAGCACTGGTCTTTCCAACTCAACACTGCTGAATGATGGTAGCTCCCCAGGTTCCAGGAAAGAGTTTTCCTCAGCTAGAGTAACCGGATGTGAAAGAGTACAGAAGTCCTTCATCTTTACCTGCTGAAATTTCCTGTTCTCCATACCTTCTTCTACACCAGGGTTGGGAACATCAGGCACAAGAGCCAATTGTAGCCCTCCAGGCCTCTCTTTCTGGCCCTTTGGACTCTCCCCAGCCACATCCTCTCTCCCCAGGCAACACCTCTCACTGGGCTTGCCTTGCACCTTTCAGGAGTTTTTGCCTGGCTGGAATGTGTCCTTGAATTCTGATGCCTCTTTGTTGGTTGGATAGTGGACAGAAAGGTGTGCGCAGAAACTAGAAGCTTACATTAATTGCTGTGCTCCCTTTTGCCTCTGGCCCTTGGAAGGTTGCCTAGAAAGGAATGTGGCCCTTGGGTTGAAATAGGTGTCCACTGCTATTCTACACCTATTAAAAAGACTCATTTTTTATCTAGCTATTTTATTCTCAGCCCTACCTGGAGATGCCAGGGATTGAACCTGGGGCCCTTTGAGTGCAAAACATGTCTTTTACCACTGAGGTATAGTCTTTCCCATCTATGGCCATACTACCCTGAACACACCCCATCTCGTCTGATCTCGGAAGCTAAGCAAGGTCAGGCCTAGTTAGTACTTGCATGAGAGATCGCCTGGGAATACCCGGTGCTGTAGGCTTAGAGGAAGGCAATGGTAAACCACCTTTGAATACTTCTTATCATGAAAACCCTATGAATACATGCAAAAAAGATTCATAGGGTTGCCATAAGTCATAATCGACTTAAAGGCACATTAACAATGACATAGTTTTCCCCCAAGGATTGTGGCCTAAGGCACAATTTCTCACACTTCAGCTGCTGGGGTAGTTGTTTTGTTGTTGCTACCTTATTATAAGGCAATCATGTTTTTCTAGTAGAACATAAACCCCAAGGACCATCACCCTCTTGGCTTTTATAGCTGCTGAGAAGGCATGAATACAACAGCAGGTGGCTTTTAAAAAACC
Organism: Rhineura floridana; assembly: GCF_030035675.1. Classification (NCBI taxonomy): domain Eukaryota; kingdom Metazoa; phylum Chordata; class Lepidosauria; order Squamata; family Rhineuridae; genus Rhineura; species Rhineura floridana. The sequence continues at coordinate 187,484,991 of NC_084482.1, forward strand.
CACAATCTTCATTAATGTGTAGGATTCCCCTCCAGCAACGTGCTATTTAAAAAAAAATGTAATTCTAAAAATTGTTGCAAGCTGTCCTAAGCAGCACTGTTTCTATAAGTGGAAGGGTGGCATATAAATTATCCTGTGATAAAATAAAATAGTGGAGGCAATGGGGCTCACGTATTGACCCTTGGTATGTGTGTTATTATCAGCATGCCCTTGTTTTCATCATCTCTGAAACGGAGGGGATGAACTCAGCCCCTAAGAGCGCCAGCAGGTGAAACGGCGCGTTTCCAAACTCTTGGGAGTAGCTTTGGCATTCTGACCGGAAGGAGGCAGTGGCGACATGCACCTGTCCGCTCAGCCAGTGCTATAGAGACGGAGGAGGGAACACCATAGAGATCTGCCAAAGTAAGGCTTGTGCAACTGAAAACTTCGCAGGCAATCGGCCGTGGAAGTTTCTCAGTCCTCCGCTCTTATACCCTGGGAGAACTCCCCTTTGCGAAGGGCGGTAAGTCACTTTGTGGTCTTATAAATGAGCGAGCCGTCGCTGGGACGACGCGTGCATGAGACTGCGGGGTTTAGATCAATTTTTCTAAGGAACTGAGCCTGCTTTGAACATTTTCCTGGAAGTTAAGCCTTACTGAAGTCGGGACTTAACTTCTGAGTAGACATGTGATGATAGGGTTGCGCCGCGAAAGTGTCATAGGGGCATTTGTCAATCTGGCTCCTTATTGAGGAGAGTTACCTTTGCTCGTCAGAAACAACAAAAATGAGTCTCTTTGTCTCTCTCTCTCTCTCTGTTTGTTTGGCCACTGTTCATAACATAATTATCACCGTCCGTAGTTTTCTGCACTTCATTTCCTTGTTACCTCACTGTTTACAATTCCTCCCGTCCCACCCGCCCCCAAAATCTGCAACTCGGAGTAATACTTCATGCATCTGAGGAAGCGGCCTATGGTCCATGGAAGCTTATTCCATAATAGCTTTGTAAAAAAAGTTTTAAGGTGCTTTTTAAACGATCTTTTTTCTGGATTTTGTGTGTGTGAAGTTTCAGTGAGATCAGGGATAGGGAAATGCCCTTTCAGTTTTAAAGTACACATGTCCAAGAAAGACTTTCAATGACAATAATAATAATTTGTGATGTTGTAACTTGATGTTGACTACCTTCGAAAGGAGAAACAGGTACCTTGGGAGTTACAAGAGCTGTCATTTAACTTATGCAAGAAGGTGTAGTTAGTATGAAATCTCTAATGTCAGTCGGTATAAAGGTTTGAGGTTTTGCAATAACTGCCATGTAAGTAGAACAGTTCGTTTTATATACTAAGACAGATATCTTTACACACACACACAGAGCTAGCTAGCTATTAAGTCAATAACTTAAGGCAGGGGTGGGTAGAAGGTAGACTGGGATCTACTGAGAGATCTCAGATTTGCAGTAGATCAGCAAAAATTCTTACTTCCAAATGCTTAGCAGCACCAGCAGCACCACCCCCATCCCCAATAGGCTGATGAAATGAAGAAAGCTTGGAAACTAGGGGTGGATTTTTGAAAGGATGGTGAGCGCAGTTCTGGTACTGAAAACAAATTTCTGGATTGAAATATGCTCAGAAGCACCCTGATCCTGAAATCACCCCATTCACCCACCGCTGTTTTGCACCTGGTTCCAGTTGGTGGACCTTGGAGTTCTAGTAAAACAACAACAACCCCCAAAGTAGATCTTAGAAACCTGAAGTCTACCCACCCTGGCGTAATAGAACTGACTTGTTCAGAGGCAGCAAACCTCTCTGATTACTGTGCTGCTGGACAAACAGAGTGGAATGGGTGATCAGCTGGTAGGGCAGGGCCTACTACTGGATCACAGATTGGGGAGGTTGCAAAAGCAGCATTACTGACATGCAAATACACAAAAGGCAGTGTTGGCCATCATCTTGAATGGCTTTAAAAGAAGACTAGACAAATTCATAGAGGATAAGGCTATCAGTGGCTACTGACCATTATGGCTGTGTTCTACCTCTACTCTTGGAGGGAGTATGCCTCTGAATTAGAGATGGAAAGATCTGTCAATTTCAATTCTCAGTTTTTCATTTTCAGTTCTCCACATTTTTGCAGTAATCTGCTATTTAAAAAAAACTCATGAAAATTCTCCAGCATTTTAGTGTAAATTTATCCTAATAAACAGGAGGCAATTTTAAGTACTGTACACATTTTTATAAACAATTTCTCATCATATAATGCATTTTTGTATGTTGTTCATTTTTATGTCCAATTTCCCCTAACATAATGTATTTTTGTAAACATTGTTTGGTTTGCAAACTGCCTTGTGAGATTCACATAAGTGCAAATTTTGAAGGATGGCTGTGTTTTGGATTTTGTGTTGTCTCAGAAAGTGCAAATTTGATAGAATCGGCTTGATATGTAAACTGAATTGAATTTCTCGCCCATCCCTACTGGTTGCTGGGAATCACAGAGTTCTGCTGCACTCAGGTCCTGCTTGCAGGCTTCCCATAGGCATCACGTTGGCCACTCTGAGAACAGGATGCTAGACTAGATTGGCCATTGTTCAAATATATGATAAAAAGGGTCTGAAAATGCATGTTTGGGCTAAAGATGGGTCCCAAGTTGAAAACTATTGTCCATCTGGCTGGCCACTGTTGCAGACAGAGTATTGCCCTAGTCGGACTATTGACCTGATGCAGCAGGACTTTCTGTTACATTGTTTTTGGCAAGAAAAATTTTATTGGCTGAATTTCAATTTAAAGTACAGCATGCTCTCTCTAGTGCAGACTGCATAACTTGTGACCCACTAAAATGGATGCAGGGCCCACTGGTGCCTGATAAATTTGTTGGTGCTGTCAGCCCAGGTCTGCAAAAATGGAAAAGTTGCCCACACCTGTCAGGCCTGTATGGATGGCTGGTGAGCTGCACTTCGTGCAACGGGTCACAACTTACGCAGGCACCCACAAGTCATTTTTTATTCTGTCAGCTGATGTTCAACAACCTTCTGCTTCTTTAACAGCTTTGTAAATAAGCCCACAAAAGTTCTAGCCTGCCAAAAAACCCACAAAAAACCCCACATAGCCTGCATTTTCGTATTGATGATAGAAGAGCAGTAGAAGTTGCTAGCCTCTTAGCAGGCTAGTTAAAAAATTGCCTTCTGCCAAGGAGACTGACAGAAGAAGACTAGAACAATACATCATTTATCTACCAGCATGCTCATTTACCTGCACTGAATATTTAGTTGCCTGTGAGTACCAGGTACAACCAGTACTAAGAGTACTGTGAGGGGAACGGAGTAGTATTGAGCTGAAAGAGGATCACACACAATTTTTTCTAACTGAAAAGGTTTTGGCGGGGAAATCTTAGCTTTTGGGTGTATAGCATAGGACAGGTGTGGGGAACCATTGGCCCTCCAGATGTTGCAGAACATCAGCTCCTATCATCCCCGGCCATTGGCCATGCATGCTGGGGCTGGTGGGAGCTGTAGTTCAGTAACATCTGGAGCACCAAAAGTTCCCCACCCCTAGTATAGGTAATGCTGTACTTTTAATGGAATTTATCATGACCACACACAAAAATGATGGATCAGACCAAAATCCTATCTAATCCAGTCTCCTGGTAGGGACAGGGGAGAAATTTGATTCAGGTCACATTTAAAGGAGAGTCTACCTAATTCAAACTTTCCAAAATACAGCCATCCTTCAAACTTCACACTTGTCTGAATTTTGCAGTGCAGTTCTACAGCCAAGTAATATTACAAAAATGCTGAGTAAGAAGTAACTAGGGTAAGGTGTGTATAAAAATATACGTATTCAGGAAAATATACTTTGCAAACTTGTATATCATGAGAAATTAGCACTAACATGCTGCTGATGTGGAAATGTGAAGAACTGCAGACTGGAAAAATGAGAAAATGAGAGAAACAGAAATGGACAGATTCACCCATCCCTGTTTCCAGCAGTGGTCAATCAGATGTCTCTGGGAAGCCCATATGCAGGACATGACTGCAATAGCCCTCTCCTTAATCCCCAGCAGCTGGGATGCAGGGACATGGTGTTTCTGAAAGAAGCATAAGACCATTATAACTACTAGCCGTCGATAGCCATGAATTTGCCTGATATCCTTTCAAAGGTGTCTTAAGTTAGTAGCCAGTACCTTGTTGGCTATTTCTGTATTTGGACGCATGTTCAAGGAACTCAGCCATTGAGTATAATTAAGAACATAAGAAGAGCCTGCTGGATCAGGCCAGTGGCCCATCTAGTCCAGCATCCTGTTCTCACAGTGGCCAACCAGGTGCCTGGGGGAAGCCCGCAAGCAGGACCCGAGTGCAAGAACACTCTCCCCTCCTGAGGCTTCCGGCAACTGGTTTTCAGAAGCATGCTGCCTCTGACTAGGGTGGCAGAGCACAGCCATCACGGCTAGTAGCCATTGATAGCCCTGTCCTCCATGAATTTGTCTAATCTTCTTTTAAAGCCGTCCAAGCTGGTGGCCATTACTGCATCTTGTGGGAGCAAATTCCATAGTTTAACTATGCGCTGAGTAAAGAAGTACTTCCTTTTGTCTGTCCTGAATCTTCCAACATTCAGCTTCTTTGAATGTCCACGAGTTCTAGTATTATGAGAGAGGGAGAAATTTTTTTTCTCTATCCACTTTCTCAATGCCATGCATAATTTTATACACTTCTATCATGTCTCCTCTGACCCGCCTTTTCTCTAAACTAAAAAGCCCCAAATGCTGCAACCTTTCCTCATAAGGGAGTCGCTCCATCCCCTTGATCATTCTGGTTGCCCTCTTCTGAACCTTTTCCAACTCTATAATATCCTTTTTGAGATGAGATGACCAGAACTGTACACAGTATTCCAAATGAGGCCGCACCATAGATTTATACAACGGCATTATGATATCGGCTGTTTTATTTTCAATACCTTTCCTAATTATGAACCTGCTCTTCCTAGAATGATTGATTAGCATATTTTCAGGTGAACTTAATTGATTTAACAGTCACACTCATGGAGTGCAATCCTGTGCATGATTACTCAGAAGTAAAGCGCACATCGGATTGTGCTGACAGCTTTCAAGGACTATCATAAAAGGAGCATCACTTCTGCGGCCAAAAACAAACAGCTTCATTATAAAACTTTGGAAAATGCTCAGTAACTCATTTATGCTGTCATTTCAGTGTTCCTTCAACATTCAGAATGGCATTGAGGAATGTGAACTCTGACCTTGACATTGAAAGAAAAACTTCCTCCTTCAGTGTAGAACGACTTACCAATATACTGGATGGAAGTGCTGAAAACACCCGGATCCGGAGGGCAGTAAGTAAGTAGTGTACTTTGAAAGAATGCACTGTTTGTTTAAATGATGATGATGATGCCAGATTTTCTGCTCCCCCCCAACTATTGTTGACCTGTTCTCCTTCACAGTGATAATGCTTAAAAGTATTTTTGTAGCTAAGTAATTCCTCTGATTTTTGTCTGCATCAAAAGATTATAAGTTAAAGCCAAGCTAACTGTATTCTGGGCAACCTCCAGAACTTAAGACAGCTAGACTTATGAGACTAATAGTTTAAAGGGCTCCTCTAAACAATTTCTTTACTGAGCATTCATCCTGTTTTGACTGCACAAAGCTTGTGTGGAGGCAATGCCATGTTTGCTTTTTACTGAACATTCATCCTGATTCGTATGCACAGAGGTTATACGTCTTCCTATCAATTCATCATTGTCTCAAACCTTTTAGTGCATTTCCCTATCACCTTCCTAACTACAAAAGTCTTTTTTTTAAGAAAGTGGATTGTTGTTGTTGTTAGATTTATATCCCATCCTTCCTCCCAGTAGGAGCCCAGGGCGGCACCAGAGCGCTTTAGTTCACTTTAATTGTACAAACCTACATTTCTGATATGTGATTCAATCCCTCCCAAAAATAGTGACAGTCTAGAGGAGATCAAGGGAAGGGAAAAAATCCTTCTAGTCCTCTTGTTAAGGAGGGATGGAAGGAAAGCTGCTCTGTATGGGATTCAGAAATCGAAAGGAGCCTTGAGCAGAGGCCTTTTGTGTAAGGGTAGAAATGTGAAGGCCCAGAAAAAACTTGGGGAATTTTGGGAAGAAAACTGTGGGGTATTTTTTTCCAGGTTTGTTTGTTTTCCCCAATTTTTCTGTGTTTTTTTTCCAGGCCTTCACATCTCCATGTAAGGGTAAGAATATTGAAGTCCTGTACAGTTCTTTCCCTTCCCATGGCTTCTCTCCTGTTACTGGAGAAGGATAGCTGACCACATGCTGTGCATGTGGAAGGTCTTTTCCCAGCTCTGGAGAACTACTGCCAAGGAGAACCATTGGCAGAGGAGACAATACTGAAAAAGATGGACCAGTGGTCTGACTAGGTGTAAGGCAGCTTCCCATGTACATCCAGCCCTTTCATGTAGCCAGCCTTTGCCTCTATGCCTCCCTGTGGAAAAATATTCTGAATTTGGGGACTGTTGCTCTCGGGGCCTGCTCTGGGATTGTGAAGTTCAGCATTGTCTAGCATCCTAAGACTGGCGCTAATACCATTGTTGCTTCTTGATGAGCACGGACCACCAAGGAAAGCCTTAGAAGATTGCTGGTCTCTTCTTCATTAGAGGCTTTTAAGCAGTGGCTGGACAATGGCCCATCATGGCTGTTCTACTGAATTTTCTGCTGCTGGTTTTCTGCTGTATTAGTTTTTATAGTTTTGTGACTTGTTTTGTATTTATATGTATCATTGGGAGCTGCCCAGAGAATTTATATGATTGGGTGGCGCATGCATAGTCAGGATTATTAAACAGCAGTGGCTTTCCACATTGTCAGGTGGTTGAACTAGGTGACCTTTTGTAGGTCACTCCTAACTCTGTGATTTGGTGAAGAAGAGCTATAGGATAATTTTGATCTTAGGGAACGTAGGAAAGCTGCCTTATACTGAATCAGACCATTGATCCATCTAGCTCAGCATTGCCTACTCTGACTGGCAACAGCTTCCCACAGTTTCAGGCAGGAAATCTATCCCAGCCCTACCTGGAGATACTGGGAATTGAATCTGGGACCTTCTCAATGCAAGGAAGATGCTCTGCCACTGAGCTACATCCCTTTCCCCTGCAGTTCTTTCAATAGTGCAAAATGCTCCAGGGAGTGCTTCACTGCCAGAACTGCATGAAGGAACCTGACACAGAGGTTACTTCCTTCTGTACATCTTTTATTGAATGTCAGTGTAAATGCAACCTGGTTTCCCTCTGAGTGATTCCTGTGCCACAGCCTGCTTATAAGACCATTCTATATTCTACAGATGCTGTACTCCAGAATGATCCAGAATTTAACCTTGAAAACCAGTACTTCCTCACCCAGAACGAAAGATATGAAGATTCTGTCAGGAGGTCTATCCACCTCTCAAAAAAGATGAATGAAATGGGATGGACCACAAATGGACCTGAAAGGACTTGCTGTTACAGGTGATTTGAAAACAACAAAATGCTGCTAAAATTGTATTAACTTGCCTGATTTCAACTGATCTAGGTAAGGTAGCCTGTTGGAGTCTAGTGAAATATCTGACCTCCAATATGGTGTGAGATAATTTGCAGGTAGGGACTGCGTACACATGACATAAAATCATAGAACAGTAGAGTTGGAAGGGGCCTATAAGGCCATCGAGTCCAACCCCCTGCTCAATGCAGGAATCCAAATTAAAGCATACCTGAAAGGTGGCAGTCTAGCTGGATGCTTCCAGTGTTGGAGAGCCCACCACCTTCCTAGGTAAATGGTTCTGTTGTTGTACCGCTCTAACAATTAGGTGGTTTTCCCTGACCTTCAGTCGAAATCTGGCTTCCTGTAACTTGAGTGTGTTAGTCCATGTCCTGCACTCTGGGATTTATTGGGAAGGGATCCTGGCCCTCATCTGTGGGACAACCTTTCAAGTACTTGAAGAGTGCTATCATATCTCCCCTCAGTCTTTTCTTCTCAAGGCTAAACATGCCGTTCTTTCAGTCTCTCCTGATAAGGCTTTGTTTCCAGGCCCCTGATCATCCTTGTTGCCCTCTGAACCTGTTTCAGTTTGTCTGCACCCTTCTTAAAGTATGGTGTCCAAAACTGGATGCATAAATAAATACTGAAGATGGGGCTTAACCACTGCCAAATAGAGGGGAACAATTTGGAAATGATAATAATAATAATATAATAAAATTTTATTTGTTAGTCGCCTATCTGTCCGAATTAACGGACACTCTAGGCGACTTACAGCAGCATAATAAAATACAATACACAATACAATAAAAAACAATACACAATACAATAAAATACAACCACATTCATCAATTAAAACTAACATCCAAAACATCAGTTAATACATCATAAACTAATCTAGCTCGAAGTTCCTGTAGGCCTGCCTGAATAGCCAGGTCTTTAAAGCTCGGCGAAAACTCATCAGGGAGGAGGCATGTCGAAGATTGTAGGGGAGAGAATTCCAGAGGGTGGGAGCCACTACCGAGAACGCCCTCTCTCTGGTCCACACCAGCCGAGCTGTTTTGGCCGGTGGGACCGAGAGGAGATCCTGTGTGGCTGATCTTGTGAGGCGGCTTAATTGGTGATACTGGAGGCGGTCCTTTAGATAAACCGGGCCGAAACCGTATAGGGTTTTAAAGGTCAATACCAACACCTTGAATTGGGCCCGGTAAACCACTGGTAGCCAGTGAAGATCTATCAACACCGGGGTGATATGTTCCCGGCGACGGCTATGCGTAATCAAGCGTGCCGCCGCATTCTGTACCAGCTGGAGTTTCCGGACCGTCTTCAAGGGTAACCCCACGTAGAGCGCATTACAATAGTCTAAGCGAGAGGAGACCAGGGCATGTATCACTCGTGGGAGTAGCTGTACAGGAAGGTAGGGTCGCAGCCTCTGTATCAGATGTAACTGATACCAAGCTGCCCGGCTCACTGCCGAAACTTGAGCCTCCATGGACAGCTGGGAGTCAAGAATGACCCCTAGGCTGCGGACCTGGTCCTTCAGGGGTAATCTCACCCCGTTAAACACCAAGTCGATGTCTCCCAACCTTCTCTTATCACCCACGAGTAACACCTCGGTCTTATCGGGATTTAGCTTCAGCCTGTTCTCGCCCATCCATCCACTCACGGACTCCAGGCACTTGGACATGGTCTCCACAGCCAACTCTGGTGAGGACTTAAATGAGAGATAGAGCTGAGTGTCATCCACATATTGGTGACACTGCAGCCCAAAACTCCTGATGATGGCTCCCAGCAGCTTCACATAGATGTTAAATAGCATGGGGGAGAGGATAGAACCCTGTGGCACTCCACAAGTAAGAGGCCAAGGGTCTGAAACCTCATCCCCCAGTGCTACCCGTTGGTACCTGCCTGAGAGATAGGAATGGAACCACCGTAAAACAGTGCCCCCCATCCCCAATCCCTGTAGGCGGTTTAGCAAGATACCATGGTCAACGGTATCAAAAGCCGCTGAGAGATCCAGGAGGACGAGGAAGGTATATTCTCCCCTATCCAACGCCCTCCTCATATCATCTACCAGGGCGACCAAGGCTGTTTCAGTTCCATGTCCAGTCCTGAAGCCCGATTGGAATGGATCTAAATAATCCGCTTCATCCAAGTGCGTCTGTAGTTGTTTAGCCACCACTCGCTCTATCACCTTGCCTAAGAATGGTAAATTAGAAACTGGGCGAAAGTTCTTCAACTCTTGGGGATCCAAGGAGGGCTTTTTCAAGATGGGCCTTATCACTGCCTCCTTGAGGGCTGATGGCATTGCACCCTCTTCCAAGGATGCATTTACCACCGCCTTGATCCCTTCACCCAGCTTCTCCTTGCAGCTCACAATGAGCCACGAGGGGCAAGGATCGAGCAGACAAGTGGTTGGCTTGACAGTAGAGAACACCTTGTCCACTTCCTCAGCGAGAAGAGGCTGAAACCGCTCCCATGGGACCAGAATGCAACTGGCCGATTCTGGCCCACTTCTTGTACCTACGGCGTGCAGAATCGTGCACTTCAGGCGATCGATTTTATCGGTAAAGTGCTTAGCAAATATGTCACAGGAGGCTTTAGAATGTTCCATGGGTTCCTGCGCAACTGGACTGACCAGGCTTCGGACCACTTGGAACAACCTCCTGGGACAACATTCTGCCGATGCAATAGAGGCAGCAAAGAAATCCCTCTTTGCTGCCTTTGTTGCCACATGGTAGGCCGCTATTGCTACTCTAACCAGTGTCCGATCGTCTTCAGTGCGAGACTTCCGCCACCGGCGCTCTAGTCGTCTCACCTCCTGTTTATACTTCTGTTTATGTAGCCTAAAATAGCATTTGCCTTTTTGGCAGCCATATCACACTGTTGGCTAATATTCAGTTTGTGATCAACAATTCCAAGATCTTTTTTGCTTGTAGTATTGCTGACCCAAGTATCTCCCATCTTACAACTGTTCATTTGGTTTCTTTTTCCTAGGTATAGAACTTTGCAGTTGTCCTTGGTAAATTTCATTCTGCTGTTTTCAGCCCAATGCTCCAGCCTATCAAGATCACTTTGAATTTTGTTTCTGACCTCCAGGGTATTAGCTTTGTTGTTGTTGTAATGTGCCTTCAAGTCGACTACAACTTATGGTGACCCTATGAATCAGTGACCTCCAAGAGCATCTGTCATGAACCACCCTGTTCAGATCTTGTAAGTTCAGGTCTGTGGCTTCCTTTATGGAATCAATCCATCTCTTGTTTGGCTTTCCTCTTTTTCTACTCCCTTCTGTTTTTCCCAGCATTATTGTTTTTCTAGTGAATCAGGTCTTCTCATTATGTGTCCAGAGTATTATAACCTCAGTTTCATCATTTTAGCTTCTAGTGATGGTTCTAGTTTAATTTGTTCTAACACCCAGTTATTAGTCTTTTTTGCGGTCCATGGTATCCACAAAGCTCTCCTCCAACACCACATTTCAATTGATTTGATTTTTCTCTTATCCACTTTTTTCACTGTCCAACTTTCACATCCATACATAGAGATTGGGAATACCATGGTCTGAATGATCCTGACCTTAGTGTTCATCATTGCATTTGAGGACCTTTTCTAGTTCTCTCACAGCTGCCCTCCCCAATCCTAGCCTTCTTCTGATTTCTTGACTATTGTCTCCATTTTGGTTAATGACTGTGCCGAGGTATTGATAATCCTTGACAAGTTCAATGTCCTCATTGTCAACTTTAAAGTTACATAAATCTTCTGTTGTCATTCCTTTAGTCTTTTTGACGTTCAGCTGTAGTCCTGCTTTTGTGCTTTCCTCTTTAACTTTCATCAGCATTCTTTTCAAATCATTACTGGTTTCTGCTAATAGTGTGGTATCGTCTGCATATCTTAAATTATTGACATTTCTCCCTCCAATTTTCAGGCAATGGTAAACCACCTCTGAATACTGCTTACCATGAAAACCCTATTCATAGGGTCGCCATAAGTCGGAATCGACTTGAAGGCAGTACATTTCCATTTTTCAATTTTCACACCTTCATCTTGGTCCAATCCCGCTTTCCATATGATATGTTCTGCACATAAACAAATAAGGTGATAAAATACACCCCTGTCTCACACCCTTTCCGATTGGGAACCAATCAGTTTCTCCATATTCTGTCCTTATAGTAGCCTCTTGTCCAGAGTATAGGTTGCGCATCAGGACAATCAGATGCTGAGGCACCCCCATTTCTTTTAAAGCATTCCATAGTTTTTCATGATCTACACAGTCAAAAGCTTTGCTGTAATCTAGAAAGCACAGGGTGATTTTCTTCTGAAATTCCTTGCTCCGTTCCATTATCCAACGTATGTTTGTGATATGATCTCTGGTGCCTCTTCCCTTTCTAAATCCAGCTTGGATGTCTGGCATTTCTCACTCCGTATATGGTAAGAGCCTTTGTTGTAGAATCTTGAGCATTACTTTACTTGCATGGGATATTAAGGCAATAGTTCGAGAATTACTGCATTCCCTGGGATCCCCTTTCTTTGGAATTGGGATATATATTGAACGCTTCCAGTCTGTGGGCCATTGTTTAGTTTTCCATATTTCTTGACAGATTTTTGTCAGAATTTGGACAGATTCAGTCCCAGTAGCTTGTAGCAACTCTGTTGGTATGCCATCTGTTCCTGGTGATTTGTTTCTTCTAAGTATTTTAAGAGCAGCTTTCACCTCACATTCTAAAATTTCTGGTTCTTCATCATACAGTTCCTCTGTGAATGAATCTGTCATCCTGGTATCTCTTTTATAGAGTTCTTCAGTGTATTGCTTCCATCTTCCTTTTATTTCATCTCGGTCAGTCAATGTGTTCCCCTGCTGATTATTCAACATCCCTACTTGTGGTTTGAATTTCCCTTTAATTTTTCTAATCTTTTGGAATAGGGCTCTTGTTCTTCCCTTTTTGTTGTCCTCTCCTATTTCTATACAATAACTATTGTAATAGTTTTTGTCTCTACGTAGTAGCTGTATTGTTGCATTCAGAGTTCTGACCATGTTTCTATCTCCTTTTGCTTTTGCTTTCCTTCTCTCTTTAACCATTTTATGAGTTTCTTCAGTCATCCATTGAGGTCTTTCTCTCTTTTTAACTAGAGGTATTGTCTTTTTGCATTCTTCCCTGATCATGTGTCTTACTTCAGTCCATAGTTCTTCTGGTTCTCTGTCAACTAAGTTGAAAGCCTCAAATCTGTTCCTTATTTGATCTTTATATTCTTTTGGGATGCTATTTAAATTGTATTTTGGCATTATAATTGCTTTGTTCTTCTTCTTTAGCTTTACTCTGATTTTCGATATGACCAGTTCATGATCTGTACCGCAGTCTACTCCTGGTCTAGTTTTTGCAGAGAGTATGGAACTTCTCCATCTTCTGTTGCCGATTATATAATCAATTTGATTCCTATATTGACCATCTAGTGGTGTCCACGTGTACAGTCAACTTTTCGGTTGCTCAAAAAATGTGTTTGCAAGAAACAAATTATTGGCTTCACAGAATTCAATAAGTCTTTCTCCTGCTTCATTTCTGTCTCCTAAGCCCCATTTCTCCACAATTCCTAGTTCTTCTCTGTTCCCTGCTTTTGCATTCCAATCCCCCATGATTATCAGCACATCTTGTTTTGGTGTGTGATCAATTTCCTCCTGTACTTCTGCATTAAATCTCCCCAATTCCTATTCTTCTGCGTGTGACGTTGGAGCGTAGATTTGGATGATGGTTATGTTAATAGATTTCCCATTTAATCTCATTGATATCATTCGCTCAGACCTTGCGTTGTAGCTCCTAATTGCTTTTGCTACATCACTTCCCACTATTAAAGCAACCCTGTTTCTTCTTAATTTCTCATTTCCTGCATAAAATATTTTGTAGTTGCCTGATTGAAAATGTCCCATTCCTGTCCATTTTAATTCACTCACGCCAAGTATTGTAATGTTGATATGTTCCATTTCTTGCTTGACAATTTCTAACTTTCTGTGGTTCATGCTTCTCACATTCCATGTTCCTATTGTGTGCGTCGTACAATTCTGGACTCTCCTTTCGCATCTGTGCGCATCAGCCTCTGGGCTTCCTTTCGGCTTTGACCCAGCTGTGTCATTAGTCACAGTGCTATTTGTCCTTGTCCTTTGTTCTTCTCCAGTAGCTCAGTGAGTGCCTTCTGACCTGGGGGTCTCATCTTCCAGCACTATCTCATGTTGCATTTTGGATACGCTGTTCATAGGCTTTTCATGGTAAGAGATATTCAGTGGTGGTTTACCATTGCCTTCCATTGAGTTTGGATGCATCTGAGTCTGGTGTCTCAGCTTTGACCATTCCGCCATGGGTGCCCCTGCTAGGAGTCTAGCTTCTTGGTTTAGACTCCTGACAGCATTGCTCTCAGCTTCTTCAACACTCTCAAACCCCCTCACCACATTAAAGTGCATTCTCTGCACCTTCTCATCCAAGTCATTAATTAAAATGTTGAAGAGCACTGGGCCCAGGACTAAGGCCTGTGCTACCCCACTCATTATCTCTCCTCAGTTTGAGAAGGAATAATTGATAAGCACTTTTTGAGTTAGCCTCTGTAGCCAACTGTGGATCCATCTGATTTTTGTTCCATCCAGTCCATATTTAGCTAGCTTGCTAATCAGAATATCATGCAGCACTTTGTCGAAAGCTTTGCTGAAGTCAAAATATATTATGTCCACAGCATTCCCGCAGTCTGTTAGGGAGGTTACCCAATCAAAGACTGAGATAGGATTATTCTGGCAGGATTTGTTCTTCATAAATCCATGTTGGCTCCTAGTAATCACTTAATTGTTTTCAAGATGACATTTTATTTTAGAATCAATGAAAAGTAATTGTTTTTTCTACATAGTCCACACACAATCTAGATCTGTTGCATAGTTTTTGCCTATGAAAGGTGCTTCTTGAGAAACATTCCAAAAATAAAAGCTCATTGTAGATTGATTCTGCATGACTCCACACTATGTCCATTTGAAAACAGATGTAGGTGCTTTTGGGAGTGGGGGGGTGTATTCACACCTGCCCAATGATATTGTTGGTGGATGTATTTACCAAGATTGCAATCACCACTTCCTTCTTCATTCACCTGGGGCATGTGCAATGAGGAAAAGGGGTGGATACATTAATCAAGGGGAGGGGTTTCAAATGTGTATCAAATAACCACACACACCCTTGTGGATGGCAGGATCTGGAATCAATCTAGATTGAAAACAGCATGTTAAGGATGAGCATGAGCGATTCCAGATTGAGATAAACTACATTTTAGTGCTATAAGCAAGTAAGTGTATACACACCCAGCGTTGCCAATTCCAGATCTTACACCTTTTCAGAATATAGCAAGGAAGGCACAATTTTGCTAGGATCCACACCTGATAAAATAAGCAGCTATGACTATGTTACCTCATTACAAGCAGCCCAGGGATGAAAGGGTTTCGATTTAGAATCAAAGCCATGGAAAGGGAGGAGGTGTTTGGGGGACTAGGTTAAAAGGAATCTAAGGATGCAATCCTAACCTCAATTTACCTTTAGTAAACTAAATTGAATTTATTTTATTATTGATTGATTGATTTTATGCCTTCTATGTTAAATTTTACCCTTGTAGTCCCCTGTAGTACCACTCCCTATATATATGTATATATACATATATATATATATTGTATTTTATGTATTTTAATTGTATTTTATGTATTTTAATTTATTTTAATGTTTTGTGATTTTATTGTTTCCAATTTTATTATGTACGTGTTTGATTTTATTTTTGTAAGCCGCCCTGAGTGCCCTGTTACAGGGTAGAAGGGCGGGATAGAAATATTTTAAATAAATAAATTGAATTCAGTGTGACTTACATCAACCCTGCAGTGCCTCCCCAATGGCTCTTGGGCCACACCCTTCACTGGCCCTGCACCAGACCCTCCTTGAGTGTTTTTGCCTACCTCAATGCTTCAATGGAGAGGAATGTGTGTGTTTGTAAAAACCTCTGACTTGTGCGTTATTGAAATATACCCTACCATACAAAGTTGTATCACAGGAACATAGGAAGCTGCCTTATGCCAAGTCAGACCATTGGTTCATCTAGCTCAGTGCTGTCTGCACTGACTGGCAGTGTCTCCCCAGGGTTTCAGGCAAGGGCCTTTCCCAGCCCTACCTGGAGATGCCGGGGATTGAACCTGAGACCTTCTGCAGGCAAGGCAGATGCTCTACCATTGCGCTGTGGCCCATCTCCATCCATTGCCCTGCCCATTTCTTGCCTCTGGCCATGCCCACCACTGTCATGCAGCCCTTGGACTGAAAAAGGTTTCCTTCACCCTTGCTGTGCATGCTTACCTGGGAGTAAGTCCCATTTGATTTACCTGCGGAGTAAACATGTATAGAATTGCCCTGTAAAACTGATTTCTCTGCAAGTCAGTTAGGTCAAGAATATTTTGTGCCGACTTCCGGGAAGGATTGCTTCGCTTGTGCCTGCCTCTGAGACGAGCTCTCGTCTCAGAGGAAGCTTTTTCAGTTTTAAAACCAGCCAAAAGGTTTTTTTTGACTGGTAAAAACTTTCTCCCAGGCAAGGGAGAAACGAAGAGATCATCCACAAGCTTCGTTGTGTTTGTTGGGGGACTTGAATTCATTAGGATCGCCTATGAACGAAGGACCAGCCAGCAACGTCGGACGGAGCCAGGAATTTCAAGCAAGCTCAAACTGATTAAGCGAGACGTTTTTCTTTTCTTCAAAGAAAAACAGATTTAACAGGCAAGCATTCTTCTATCTATCCTTATCATTTGGCTTAAATTGCTGCAGTAAAAGAGGTTTGTTAAAAGAATCAGCAGTAAAGAATCCCTGGGTGAGTTATAACTTTTCTCTTTTATACACGGAATTAAGGCGGAAGGAAATCGAAATGGCTTATCTTTGTTTTTATTGCAAAAAGCTGGCCTGGAATTGAACATTATAAAGATACAAACGGCTGAGAGATATCTAATCTGAGGAGAAAAATTTTGATTTATATGAACTTTTGAGTATTATATGTCTGGGACTATTTTTTCTGGTCTACTTCATTTTGACGAATCTGCTTGTTCTTTATGCCACTAACTATTTGGATGCTGTGAACTAAATTTGTTTTGCATTCTTGGACACATAAGAGATAAGGCAGTTTGTGCTGTCTACATTATGATGTCATCAGGTTTGGAATATTAACTCCTTTGTTGCTGGAAAAAGAAATAAATTGCTCTTTGCTTGGGAATAGTGTTATATTGGTAACTGAAGGGTTTTTTTTCTTCTTGGTTTTAAAAATGACAATTAAGAAAGTGGCTGAGACCCTGGAAGTAAATATGTTTCAGAAAATAATGGATGAGATTGAGATAACGAAACAAAAACTGAGACATGGCAAACAAGAGATGAAAATTGAATTTGGCAAAATGAAGCAGGAGCTGAAAGAAATAGGGGATTTTATGAGAGAGGAGGTTGATGAGATCAAACATATAATTAGACAAGCAATAGAAGAAGAAAGAAAAATTAAAGGGAAGATGCAAGTCCTGGAGATTGGAACAGATATATCAAATGTGGAACTGGAAAAAGATTTGGAGTTTATGGACCTTAGAGATAAAGATTACTGTTTGGAATTCAGCGTTGTCCCTGAAGAAATTGATGAAGATATCAGAGATAAAGCTATCAATGTTTCAAAAAAATTTCTGGACTGGAATGATGTGATGGAGCTTGAAATAGAGAAAATCTATAGAATTAATTACAGATATGTGACAATGGAAAAACTCTCAAGAGATGTGCTAGTGCATTTCGTAAAAAAGAGGAACAGTGATATGACTTTACAACAACATTTCAGTAACACATTCAGAATTGATGGCAAGGAAATATTTGTGAGGAAGGAAATTCCCATCAGACTCTTATTATATGACTATGATTATGACAGCAAGATCATTATGGATGCAAGGATGGAAGATGGAAGGCGGAATTAACACTGATAATGGAAGAATGGCTATTGAAACTAGTGGACCTAGCAGACTTGATGAGATGGATTAATCGACATGTTTATTTGGAGAAAAATTGATGGATATATTTCTCAAGGACTGGAAACCTCTCTTTGACTTTTTGCGGAAAGAATAAAGTGATGTTAATGAGATTTGATGATTAATTAAGATAACTACTGGAGGAAAGTGATTTTGTAATATATTAAGAGACAGGTTTGTTATATACTATAGACCTATAACTGATCTGCGACAAATCGGAAGTCAACATTTTATTTTATTGTATTAGTTATTAATTTGTTTTTTTGTGTGTGTGTTTTGTTTTTTTTGCTTTTTGAAACTTTGAATAAAAATTAATGATAAAAAAAAAGAATATTTTCTGCCGCATTTGAGGGAACCCCTTGAATTCATATGGGAGGAGGGTAAGGAGATGGGCAGCCACTGCTGTGGGGATGAGTTAGCAAGGTTTGTTGACACTGTTTGTAATATTATGGATGAAAAGTAAAAAATAAGTAATGTTATGCCATACAGGTGTGATACCTGTTTTCCTGTTTCTACTGTACTGATCCCCAATAGCCACTGCCAATAGAAAGAACGTTGGCAAATAACCAATTATTGGCAGTGGCTGTTGGGGTAGAAAGAGGAAAACAGGTGTCACACCTGTATGGTAACATTCAATGCAATGCTGAAATGTCATTGGATTGTACCCCATCAATTTAACCACCCTACGGTTTGCAGCTTTGTATATCTGCATGGATCATGTTTTTGGGAACTAACATCAGGAAAATAACAGCAATTTTGTATCCTTTTTCAGGGCTCTTTCGGCTAATTTGGCATTTAACGTGCACATAGTCTTTATTAAGAGCATTTTGGGGTTGGGCACAGAAGAACAGATTGCCAAATGGATCCCCTTAGCAGAGAAGTATTACATCATAGGAACCTACGCCCAGACTGAACTGGGCCATGGTAAGTTTCGTAGCTTTTCATAGCTTTTCACAGCTCTAAAGGCCTGTTACTTAGCTACACTTTGGTGCCAAGAACTTTTAAAGATACAAAAGACCTCTTGGCTGCCAGGCCCAGCCTCCAAGGGGTCTTTTGTATCTTTAAAAGTTGCGCAGGGGGGAGGGAGAATTCCACCATGTGGTTTTTCCCGTTACAGGGTTGCAAGAACACCTGCACTTGGCTGACTTTCTTTTCTCCTAAAGATACAGGATCAGTCTCAGGGATTGAACCTGGCAACCCTAATTCCAATACAGATGCAGACTGGGATAAGGTCTCTATTTAAAAGGCTTGTTGAAAGAGGAAGGTCTTCAGTAGGCACCAAAAAGATAACAGAGATGGTGCCTAATTTTTAAGGGGAGGGAATTCCAAAGTGTTGGTGCTACAACACTAAAGGTCCGCTTCCTATGTTGTGCTGTTTTAAATGACAGCTGGTGAATAGTGTTGATGGAAAACAGGGTTAGACATATCAACTGAGCCCTTGCAGTGGTCTCAGCCCTAATTTTTTTTAACCAAGATAGCTGTGAAGGGTGGAGCTTGCTCAGTGAAAGGAGAGGTTAGGCCCAGTCTTGAAAACAGCCCAGCTGGGATTTGTGGACCTGGCTACTGATTTGCTAAATCTGCTTCTGGACTTGTGTTGCTGTGAGAAACTTCTTTTTGTTGTTGTTGTTGTTGTTGTTGTTATTAAGGAACTTATCTTCGGGGTTTGGAGACAACAGCCACTTTTGATGTTGCCACACAGGAGTTTGTTCTTAACACCCCAAGCATCTCTGCCATGAAGTGGTGGCCAGGAGACTGTAAGTAGCAAATGTACCTGGGGTAGGGTGGTTTGCACCCATTCTGTTGATGCCATGCTTTTGTTATATTATTATTTATTCGTTACATTTATATCCCACCCTTCCTCTCAAAGTTGCCCAAGGAGGCAAACAAACCATTTAATAACTGCAAAAAAGCATTCTAAAAAAAGTTAAAAACATCCTAAAAAACAGTTGCAGATAAAAATGTTCTTCTGTCCAGTGATATCTGGGTTTCCAGAAACAATCTCCTTCAGCCATCAAATGCCTGGGTAAATAGGAATATTTTCAAATTCCTCCTGAAATTCATTAATGTAGGAGACAGATGCACCTCACTGGGAGGGCATTCCACAAATGGGGAGCCACTACTGAAAAGGCTCTATCACGGGTCAGTGCCAAGTGGCCTTTTCCCAGTTGTTTTCCCAGATCTTAAAGATGTATTATAACCAAATATTTTAAATTTGTAAGTGGGACAGTATAAATGAAACCATTCAGAAGTCATACAGAGCTAGTTCTTCAAGACTCTTCTCAAGTCCTTCATTGTTTGTCTTCCTCATCACCATCTGTAATGAGAGCTCCGAAGGTTACTATAGAACTGCTAGTGATGATAGTCATATCATAATGCTGTTGTACAAATCCATGGTGCAACCACATTTGGAATACTGTGTACAATTCTGGTTGCCTTTCCTCAAAAAGTATATTGTAGAGTTAGAAAAGGTTCAGAAAAGCAACCAAAGTGATCAAGGGGATGGAACAATGCCCCTGTGAAGAAAGGTTGCCGTATTTGGGGGCTTTTCAGTTTAGAGAAAAGGTGAGTAAGAGGGGACATAATATGGTCTGAAAAATTGATAGAGAGAAGTTTTTCTCCCTTTCTCATAACACTAGAACTCATGGACATCCAGTGAAGCTGAATGTTGGAAGATTCAGGACAGACGAAAGGAAGTACTTCTTCACACAGAGTATTAGTTACACTATGGAATCTGCTCTCCTAAGATGTATTAATGGCCACCAACTTCCACTGCTGGAGGGAGTATGGTTCTGAATACCAAGTTGCTGTGAATAACGAGCAGGGAGAGTGCTACTGCACTCGGGTCCTACTTAAGGACTTCCCATGGGCCTCTAGTTGGCCGCTGTGGGAACAGGATGCCAGATTAGATGGGCCGTTGGCCTGATCCAGCAGGGCTGTTCATATGTTCTTAGGGGCTGAAAATGCTGGTTATTTTTCCAAGGAATTTATTATTTCTTTTCTCCCTTTCCCTTCCCCCTTGCAGTGGGACGAACAGCAACTCATGCTGTAGTTTTTGCTCAGCTTTACCTAAAAGGAAAGAGTTACGGCATGCATCCCTTCGTAGTGCACATCCGCAGCCTCCGCGATCATTCTCTGGCACCAGGTGACTTACTCCAGAGTGTCCTGAGACACTCCTGTCCAGAGTGTCTTGCTGGATGCTTGTATCTGTTTCAAGCTCCTCAGTTCTGGGCTTCAATCAACAGGCATAGGAGGGTCTTTGAATCAGTGATGCCATCAGGGCAGGATTTGGGGGCAGATGTCCAGGGTCCTCTTAGCAGAATGAGCAGGAGAGCCTCTAAGCACAGCAGGGCTGGCTCCCCACATTTTGAAGTAAGGCTGTAACCCTATATGCACTTAAGTCCCATTTGACTTGATGGGACATACTACTGAATAGGCATGCATAGGATTGTGCTGCAAGTGAAGTAATACACATTGCTATCTCACGTTTTTGCGGGGGTGGGACAGGCACCAGGGGGACACTAAGATCATTAAATCCAGAGTCTACCCCTGCTTAGAGCGGTGGGAGGTGTATCCAGCACCAACCTCTGTGTTTGTATAGTGCAATTGCAGAATACTGTAAGATTTGATTATGAACTTTCCTTGCAAAATGCATTTCAACACTTGCCGACAGAGTGGCACAATAAGCTGGCACTCGTTTCTGATAAATCATTTTACTTATTTAAATCATTTCTAAACCGCTTCACATTTCCGAAGGAATCTCAGAGCTGTTTACAAACTGTCTTAAATAACCCAATGGAACATTACAAAATATCGAATCAAATATCACAAATGAAATCAGATACAAATACAGTAATGATTCACTCTGAAGGCAGCATATTTAACAGGAATACATAATACTGACTTAAACACTTTGAAAAACCATTACAAATGAAAATGAAATACAAAAATACAAGTAATAATTCCATAGATAAACATCATTGACAAAATTAAAACAGGAATTGCAGTCTCCCCCTCCACACACACACAAAAAATCCCTGGTAGCATTAAGCATAATTTACATTCACCTCATTCACCCACCTCCATCTAGGGCAATACAGTATTATACAAACAGCAATGTAACCATTCCCTCCTGTCTCCCAGCCAGATAGGGCCTTACTCTGTATTGGTTCAGTCCCTCACACTGAGTGGTATTAAGAGTATTCTGGGTAGCAATAAACAAAACACACACACACACACACGGACAATATAGCCCTCTTTCTGCATCCCTGCTAGGTATAATCCTACCATATTGCATTGTCCTGTCTTTTTCTTGCCCAGCCCTCCTTCCCTTTTTATTTTATTATTATTTTTTCTATTTTGTTGTATAGTTTTGTGGAGTTTGGAGAAAGGCTCTAGCTAAGTGGTACAGCTGTTGCTTGCAAATAAAAGGTCCCAAGTTCAGTCCTCAGCATTTCCAGGTAGGACAAGAAAGAGTCCTGCCCGAAACCCTGGAGAGCCACTACCAGTCTGTGTGGACAGCACTGAAGTAGATGGACCGTTGGTCTGACTTTGTGTAAGGCAGCCTCTGAGTTGGGGGGATGCAATCATTTTTGCTACATAAATTGCACCCACCCAAACCATTCCAACATCCAGGCTCCGTTGCAAATTTGGGCCTGGCACCTCTTGTGCAATGTGACACTTCAATAAGTTTAACCTTTTTTTCTTCTGTTTTTTTAAAAAATGATTTGTTTCTATTGTTCCTCAGGAGTAACTGCAGGGGATATTGGTCCCAAAATGAGCTTTGAAAATATTGACAATGGCTTTCTCTTGCTGGAGAATGTTCGGGTTCCAAGGGAAAACATGCTGGCCAAATTCTCTCAGGTACACTTGGCAGTGGAGAGCAAACACGCTTTATCTGTCAGAGAATAGCAAAGGCCTCTAATGTTTCCTCATGCATGGAATTTTATGTACAGTCTATTACCTGTAAAGAATTTTGTAGAATATTGATAATATTCATGAGCTTTCTCTTATTTTATTCTTTTAAAGAGAAACTAGTCCTCATGGTAGTTGAAAAGTGCTTGAAATCCTGCTGACAGTATCTGCAAATGCTTTAGCCTTGGGTTGCATTCAGAACATAGCACTAAGGCAATTGTTCCAATTTTCATGACGGAGCAGTCTCCCCTTTTCCTCCCCCTGTGTACCTCCTGAATCTGTTCTAGGGGTTCCCCCAACCCTCCAGAGCAGGTTTGAAGGGATGGGGGCAAGGAGCCCCTAGCGCTAGTGCAAAAATGTAGTTGAATACCACCCCCTGCCTCTCTTCCATCCCCAATTCTCTGGTTACGATCCCTTATGTACATGTTGTTACTGCCCTATCATTTACTCCTGTATCTTTCCTCTCTGTGCTTTCCTACTGAGTATATTGGCTTCAAAATAAAGAAATTACATTATTGTGTATAAATAGTAGACCAACACACAAATGTTCAGTTGCACATTTAATTCTTTGGAGCAATACGTTTTGAACATGCCCCCATTAGGTTTTTGATGACGAGTGATTCTTGTGATCAACCCCAAGTTTAATGTAAGGCAGGCAAGTTGCCTCCCTGTGAACTGTCTGCTCCACATGGTGCACGTTAAGCATTAAAATAAGTGTTCAGATAGAGAACTGCTTAGCAGATTGACAATTTGATTGGCAAACACCATACGATAGACTGTAATTCAGACTGAACACACACTGAAAGCCTATCTATAGATGAAGACGAAAAGTTTGTTTGCCTGTATTTGCTTCCTAAATGTTGCCTTTATTATAAAAGTTGCATTTTCTTCCTCACAGACATTCAGTGGAAATGAGTAGGTTTTAGAACAAATTCTGTATATTTAACTTGGAGGGTTTTCTTCTTGTTATGCACTTCGGTACTCACGCACACCCTTCTTTATTTCATAAATTCCAGGTTCTGCCAGATGGTCAGTATGTAAAAAAAGGATCTGAGAAGATTAACTACTTGACTATGATTGTGGTCCGTGTGTCCATGGTTCAAAATGAAGTTGTCCTCACTCTGATGAAGGCATGCACCATTGCAATCCGATATTCTGTGGTCCGACGGCAGTCTGAGTTAAAGCCCGGGTATGGTGTGATAGCTCCTGTCAGGGATGCATAATTTTCTGTTACTAATTTTTATTATTGCTTTCCTCCTTTCATATAAACTCTCATCTCCCCTCCCCCCGGTTCTTTCTTTGGCAGTGTTGCTTAAACTATAATGTGAGCTGATGGATTTGCAAATAAGTCCTTAAGTGAGGATGATGGGCCATCCGGGGGGGGGAACTCTGGTGAGAGAGACTTGGTCCTCCAAAGATACTTCAGAAGGGGAGACACTGAAAGAACACTGTTCCCCAAGTAGTTAGGGTGGCTCTCTCTCTCTCTTTGCCCCAGTCAGATTTCTTCAATACGTTCCTTCTCCTCCTATCATCACTGGTATCTAGCTCTGAATTAAGGTTGGCTCAAAAAGCGTTTCAGGTCAGGAAAGACAAGCAATGTGAGGGGATTCTGGATTCTGTATGTACAGCAAGGTTGACAGAAACTAGCCTGTATTTAATCTGATATTGGTTCACTACCATTATCTCGATTTCTGAGGTGGTAGAATCTGCATGTGGACACTTGTCACCTAATTTTGACAAGAGAGTTTCTTTTCTGAAATGGACTCTTTGTGATAAAAGTTTTCGCATCAGAGAAAATTCTAGTTTGAAGTTTCTACACAGGTACAGTAACTGGAAATTTTGATGTGGGTGGTAACTAATTTCAGACATATACTATATTTGCCTAAGAAAGAGTGTGGTGTTGTGGTCAGAGTGCTGGACTAGGACCTGGGAGACCAGGGTTCAAATCTCCACTCTGCCATGAAGCTTGCTGGGTGACCTTGGACCAGTCACAGCCTCTCAGCCTAACCTACCTCACAGAGTTGTTGTGAGGATAAAATGGAGAGGGTGGAGAACCATATGTGCCACCTTGAGCTCCTTGGAGGAAAGGTGGGATATAAATGTAATAAATAAATAAGAATGTCACTGCGCTGAAGAGGCAGGCCTCATCTCCATGGAAACATGGAGGGAGAGGAGCAAAGTGCGAATGTGACCTCCAAACTATATCTATGCATATTCTAACAATACTGAAATCCCCTCCTGCCCTGGTGAAGCAGTGAGGGACAGTGAGAGGTGGAAAGTGGTGGTTTAAAACAACAGGTCTGAATAGATTCAGAAGGAAGGAACACTGAGGGTTGATGTTGCTGTTTTTTTAAAGTTGTAAAAAAAAGAACTGACAGAGATGGGTACAACACAGAAAGTAACAGCAAAAAGTTAACATGGGCACAACAGAGCCTTTCCCAGCTCCCTTCTTGCTGTATTCAAACTGCTCCTGCTGTTTAAAACCAACACTTTTTTCCTCTCATGTTCCTCCATCCCTGATTTACTCATATCTCTCCCATTGTTTAAAATGGTGTGTGTGTGTGCAAAGGGGGCTGTAGAACAGGAGAAGGAGGAGGCATGGAAATGAGTGTGGTCTGTAATCCCCAGATACTCTCTTTAAAAAAAGAAAGCTGAGAATGTTTCTAGCATGCGTAGAACCTGAAATGTGAGGCAAAATGTACTGATACTGCTCTCCTTCTTTGTGAAAAATTGGCCTGCCCCCCTTTCAGTGTTTTGCTTTGTGCCCCTCACCCGTCAGAAAAAATCCCCCCCCAATGTCTGCAGGTGCCCATGACACTTAGTGACTTCATGGCAGAAGTGAGATTCAAACCAGGGACTTCTTGATTCGTAACTCAGTCTCTTAGCTACACCAGCTCTCAAATGATGCCTATATGAAAATGAGCTGGTAGAAGTCCCTGTGTTTCTTGAAACCTTGCTAGGAAGACAGTTACAACACACCCACATGCAGCTTCCTCTGTTGGTCAACTACTCTTATAGATAGGAAACTGGCCAGAACTGGCTCTACTATTCAGCAGAGTGAGGCTGCCAGCACAGGTGGTTGATTCAGGGACGGGGATGAGAATGGCAGCCAAGTATTGGAGGACAAACCTGTGTCTGTCATGTGGCCACCCTGGTCCCCTAAGCTTGCCTATGCCCTCAGGTGTGGTGGGGAATTCTATCCTGTCATCAGTACTGAAATAAGGTTCTACTGCTAAGGATGAAAGGATCTGTCAATTTCCGTTCTCTCAGTTTCTCATTGTTCCAGTCTTAAATTTGGTTCTCCACATTTCTACAGCAACTTGCGATTTAAAAAAAAATCCTCATGAAAATTCTTCAGCATTTTAGTGTGAATTTCTGCTAATAAACACATTTTTGTAGGCAGTTTTGACTAATGTACCCATTTTTGCAAGCAATTTCTCCTAATATAATGCATTTTGTATGTTGCTTTTACCAGTATATTCATTTTATGCACATTTCCCCCTAATGTATGTATTTTTGTAAATGTTAATCGGTTGGAGAACTGCATTGCAAAATTCAGATAAGTGCAAATTTTGAAAGCTGGCTGTGTTTTGATTTTCATGTTGTTTCAGAGTGTGCGGATTTGGTAGATTTGGTTGTACATATGAACTGAATCAAATTTCCTGTCCATCCCTACTGCTAAGCTGGTCAGCTTCTGTCAGGGGAAGGGGGGGATTTTTTTATGTCCTGCGTCAGGTAAACAAACATTTTGGGCCAGATTATGAAACAGGAATTGGCCATTCTATTGTACTTTAAGGCTGTTTATTTGCTGTTTATTTAGGATAACTAATAATTTTTTTCCCCTCAGTGACCCAGAAGCAAAGATTCTGGACTATCAAACTCAGCAACACAAGCTGCTACCTCAGCTGGCAGCTGCCTATGCATTTTACTTTGTTTCTAAGTATCTGTGGGACATCTTTGACAGGGGCTACACCGAAATTAAAGAAGGAAAATTTGGCTTGCTTCCTGAGGTAATGTGAAGAATATTCCTTCAGGCCTTTTGAAAGCTAGATAAGAATTATGGTCCATTACAGCAAGGAACACTTAATCACTGACAGTGAAATTCTAGATTCCATCTGCACTATATATTTAAAGCAGTATCATACTACTTTAAACAGTCATGGCTTCCTCTAAAGCAGGGGTGTCCAATCTTTTGGCTTCCCTGGGCCACATTGGAAGAAGAAGAATTGTCTTGGGCCACACATAAAGTACACTAACACTAACGATAGCTGATGAGCAAAAAAAAAAAGTCCGTGCATAATTTTCGTGATATCCGCCGCCACAGATAAGCAAAAAAAGTCCTCACATAATAATCCTAATTATGCGCCGCCCCATTCAGAGGGTCTTTTAAAATCGTCGAGCAGGTCACAAGTTTGCGATCACTGATATAGAAAATGTACATATCTAAGTAATAAAACTTCATTAATTTTTTTAAAATATTTTTTATTATAAAAGTAAAAGAAAAGAGGGCAACATGAAACTTAGTGGGATATTTCACATTGTTTTTGAGAAACTAATGCATCAATATCTGGTTCGATGGAAGTAGTTGCAATTCTCAGTGAGTTCTCAAGGTGCTCATCAGATATTTTGGTTCTAATTTTACTCTTCGCGTGCTTCATCCTTGAAAATAGTTGCTCACAAATGTAGGTGCTGCCAAAACGCGATGACATGAATAAGGCGTGATTGTGAAGCGAGGGATATTTGTCTCTGGGAAGATAGGTCTTATAAAAGTCCAGTAAAGAGACATGATGAAAATTTTCTTTAAGTTGAATGTCAGATTGCAGCTCTATGCATTCCATTTGAAAATTGGCAGGTAACATATTTATGTCGACTGAAAATGGAGTCGCAAATATACCAAAATATTGATTATGTTTCCGGACATCTTGAAACCTGTTTTCAAATTCCTGTATCAAATCGAAAAGCAAGGCTGCATATTTTTCGCTGTTCACAGGACCGTGTTTAGCCAATGTGTCGAAATGCATATAATTGTTTGCCTTAATTTGAGCTTGCCATAATTTCAGTTTCATTTGGAACGCTGTTATGGTTTGAAACATTGTATTGATAAGTTCGTTTTCACCTTGAAGACGCATGTTTAACTCACTTAAATGAGCGGTCAAATCCACTAAAAATGCTAAATCTGTAAGCCAGTTTTCATCATCAAGTTCTGGCACAAATTTTGTTTTTGATACCATAAACGACTTGATTTCATGTTGCAAATCATAAAATCTTTTCAACATTTTGCCTCGACTTAGCCATCTTACTTCTGAAAAGTAAATGATGTCGCCATAGTCAGCATCCATACTTTTAAGGAATTCCTGGAATTGGCAATGATTCAATCCCTTGGCCCTTATGAAATTCACAGCCTTGATGACAATTTGCATGACGTTATCCATTTTTAAAGCTTTTGCGCATAAATGTTCTTGATGTACTATGCAATGATACTTCATCAAACGTGAGTTTCGGGCGGCAATTGCATCGTCTTCCATTAATTTTACAAGTCCCTCTTTTTTACCTACCATCACCGGGGCACCATCAGTAACTATACTAGATATGTTCACAATGGACAAAGAAAATCACTTTAACATATTTTTTACTGCTTCGTATAAATCTCTTGATTTAGTTGTGTCTTTTAATGGCACTAAAGAAGCCATTTCTTCAGTGACATTATATTTGTCATCAATACCTCTAATAAACATGGCAAGTTGAGCCGTATCTGTAGCATCAGTGCTTTCATCCATCACCAAAGCATAAAATTTAAATTTAGCAGCTTTACTCTCCAAACCTCTTTCGATAGATTTTCCAGTTTCTTCAATTCGCCTGACTATAGTCTGGTGAGACAAGAAATATCCCTTTTTAATCAGGGCAAATTATATCTGCCACGCTTTCCATACATTGCTTAATAAACTCACCATCAGTAAATGGTTTTGATTTTTTTGCTATTAAATTTGCTACCACATAACTAGCTTTTACAATAGAGTCCGTTTGAGTTGTAATTTTTTTAAAAAAAATTTGTTGAGAAGATAGACTTTTTTTCAGTTCCTCTATTTTGTCCTTACGACACATTCCTTGATACACACCGAATTTGGCAGCATGTTTTTGCATATAATGCCTTTTCAAATTATAGTCTTTGAAAACTGGCACAAATTCCCTACAGATTAAGCAGAGTGCCTTACTATTTGCCTCGACAAAAAAGTAGTCATCTGCCCACCTTTCGTTGAACAATCTTCCTTCATCCGTAATTTTTCTTTTTTTGGCTTCTGTTTTCTTTTGAGACGCTGTGGAAGCCATGCTGGAATTAAAAAAATAATAATAGATAAGCAACTATATTTACTTTTATTATCAACATTAATAGACAGGAAAATAGAAAGCAAGGTTCAATAATCAAATAAGAATACTTACATGTCTTCTAAATAACAATAAACGCCTATCGTTTACAAAGGTAGGTTGAAATATTATCGATAATCGCTGCGTTTTTGTCAGGCCCAGGATGTGACTCAGGAACCAGACCAACGGCTGTAGTTAATTCGTGTTTTATTAGGGTAATGTCCAAACAAAGGCTGCGTTTTCTCATGAAGCAATACAGGGATACAGGTCCTGCGGCATTGGGAGAAAGTTGACAGAGCAAGGGACTTCTTCCCGCCTGTTCTTTAAGAAGGGGCCAAACGGGCGCGCAATCTTTCGCTCCTCCTTAACTGCCCCTCAGGTACTGCCCGCCTTCCCCCCTTCTCTCCTGTCTTTTCAGCTGTCTGCGTGTGCGCGGTGAGGGGGGAAGCATCACCCCCTCCTCTTCTGAAGTTTCCGATTCCAGGATGGGGGATAGGGGAGGGGCTGATGGTAAACTGCCTCCCTGCTTTTCGGCTGTGAGCAGCCCTCCCTCTTTCCCCTCTTGCTCTGAGCCTGAAAGAGGGGGAGGCGTGAGAATGTCCAGGGAGGGCTCAGGCTCCCCGTTGCTAAGCGACCTTATCACTGGCAGTTCCTCTGTTTCGTCTTCGCTCCAAAGGGGGGAAGTTCCTCCCCCTTCCCTCTGCCATCCATCCGAATACTCTTCTCCCAACTCTCCGGGATCCAGCTCCCCGGGATTGGGACCCCAACTCTGCCTTCCGACAGTTTTACTCGCCAGGTCGCCACAAGTACACATAACGTCTGATGGTGTCAATTCGACTGTCTGCGCTTGGAAGATAACACACTGGAACCCACACACCGCCGTAAAACTGAAGCCACGCATGCGTACAAATAGCGAGAGTGTACGGCGCGCGGTGGCGCTATGCCTAGTACAGAATACACACTTGAATTCTTTTTCACAATTCATTTTACGCGACATTGCAACAGAGTCCTCTTGCTCTTTATTTTATTAGTTAATTTTAACAGTTTTTTGTTTCTTCTTTCTAGTCTGAACTCTTTTAGCTATATGTGTATATGGTTTTAATATTGGAAATAGTTTAATCTTATTTTAATGTAGACTTTGTATGTTTTTAATTATATGTATTTTTTATCTGGAAGCTGCCATGAGTTCCAGTTTTGGAAAAATGGCGGGGTATAAATAAAGATGATGATGATAATAATAATAATAATAATAATTCTGGCCAAACTGTTTGCAGTTATAATGCGAATTACGGATAATACTCCTATATTTGTGGACGTAACATACTCTGATTATTCCATTCCGTTCCATTGTCGTCTACAAAGTTCGCGCACGAGAACCGCGCAATCGAGTTACAAAAAAAAATCGCAAAAAAATCTCATAATGTTTTAAGTAAGTTTACGATTTTGTGTTGGGCCACATTCATAGCTGTCCTGGGCCGCATGCGGCCTGTGGGCCGCGGGTTGGACAAGCCTGCTCTAAAGAATCCTGGGAAATGTAGTTTGTGAAACTCATGTTCTTCTCATAGAGTTAAAGTTTCCATAGCAGTTTAAACAATCAACCCCTCTTCCCAGGGATTTCTAGGAATTGTAGGTCTATGAGGGGAATAGGGATCTCCTAGCAACTCTCAGAGCCCTTAACTAACTACATTTCTCAGAATTCTTTGGGGGAAGCCATGACTGTTTAAACTGGGGTGATAGCCCTTTAAATGTATACTGCAGATAGGGCCTAGATAGGTTTGTTGTTGTTATGTGCCTCCAAGTCAACTATGACTTATGGTGACCCTATGAATCAGTGACCTCCAAGAGCATCTGTCGTGAACCACCCTGTTCAGATGTTGTAACTTCAGGTCTGTGGCTTCCTTTATGGAATCAATCCATCTCTTGTTTGGCTTTCTTCTTTTTCTACTCCCTTCTGTTTTTCCCAGCATTATTGTCTTTTCTAGTGAATCAGGTCTTCTCATTATGTGTCCAAAGTATGATAACCTCAGTTTCATCATTTTAGCTTCTAGTGACAGTTCTGGTTTAATTTGTTCTAACACCCAATTATTTGTCTTTTTCGCAGTCCATGGTATGCGCAAAGCTCTCCTCCAGCACCACATTTCAAAGGAGTTGATTCTTCTCTTATCCGCTTTTTTCACTGTCCAACTTTCACATCCATACATAGAGATTGGAAATACCATGGTCTGAATGATCCTGACTTTAGTGTTCAGTGATACATCTTTGCATTTGAGGACTTTTTCTAGTTCTCTCACAGCTGCCCTCCCCAGTCCTAGCCTTCTTCTGATTTCTTTATTGTCTCCATTTTGGTTAATGACTGTGCCGAGGTATTTATCATCCTTGACAAGGAAGTACCGTATATTCCGGCGTATAAGATGACTTTTTAACCCTGGAAAATCTTCTCCAAAGTCGGGGGTCGTCTTATACGCCGGGTGTCGTCTTATTAGGGTTGCCATATTGCCCGGATAGCCAGGTTTTACCCGGATTCTAAGCATGCCACCTGGCGCCCGGCTAGCCCCTTAGGTGGCCCGGATTCTCAGCTTTCATTTAAAAAAAAAATTAAGTTTCTAGGTGGTGCGGTTCTCGAGATATATATAAAAACGTCAGGCACCCCCCCCCCGGTTAAATCTTTTTTTAAACTACTGTATAGCACTTCGTAGCTTTAACCCCGCCCGTTCAGGATTTCAGCCAATCAGTGAAGTGTTTGTTTGGTGGCAGTGTCTGCAAAACCTCATTGCGAGACCAGAAAATGGTGGTTTCCCCTCCTGTTTATCTGAAAATCTCATAAATTGGGTAGGTATATACATTTCAGTTTTTCCCCCTGTTGTGTGTAGGAGTCAGATCCTGGGCAGTGTTTTGAAAACCTTCCCAATAGTTGCTTTTGGGGGTGAAAACAGTGCTAATCCCATATGTCCAGAGTAAATCCTATTGAATTCAGTAGGAATTACTTTTGAGTAGACATGATTATGAATGTGCTGAAAATCAATGGGACTTTGGAGTGAATGTAAAAAAGAATTGTGTTTGTGTTCTCTTTCTGCTCCCCCCCCCCCAGTCCTATTTTAAAGCAAGTAGGCAGGGCTTACTTAGGTATTGCAGTTTTTATTCTGTAGGAAACTAATACTGATTTTTTAAAAACTAATACTGATTTTTCTGCAATGACCAATTGGTTTGACAATAAACTATTATATGGGCTGTATGTATTTAT
This sequence comes from Rhineura floridana, assembly GCF_030035675.1. Lineage (NCBI taxonomy): Eukaryota > Metazoa > Chordata > Lepidosauria > Squamata > Rhineuridae > Rhineura > Rhineura floridana. The sequence continues at coordinate 187,516,996 of NC_084482.1, forward strand.
ACATCTACAGTGTGTGCGTGTGTGTATGGAGTCTTTCCAACACCCCTGTGAGGTAGGGTTGGAAACCAAGGCATCTCACAACAAGAAATAAAGCCATTTAAAATCCAATAACCATAAAAACAAGTATAAACAGTTGCAAAACAGTGTAAAGTGGCATGATTCGGAATTTTGGGTTGTGTGAATGAAGTTGCTTATCACTTGAGGTTGCATTTCTGTCCCTGTTTGAGTAAGCCCCATTGAATACGCTGGGACTTGCTTCTGAATAAATAAATTTAGGATTGCACTATAAATATCTTTACAGTTTGTGTAAATAATAAATATATTTGATAGTTATGCTTATATAAATATTTCTTCATTTATCATATTTTTGGTTTTTGGTTAGGAATCCTGACTGGTTGTGAGATGCTTAGTTTTTTGCCTTATAGGAATCTTGTTGTGGTTGGTATGGTATTACATTTAGGAAAGTGTTACTGCCTTCTGTATTTTTTTTTCCTATTTGCATTTCACTTTTCTTTAACCTCACTCCGTTACAGCCATAGAAGCAACAGCAGCATATGCAAGATAATTAACTCCCATTAGTGATAAGAACAAGAATTTATAATTATTATTTCAATTAAAACAAGAGGCTTATCAATACTTTGAAGAGGACCAGATATTTATTTTCTTTCTGAGCCCAGAACTGGGTCTTTCATGATGCCCGGTGTGTGTGGGGGGGGGGGAGCAGGAGAGTAGTCGATAAGACAGACATCCTGGCATTGATAATCAAATTAGCAAGGTATGTGTGGGGTTGTTGTACACTTCCAGGCTCAGTTTCATTTTGAGTATGGAGGTGGAACCTGTGTAGATGTGGTTATCAAAGGGAGAAGAAATTTTGAATTAAGCTAAGCTCTGCTTTTATAAAACCTAAGAAACATACAGTACTTTGAATGTCTGAGTGCCTGCACCAGTGGAATACTGGAGGAACTTGTAAAACTTGCTGCAACAGTATTTAGAACTGAGCATGTGGTGTGAAAGACTCCTTTTCCTAACATTTTGGCTTGTTTTTCTCTGATTGTGTATTTTAATTGTTTTTACTATATTTGTAAGCTGTGCTGAGCTCTGTTTTTAACAGCAAAAGGGCAGGATATAAATTCTCTTAATCAATCAATAAATACTCCATAGTGTTGGAAACTAGAGTCTAGGCATTTAATGTTGCTTTTAAAAAAAAGATTTCTCACATCTTTCCCCAGTTTTTGGTGGTAATTCCTAGGCACAAAAACAAAACAACTGGACAATCCAAATATTAATATTTATAAGTTTATAAGTGACAGTTTTCCTGCTAAGTACCTGCATGTCATAAGCAGGGGTAGTCTTATACGGCGAGTATATCCCAAACTCTATATTTTAACTGGAAAAGTTGGGGGTCATCTTATACGCCCAGTCGTCTTATACGCCGGAATATACCGTATGTCCTGTTGCAGTCAGTGGTGCTGAGTCCCAGGTTTGTCAAGAATTGCACCTTGGGGCAAATTTCAACTGATCATGGTCTCATTAGGATTCTGAAAAATCTGTTCTCATTTTTTTAAAACAAGTTATACTGTAATTGTTGTGAATACAGAAATAACCTTAAAAGTAGGATAACAATATGAACCAATGAACAAAAAAAACTAAACCAGAAAATTTGTAAATCTTCCCCAGAAGAAGTTTTTTTAAAAAATCAGAAGCATGGCTACTTCATACATACACCTGTGTTGCTTGATTTGCAGCTGAATGTCTGTGAGCTGCCTGCATAATGATTATATGTGTCTGGTGATAATTATTTATTTTCATTTATTTTAAAATATTTATATGCTGCTTTTCTGAGCAAACCCCTCTAAAGCAGCTTACAATGACAAAGTCCACAAATATATATAAAAATAAATTACTAAAAAACCAAGTATAAAGCAGAGGACAAAAATAAAACAGACCCAGAAAATAGAAATTTTATTTTAAAAAGTGATGTGGCTTCTACAGACTTTCCCTCCTCGCTTCATGTTTTGTTCCTCAGCTGATGAATATGTGTGTGGAAACTTGACTATTAAAGCTGTTTTCAGCCCTGCAGGAAAGGCAACTGGTAAGTTCCATTTGGAATGTACCACTTCAGACTCTCAGTGGTAGCACATCTGAGTTACTCTGCATTTCAAAAAACAGCTCTTGCTAGAAACCTAGACTAAAATACTTTCACCTGAGGTACTACCTTTTCATGTGCAGGGTTCATTCAAACATGCACCACCACACACCAACAAAAACACTTCCAGTCTGAAGTGGTAGAGTTTCAGGGGGAATTTTACAGGTGTGTACACCTGTAATTTCAGGGTAGAGTTCAGGAGTAGCCGATGTGGTGCCCTCCAGATGTTTTTGGACTCCAACTCCCATCATCCCTAACCATTGGCCATCCTGGCTGTTGGGAGTTAGAATCCAACAACATCTGGAGGACACCATATTGACTACTCCTGGTATAGTTGCAAGTTGGCTTATTCCACAAACCCAAGCCTAAAGTTCCAGCGATGGGCGGAATCAGAATCCAGAATTTTTAAGTCTCATTGATATCCAGTGTGGCAGTGACTACTGTTGCTAACAATAATACTTAGTCTTTTTTTAAAAAAGTCTTACCGGTTTCCAGTGAGGGAGAGTTATGTGTGTGAATCAATGGGACTTATCTGGCCACAGTTGAGCACTGTCATGGCTAGTCTTTCGTCTGGTGGATTCTGAAGAAGTTCCATTTATTTAGACTTGTAACTGACCCAAGAACTTAAGATGGATAATACTACCACAGGTATAAAAGATGACCCATGTATTGAAGTCATACAGGATGATGATAGGAAAGAATATAAACCTACATACTTGATAAATGTCACTGATCCATAGAAGCTGTGCCAAATGGAGACTATTGTAAGATCTTCTTGTAGTTTTCTCAGATTGTTCAACTTATTCACAGAAATGCTGATGTGTCCTCACTTAACACCATTGTTTCTGCCTTAATTCACAGCTTCATGCCCTTGCTTCAGGCATTAAAGTGATAGCTACAGAATATTGCTCAGCCGGGGTTGAGGTGTGTCAGAAGGCCTGTGGAGGACATGGCTATTCTCTTCTCAGTGGCCTGCCTTCCTTATGCAGTAGACTGATGGCTTCTTGCATTTATGAGGGGGAAAACACGGTTCTTCTCCTGCAGACAGCCAGGTAACTTCAGTGAAAATCTATCCTAGTCTGCCTTCTCTCTTGCCTCAGGGGCCATGCCAATGCTGTTGTAGATATATTGAAAGCTTTTCTACAGTACATTTCACAAGCACTTCTGCTCAGAATTTTTTGAGAAGTCAGCAGGGGAAAATATGTGTTTCTATCTGATGCTGGCTGCCAAAGATTTGTCTCCCATCACCTTCACATTGATTTATCACTCCAGAATTCTGCAGTGTAGACCTCCATACTCAACAACTGAAATAAATTGGCATGTGTTACATTTGTGTGCTTGCTTATGTGTTTACAGTCCTTCATGTGTAGCAGTGAAGCTTCTGATTCTGGTTGGTCGAGCTGGTATTATGGCAAAGGACATTCAAGGAACATTCCAATTGCTCAGAGGCCAAAGCTATCAAAGATTATTTTGCAGTCTACCTTGTCTGAGGGAAAGGAAAGTTGTCAGTTTGGCTGGAACTAATCTCATTGATTGCCAGTTAGTTTGCAGACCCAATTCAAGGTGCTCATGTTAGTGTTTAAAGTCCTAAACAACTTAGGCCCCAAATATCTGAAAGACTTTCTCCTTCCCTACAGACCCTCCCGGTGTTAAGATCAACAGAAGGGCCCTTTTGGTAGTTCCATGGCCCTCAGAAGTCTAGTGGGTGGTGGCCCAGGAAAAAGCATTCTCTGTGGCAGCCCCTAAGTTGTGGAACTCTCTCCCCACAGAGGTGCGTCTGGCAAATTCACTATACGTTTTTTCAGTGAATGCTGAAGATGCACCTCTTTACCCTGGCCTTTAACACCTGAGAGGTATATTTTTAGGACTTACCCTATTTTTGCGGTGTTTGTGATCTTGTTTTTAAAGATGTATTTTAAACCGTTGTAACCTGCCCTGAGACCTTAGGGTGAAGGGCTGTAATAAATTAAAAGAAGAATAATAATATCATCCCTGACAGACTCCAGGAACAGGATCATTTAGAACAGAAAGATTGCATCATTTAGCTGCTGTTGTGCCTGGGGACTAAGATAAGGATTAAGGAAAGACAGTGGTGTGCAAGTAGATGGGACAAATACTAGGATATGCATTGGTCAAACACCACTGTAGTTCTTCTCCCTTCAGCAAAATCTGACTGTGGCCAAAGAGTGAGTAGAAGAATGACTGACAATAGGGGAATGGAATGTTGGGTGGAGTTAAGGTGAGTGACAGGCAGATCCCACTCTGGGATTACTATTAATGAAGAACGTGGTCAGAAATCTTCTGAATAAATATATAGTGAGTGTTTGTAGGGAAATGACAGTTTAGAGTGGCTGTGAGAGATGGAGAAAAAGGAGGAATGAGATGAGGGAGATATATAGTGAGAGCCATAAGACTTTTGATCGTTGTTTATGAAAGTTAGGTAAGTTCAGGAATTTAAAAATCTGAGAATTCTGTGTGCAATGATGACGTGTTCTGGATGTTATGTTCCTTAATTGTATATATGTTTGTTTTTTAACTGAGTCTGTTCTGGTGCGAATGGATTCTAAAATTGATTATTATTTATTTATTTAATATCCTGCCCTTCCTCCCAGAAGAAGATTAATGTGTCTCACCTCACGTGACTTATACAGATGTACTCAAGTAAGAATATAAAAGGAAAGGCCTATTGATGGCAGCAGGTATTTTGAAGAAAGTTCGGACTCGATAGAGTAGTTGAATGACTTGATGACTTCTCAGGGACAGGCCCAGTAGGGGACCCTGGGAAGGTGATGCTGGCCATATATTTTCTGGGTTTTCTCTACAATGAGTAGGTTTAAAAAATTTTTAAAAACCAAAACATCATTACTAACCATTCTGCATTAGAGTCTATATACTGTAGTTACAGCCATGCAGATTGTCACTACCTTGGTTGCCAATTAATTAATTATTACCCTATTTTCCAAGTTATCTATTCTACGAACATATAGAAATTTTTGTCTTATCTGCAGTCCTACCTTTTTATCTCTGGAGAGGAAAAATGTTTTGGAACAAGATGCATGGTTCAGAGAATGCTTTGGGGCTGAGGATGTGGCTCAATTTTTATTTTCTTTGTCATTAGGTTTCTGATAAAATGCCTTGGGATGTCACGCAGTGGCCACCCTCTTCCTTCATCCGTTGCCTACTTATCTTCCAAAAGCTTTGGGAAATGCCACGCTCAGGAAAACAGAGATTTCCTAAATCCTGATGTTTACGTTGAAGCTTATAAGCACAGAGCATGGAGGTTGGCATAGAGATACTAGAACCTGTTTTTTTGTTTGGCATATTTTGGGTGTGTGTTTGGATTTTTAGCATGCCCCATCCTAAAGATTAAGGATGGGTGACATTAGGAGATCAAGTGTGGTATAATTGTGAGCAAAGAAGATCTTGGATCTACTTACCTCAGACAAACCACCTTTATGTGGTTGTTTTGTGGTACTCCCAGTTGCTCCCGCAGATCCCTTGAGGAAGGGTAGGTTATATAAATCCTATTCAGGGCTTATTGCCTGAACCCAGGGCTGCTCACGTTAGTCCCACTCCCAACATTGCACATGCTCTGACTCTACACCCGATAAGAAGGTCTCAAGGGGATACTTTGTGCATTTGACTAAACATGATTGGAACCTCCCCGTGATCAGGAATCCTAATTATGCAGGGTTCCCATTCATGTGGAGGATTCAAAGCACGTCCAGCTGAGTGCATGAAGAATCCCGCTTCATCGTTCCCAGTTCATTGAGGTAAGATCAGGGTAGAGTGCACATGTGCAGGGACATTGAGGGGAGGGCTATTGTACACATTACTGCTCTTTCCTACATGGTTTAAGGTGATGAAACCAGAATTGGTTATGCTAATCATATTAAAGGACACATCCGTTAAAAAAACCATTACTTCAGCCAATTAAATGGAAATAAAATATGATGCATATCAGACTTGACCTGTATATTGGCTTAATGCCAGCTACTTTTAATCTGAATAAAGCAAGAAGTTGTGAATGGTTTTAGTGTTCAGCACAGGGGAAGGGGCTTATACAGTTGAGGGGCAGCCTCCAGAAACGCCCCTCTACATATCCAGGTTGTCCTAACTTTCGGGATGGGATCCGTTGGCCAATGTCACTTTAAAAGCAACCTAATAAGTCAGTATCAATTTGAGTTCATCCCTTGTCCGCTATCAGTGCTTTTACTGATCCCTTCTTTTCTGTCCCCCCAAATATTGATACTGATATTGATAATTTTGAAAGGAAATATCAACAAATGAAAGGAAATAGTGATACAATTGTTCTTAATGTCAAAATTTTAGAGGCATTTTTTAAAAAGTTTTCAAAAATAGCTGTGGAAAATCAGTGCATCAAAATCTGATTCACAATGATAGAGAGTAAGCGAATTAATGGAAAATTTGGTACTAAATCTGAATTGGGTGGAATTCTAGCACATCCTTACCTAACTTCAAGTACAGATAGTAAAACTGAGAAAGAACTCTCCATATCCTCATGGGATGGAACATGAGGGTATAGATCAGGTGTGAGGAACTGTTGAACCTCCAGATATTGCTGAGCTAAAACTCCCATCATTTCTAGCTATTGGCCATGCTTGCTGAAGCTGATGAGAGTTGTAGTTCAGCAACATCTGGAGGGCCAAATTTTCCTTGCACCTGGTGCAGAGTCTGTCCCTTACGTTTGGCACAAACTCATTAAAGCATTATGAACTGAACTGAGATCTCAGGGCCAGCCCTACCATTAAGCAGTGTTGAGGCAGCTACCTCCAACAGGGCAGGGAGTGGTGGCAAGATGCTGGAGGACAGAGCTGTGTGGGCCCCATGGTCTGCCCTTCACTTCCAGAGTTAGCCTTCTGTCCTCGGGTGCTGTGGAGGATGCTTTCTCATTGAAAGAGTCGAAGATTCATCTGCCAGTCCCATTGGATTCTTTATGTGGATTGGTGGGGCATTCTCTTATTCTTTGCTTTGAGCAGCAGAATGCTTTGGGCTGGCCCTGCAAGCACCCCATATTGAGCCTGGAAGATAATGGAAAGCCAGTGCAATATACCACACTGAGCCATGTTGCAGGTGTCTGCCTGAGCATGCAATGGTTAAAAGTGAGGATGGAAGTAAGTGCATGCATGCAAGCCCCACCTCCAATATCTCTGCATGGCAGCTCCTCCCACTCGGTCCCTGACCTTCCTGTATTCAGTGGAAAATATCTGCAGGGAGCTTTTACTCACATTTGCTTGAACACAAGTAGAACTCTCCATGTGATCGGGGACTCTGCTTTACGAGGGTCCCAAAGTGCATGGAGGGTTCTAGCCATATTCAAAGCCTCTCCTGATCTCATCGTAGGAAGTTCGAAGGTGATGTGCGGGAAGATGTTGGGGGTCCTACTGCTTTAAACACTGATTGTTTAGGCAAACCCCCAAACATAACGAATGTGTGTTAGGGACAGCTGGAAACTGCTGGGATCTTAAGAGCCCCAGGGATGACTATAGTGTTGGGTTTGGGTGTAAGAAGCCTATGTTGAAATCCTTGCTTGGCTAATGATGCTCAGAAATTGATTACAGGGTAAGTTGCTGTTGGTCACTCACAGGAACATGTATTGAAGCTAAAATGGCTGTCTTGAGTGTCTTCATAGAAGAGCAAAGTGCAAATGTTTTAACATAGTGGTTCCCAAACTGTGATCCACTAGCTTGTTTCATATGGTCCGCAGTATCTCTGGATTTGTGGTGGGGGGCTGCGCATCCATTGCATTAAAGATTCATATTGATTTTTAATGGTATGTTTATTACTTCTGGTCTTTCTTCTATATTGTATTACAGTCTGAATTCTATGGAATTTAGATGGTAATTCAATAAAATACAATATAGAAGAAAGATAAGAAACAATAAACATACGATTTAAAAATCATGACAGCATCTAGCACAGCACATTACAATTGCTACAACAGGAAGGAAAACCATTGTGGTCCGCCAGGGCTCTCAGCAATTTTCAATATTCTTGGGGGGGGGGCAGGGAGTAAAACATTATAAATTGGGCATATTACGTAGGGGGCTTATTTGTAATCTGGAAGTGGGATAAGTGCTTCGGTGGAGATAAGGGTGTTTATATTGCTTGGGCTATACACTCAGCAGAATGGGGTGTGGTGGGGTTCTGAGGTGGTTGGCGGGACTGCCATCTCTTTGGACCACAGGCCATTTTTTAAATGCTCTACCACGTTAAAAAAAGAAGAGAGCATTGTTTTAGCTTTCAGATAGAGTTTTTGTTGTTTGCATCATGGAGCACTCAAAAATGGTATCTCCCACCTGCATGGTACAGGCCAGAATTCTGCTGTCTCCAGCCAGTGTAGACCAGGCTTTTGTCTCTGCCATTAAGGCTATAAAAATTAGTCATAAATATTTGCAAAACTGTTGGCAATTTCTGTGTCTATAATGTTTACTTTTTCTCTTTCCCTGTAGGATTGTAAGAAATGCAGCAACCAAACTCCAGACTTTGGTCCAATCAGGAATAGCACAGCATGAAGCATGGAACAGATGTTCTGTCCAATTGGCACAGGGTGCTATGGTTGGTAATAATGATGTTAACTTCACCCCTACTGGCACTTTTGCCAGAAAACCTGCCTCTGAAATTGGGCTAGAAAAGAACAGCCAGCCAAGGAAGATAGGTCATCTTACGTTCATTCAGATCCCATTTTAAAAAGAGCATTATACTGACATTTCTAGGTGTAAACAATACCTTTTTAAAGCAGGAGTAGCTAACACCTTTGGCCCTCCAGATGTCATTGGACTGCAGCTCCCATAATCCCTGGTGACTGGCCGCTCTGGCTGGGACTGATGGGAGTTAGAATCCAGCAACATCTGGGGGCGCATAGGCTCCCGATTTCCGAGTTAGGAGTGAAGCTAGGAAGCTGCCTTATACTGAATCAGACCATTGGTCCATCTAGCTTCCGCACTTCCTGGAAGCAGCTCTCCAGAACTTGTCTATCCTAACTCTACCTGGCGATGCCGGGGATTGAACCAACTCCCACTCACCTGGGAGCTGAGTCTGAAGGGCACTGCTATCATCTTGATATTCTGGTTACATCCACACCATACATTTAAAGCACTCTTATACACTTAAAACAGGCATGGTTTCCCCCAAAGAATTCTGGCAACTGTTGTTTGTTATGGCTGCTGAGAATTGCAGCTCTGTGAGGACTCTTCTATCAACTCTCAGTGCCCTTAACAAACCACAGTCCTCAGAATGCTTTGGGGGAAGCCATGCCTGTTTAAAGTGATGTAAGAGTGCTTGAAATGTATGATGTGGAAGTGGCCTGGTGCTTAGGCTGGAGGCAATTACTGGGTAATGAGGTTACACTTGCTTCTGACACTGAATGAGAAAGCACATAGCCCAGGAGTGGAACCTAACTCCGTGTTGTCACATTCACCCCCACCCCACCAACGTGAGCTACTGTACAGAGGTGAATGGTGTTTGCATCCAGTTGTTTATAATTTTTCAGGCTCATAGCCATTACATTGTGGTGGAAAAATTTGTCAAAGCACTGGAGACATTTGGAAAAGAGGTTGCCATCCAGAGGGTCCTCAAACATCTCTGTGACCTTTTCGCACTGCATGGGATTTTATCTAACATGGGAGACTTTGTGCAGGACACGTACCTTTCTACACAGCAAACTGACATGGTGACTGAATCGTACCTGGATCTCCTGACAGTCATTCGGTGAGGTGATTATTTTCTTCTGCTGAGGGCTTAATGCAGTTTGCTCCATGTTTGTGTCATAACTGTCATTAAACATGCATAAAACTAGAAAACTGCCTGTCATTAGGACGGGTGAAAAGAGGCATGTCAGTTGCAGGAGACGCAGGCATCTCCTCTGCACTCTGTACAAAATCTACTTTGCACCTTCTGTGGGGTCCTTCTCAGTAGAATTAGGACCATCAAGTACCAGGATCTGCTAATAACTATAGTTCCCAGGTGCACCTTTCTTTCCTTTTTTTGCCATAGGAGTAAAGGTTTGGGCGGAGCTAAATCTTCCCTTTGTGCCCCCAGTTTCTTGACAGAACCAGCCACGTTTTGCCCCAGAAATGTCTGTAGCACTTGAGTTAAAGGACATAGTTATTTGCGCCCGGAAGAGTAACCCCACAATGTCATGTCTAGTTTGGCCCTATCTACTCCAACTGGCAGTGGCTCTCCAAGATAGGAATCTACTTTATGCCAGGCTCAGCTTAGGGTTGCCTTCAGTGCTAGTCCTACTCTGAGTGGACCCACTGAAGTGAATAGGCATGACTAACTTAGGGTCATTAATTCTAATGGGTGTACTCTGAGTAGGACTTGGTTGGATATAACTCTCAGACTGTTTGTCCAGCTTTCCCCCTTTTGCCTACTCTGACTGCCAGCCACTTTCCAGGACAGAGAGCTGGCAGTCTTTCCCATCAACTTGCACTCTGATGCTATCACTGGAGGTGCCAGGGATGAAATCCAAGACCTTCTACATTCAAATTCTCCTGCTGAATCATGACCCTTTCTGCACTTTGAAATATGAACACATTACTGGGGCCAAAGTGCTATTGATGCATTCATGTAGTATTTGTAGGATAGATGAAGGTTTTCCTCCAGTAAAAGCGGAGAGGTTATAGCTTAGGGACAGAGCATAGCCTTCGGGTTTGCAGAAAACGTCGGGTTCAGTCCCTGCTACCCCCAGGTGAAGGATCTCTAGCAGGAGGACTGAGAGACATTGCCAGAGATCTCGGAGAACACAGTCTGTGTGTCGGACAAGAAAATACTGGGCTGGATGGACCCAGTGATGGAGAATTCTTATATTCAAACAATAAAGAAAAATATGTTCTTTTATAAAGCTATAAAGGTTTAGAATATTTTCATAAGTGTAGTAGCCAGCCAGATCCCTTTTCTTCTTAGAGCTGTGTCTCCTGTGGCACAGCTTGAACTCTGAAAAGATAAGATAACACTGTGCTGAACATCTTGGTATCTCCAAAATGTAGGAAGAATTGCAATAGCTAAAATGCTTAGCTCAATAGCGGGAGTACTCAGCTCATGTACTGGTATGTGAAGTTCTGAACTTTGCCAAATTGACTAGAACATAATGCAGTGCCAATGCAATTCTAATGCAGTTCCTATGCAATGCCTAGGTAATACTGATGTGTAAGCTCCTGATTTGCTAATGCTAGTTTCTTTGTCCTGAAGTGTATAAGTGTGATGTTAGATTGATTGTTGAATATGTTGTTTTTATATTGTATTTTAAAATGTTATGTAAGTCACCTAGAGTGTTTGTTCAGTCAAACAGATAGGCGACTAACAAATAAAATTTATTATTATTATTATTATTATTATTATAAAAACTCCAGGCAAGCAGTACCATGAGGCAGTTCTCCACTCACTCAGAAGGAGACTGACCAAGCGTATGCTTGTCATCCAATAAAAGCCTATCTTTTTGCTGCAAGCCTGTGTCTTCAATTCCCTCAAGGACCCCCAATCCAACGAACTACAAAATTCCCTGTCAACTGCATAAGGCCACATTCATACAATACATGTAAAATGCTATCATACCACTTTAAACAGTCTTGGCTCCTGGGAGCTGTAGTTTAAGGGTGGTGAGAGTTGTTACAAGATCCCTATTCCTTACACAAAGCTACAATTCCCAATGTTCCCTGGGAAGAGAGATTCATTGTTAAACCACTCTGGGAAGTGTAGCTCTGTGAGGGAACAGGGGTCTTCTAACAACTCTCAGTACCCTTAACAAACTACACTCCGCAGGATTCTTGGGGTGGGGGGGAACTATGACTGTTTAAAATGGTATAGTAATGCTTTAAATGTATGATGCGGATGTGGTCTTAGCTTGATGTGCTCAAATGGATTTTTAGCTTCAACACCACTGTTTACACTTCAAACTAAAATGTTGCTTTGGCCTTTTGTCCAGTTTCCTGCTCAAATGACATCTCTTGTGGCTTATCAAGATCTTGGCTGTTTTTAATAAAAAATAAAATGAATATATTGTGAGAAGTGTTGTGTTCATCCTGGCTCCGATATTTTTGAATAGCACAGAAGCTGCAACCTCTCCATTTAATACCGGAAATGGGTACATCAGCACCATCAGGTGGTTTTGCTTCAAACTCGGCTGTGTCGGCTTTTTTAAATTAGTCAGAAATATTTAATTTAAAAGCTTTATCAAATCCCTTCCAATAAGGAGGACGAGTGTGCTGCAGTGACTGCATCATCAAATATAAAGGCATTTAAAGATAAACCTATTATCTGCATGCTGTTAACAGATTATCTTCAGGGTTTTCTTTGATGGGTTGAAATTAAAAAGAGACACATTCTGTAACAGATAGATGGCAAAGTGAATTTTCTGTTGGCTCCCCTGTGAATTTTATATTTTCTTATTATGTTAATCACCCCATGTGTATCGACTTTTATTAGTCTGTAGCCATAATAAATCTACCTATCTACACAGCACAGGGGGAAAAGGCAGCCTAGACCCAATATTCTGTGTTATAAAATGTTAAGCAACTGGTGTCATTAAATATCAAATTAGCCATGTTCTTTCTTTTATTTCTTATAATTACTGCTGAAACTCAGTTTTATTAACAGTTACAGAACTTGGGGGATTTGGGTTGCCTTGTTGGCCAATTTATTGTAGTAATATATATAAAAATTGTAACTCTTTAAGCCTAAGAGTATAGGCTGCATTGAAATAGCCTATAAGGCCCAACCTGGTGCCCTTCAGTTGTTCTGGACTCTAACTCCCATCATCCTTGACCATGGCCATTCTGACAGGCTGGAGTCCAACGACATCTTGAGGGGACCAGACTGAGGAAGGCTGCAGTGTGGCAACGGCACAAGGCGAAGCCATACACAGTTGCAGCTGGGCCTTCCTATGTAGTTCAACATTTTCAAGAGGCTTGGTATTGGATGGAGAACCTGTGCCCCCCCCCCCAGATGCTGTTGGACTCTGAACTCCCATCATCCCCAGCTACCATAGCCAATGGTCAGGGATGATGCGAGTTGTAGTTCAGCCACAACTGGAGGGCCACATGTTCCACACACCTGCCTAGAATTTCTTCCTGGGAGATGCTTTTTCTGCTCCTTACTGCTAGTTTTCCTACAATAAGCAGTGAGTGTTTATTTCAGAGGACTTCTGGGGTCTTCTGAAATGTGTACTGGGCACTGTGATCTCATAGTGGCTTTTTCTATTATTATCATTAATTCGTATCTCCTGTTTATGTTGTGAACTGCCTTGGATTGGTTTGGCACTGAAGGCAGGATATAAATATTTTGATGAGGGTTGACCATTTTGCTGTCTTTTACTCTTGAAGGAGGCTGCTTCCCTCTGCTTAATGGTGGGGCTGCCCCTGCCCTAGACAACCTTCCTGATAAATGGGGAAGTGCTTTCCCTGGCAAATAGTCCAGAATGAAGCAACACATTGCCACAGAGGAAAAGAGGAGTCAGTCCCTGGGGGGAAAAACACAGTTTCTCAGCTGAAAAGTGTTTTGTCTCAGAGAAAGGACTGCTGATGCTATTGTTGCTGCAATAGCAACCACTGGGAAAGAACCAGTAGGATTTGTACTCAACCATCCTTTTATTTAAGCAACAGCCTGGTAGCCACAGGTGGTTCATGCACTCACAGTGCATAGTTAACCTCTGGAATTCGCTCCCACAAGAGGCAGTGATGGCCACCAACTTAGATGGCTTTAATAGAGGATTAGACAAATTCATAAAGGATAAAGCTATCAGTAACTACTAGCTGTGATGGTTATGCTCTGCTTCTGCAGTCAGAGGCAGCATGCTTCTGAACACCAGTTGCTGAAAACCACAAGAGGGGAGAGTACTCTTGTGCTCAGGTCCTATTTATGGGCTTGCTATAGGTGTCTGGTTGGCCGGTGTGAGAACAGGATCTTTGACTAGGAGGGCCACTGGCCTGATCCAGCAAACTTGCCTTACGTTCTGACTCACCTGCATGTTTTTCCTGGATTCCATGCAAGTGAGTGGGCTGGCAGAGGAGTGGAGTACCTCCCTCTTCTGCACCCATCATAGAAATCAAGCTGGGTACTGGTGGAGGGAAGCCCCTTTCTCTATGCCCAGCACAGAAATGCAGTTCTTTATTCTTCCTCTGCTAGCTCCCAGCAGGCTAGTAAAAATATTTGCAAGGTAATAACAAATTTCCCTCATTCATAAAACTCTTTGAGTTGGAATGTGTATGGAGAGCATCTCTTTCATACCCAACTCTGAGAACAGGTGTATTTTGCAATCAAAAGACAGACTGAAAATCTTGTAAATGAGATAGACGTGACTAAAAGGAGTAAATGCTATCTCATGTTCAGACTCAGAACCATCCACCCACCAACTTCCCCTTCCCTTCAACACCTCTAGTTCACTATTCATTTATAAGAGGGGTGGAGAAATTATAGCCATCTGGCTGTGCTTGGAGTACAGTTCCCATTATCTCTGACCATTGGCCATGTTGGCTGAAGCTGATAGGAACTGGGAGTCCAACATCATCTGCAGGGTCACAGGGTCCTCATCCATGATTTATGATGCCCTCTCATCATCCAAGACTACTGTAATATGCTGTTTGGAAACTTTACTCCGATTAGCCATCATTGCGCCCTCCAGAATGTATAGACTACTTACAAGTTTAGCTGGGGTGAAATGTTGATGTGAACAGTTTTTGCTGACTTGCCAATTTGCTTCCAGCCCAGTTCAGGATCCTGGCACTTGTTTCTAAAGCCCTCAGTGTTCTAGGCCCAGGTTAACTAAGGGGATACCTCCTCTCGTGATGCTAATTAGCTAAATAAGTAGCTCTGCAACCCTTCTCTTTCTGTAGTTAGATCTTCTGGGGTGCAGGTCTATATTAGAATTTTTATTTATTTTTTAATTTATGGTGGTATTTTGCATTGAGTACTCCTTGGCATAGAAATTGGGCCCTACATATTGTGACTCATAAAATCCGTTTCCTTTGCTCTTTCAGGCAAGATGCTGTGCCGTTAGTGGATGCATTTGATTTCTCTGATGCTAATTTAAATTCAGCCCTTGGCAGCTATGATGGTCAAGTCTATCAGCGGCTTTATGAGTGGGCCAAGAAGTCACCAACCAATCATCAGGTGAGAACAGTACATGGCAAAGCCAATAGGTGGCCAGACTATTTAAACGAAAGTCTACCAGCACTTCCCCATTTAACATGAATTAATGCTGCACTAGACCAGGCCTGAGCAGAAATACAATTATGCAAAATCCATTTGTCTTAATTTGCATAACTTAATGCAGGCTAGTTTTCATTAATGCATACTTTGGGCTGACATAGTGCAGAAATTTGAGTTTTTGCGATTTCAGCACAAACCTGAGCATCATAAATGGTAGATGAAATAGGGCAGGGAGGTATTAACTGAAGCTAAAAAGTGCAGAAAGGGTGGGTTTGGTGTAGTTCAAGGATGAGATTGAGGGAAGATTTGGAGGAGGAAGTCATTAGATGGGCAGAGGTAGCTACTCAGGCATAAGGAGTGGGATGGAACTGGCAAAAATCTGCAGTGGGTGAAAAGAACACCACAGATCAGCTGGTGCACAGAAAGATGGGGAAACAGGGAGAGATGAGAGTGATGACCCACTTATATAAAGGGCTCTGTGTATTCCACAACACTCTGCAAAGGACAAGTGGAGAAGGGAAAACAGCAAGGGTTGCAGCCATTGTTAGTCCTACTTAGAGTAGACCCATTGAAGTTAATAGACATGACTAACTTCAGTTCATTAATTTCAGTGGATCTCGTCTGAGTAGGACTTAGTTAGATATAACCCCAAATTTGGTGTGGGCAGAGCTTGGAAAAGTTACTTTTTTGAACAGCTCCCATAAGGCCAATCCAGTAGGCATGCTGGCTGGGGCTGATGGGAATTGTTCAAAAAAGTAAATTTTCCAAGCTCTGGATGTGGGATATATTTATTTTTAGCAAAGGCAATTTTCTAGTCCTTGTGACTGCAGTGAGAGGCTTGAAAGTATCTGGGCAACACCTAGTATTTCCAGAGCCACACTGGGAGCTTAGTAGCATTCTCAGCAGTCAATAGGGTAAGCTTAAGTTTTCTGGGTTGTTCCTTGCAAGTAGCAAAAGCAGGATTACGGGGAGACTAGAGAGGGGCACAGCTCTCTTAGTGACTGTTTCAGTAGGAGTAATGGGGTATGGTTTGTGGATTTCCTTAAACCATAGTTCAAGCACTGAGGATAAATTGTACAATACAGGCAAATACCTACACATTTGCTTAACTATTTATTCAGTAGGGATGGGATCCGTTGGTCAGTGCCTTTTCAACCTAACAGGCAGTATCGAATCTAGTTTGTTCTTTGTCTGCTATCCACTGTTTTTACCAGTCTGGTTTTTCCTTCCCCAAAAATACTGATATTTGAACATATTGATAATTCGAAAGAAAATATTGATAAAGGAAAGGAAAACGGCTTTGCTGACTCCTCTTCCTCTGCAACTGAGGCTGGTCAGTTTTCATATTAGCAAGCAGAGACCAGCTGTTTTCCTTTTGGAAAGGAAAGGGGGAAAACAGCTTTCAATGCCTCCCTACCCCCACCTCCTCCTCCTCTTTGGCAAGGCCTGAGTCCTTACCATGGGTGGGACTTGGCTTGCTTTCTGCCACTTGGAGCTGGGATTATTCGAGTGGAGGTGGGTGGCAGAGAGAGAGAGGGAGAAGTCTGTAAAATCATTAAAAGAACAATATATTCAAGGGAATATTCGAGGGGGGGAAATCCAGTGTCAGGTAAAAGCCATTGAAGTTCAGAGCAAACAGGATCACTCTGCAGAGATGGAGAATATGTGGACCATTGAAAAATCCAGTGCTAAATCTGAATTTAGTGGAATTCTTGCCCATCCCTATTATACAGGTTACTGAATCCAGGTTTTATTGATGCAGACTTTGCATTATTCTGGAAAAGAAAATTAATAAAGCCTATAGAAAAGACAATAATGCTGGGAAAAACAGGGGGGAGTAGAAAACAAGGAAGACCAAACAAGAGATGGATTGATTCCATAAAGGAAGCCACAGACCTCAACTTACAAGATCTGAACAGGGTAGTTTATTGGACCGCCTGAATTGGAGTAAAGTTTCAACAATGCTTGATGGAGTATTTGAGGATACAGATGTTAGCATTACAGTTTATACCCTTTAATTTATTATCCTTTTGTATTCTGTGTTTGTAACTGATTTGTGAAAAGATGGTGATGTGATTTTGTCCTATTTCCCTTTCTCTTTCAGACATTTCTCACCATTACTAATATCCAATCATAGACAGTGTTTTGTAGAAATTTATAGTTAAAGCTTTTAATTTTTAATCTCTAATTTTTAGGATTTTGATTATGTCTATATGGAATGTACTTGTGTTTGGTTGTAAGTCGCCCAGAGTGGCAGATTAACCTCTGCCAGATGGGCGTCTAACAAATCTAATAAATAAATAAATAAATAAATAAATAAATAGTTTATAACAGATACTATTGGAGGTCACTGATTCATAGGGATGCCATAAGTCGTAATCGACTTGAAGGCATATAACACACACATAGAATACAGATATGTTTCTTTTTCACACACACACACAATAGAGAGCAAGAAATAGCATACCACAGAGCCCTGTTTATTTATAAGGGTTAGAAGTTTGACACTGATGCAGATAGCAGCGCTATTCCTATGGAGGGCCTTCAGAAGGCATGACTGGTATTATCATAGTGACAGAAAGAAAAGACGGAAGTGGATGGGAGATAGAGAAGGAAAAGGCTGCAGTAGTCTAACCAAACCCCCTCTAGGATGTACACCTTAATATGGTGAGTGGGTTTGAGAGTGTTGAAGAAGCTGAGAGCAATGCTGTCAGGATTCTAGACCAAGAGGCTAGACTCCTAGCAGGGGCACCCATGGCGGAATGGTCAAAGCTGAGACACCAGACTAAGATGCATCCAAACTCAGAGGAAGGCAATGGTAAACCGCCTCTGAATATCTCTTACCATGAAAAGCCTATGAACAGAGTATCCAAAATGCAACACAAGATAGTGCTGGAAGATGAGACCCCCAGGTCAGAAGGCACTCACCGAGCTACTGGGGAAGAACAAAGGACAAGTACGAGTAGCGCTGTGACTAATGACGCAGCTGGGTCAAAGCCGAAAGGAAGCCCAGAGGCTGATGCATACAGATGCGAAAGGAGAGTCCGGAGTTGTATGACGCACATAATAGGAACATGGAACATGAGAAGCATGAACCAGGGAAAGTTAGAAATTGTCAAGCAAGAAATGGAATGTAAACATTACAATATTTGGTGTAAGTGAATTAAAATGGATGGGAATGGGAGATTTTCAATCAGGCAACTACAAAATATTTTATGCAGGAAATGAGAAATTAAGAAGAAACGAGGTTGCTTTAATAGTGAGAAGTGATGTAGCAAAAGCAATTAGGAGCTATAACGCAAGGTCTGAGCGAGTAATATCAATGAGATTAAAAGGAAAACCTATTAACATAACCATAATCTGAGTCTATGTTCCAACGGCAAATGCAGAAGAAGAGGAATTGGAAAGATTTTATGCAGAAATACAGGAGGAAATTGATCACACACCAAAACAAGATGTGCTGATATCATGGGGGACTGGAATGCAAAAGTAGGGAACAGAAAAGAACTAGGAATTGTAGGGAAATGGGGCCTAGGAGATAGAAATGAAGCAGGGGAAGGACTTATTGAATTCTGTGAAGCCAGTAATTTGTTTCTTGCAAACACATTTTTTGAGCAACCGAAAAGACGACTGTACATGTGGACAGCACCAAATGGTCAATATAAGAATCAAATTGATTATATAATTGGTTGCAGAAGATGGAGAAGTTCCATACTTTCTTCGAAAACAAGTCCAGGAGCAGACTGCGGTACAGATCATGAACTAGTAATATTGAAAATCAGAGTAAATAACACCCCAGAAGAATATAAAGATCAAATAAGGAACAGATTTGGGGATTTAAACTTAGTTGACAAGACCCAGAAGAACTATGGAGTGAAGTCAGGCACATTATCAGGGAAGAATGCAAAAAGACAATACCTCTAGTTAAAAAGAGAGAAAGACCTCAATGGATGACTGAAAAAAGCAGAAAGAGAGAAGGAAAGCAAAAGGAGATAAAAACACAGTTAGAACCCTAAATGCCACTATACAGCGACTAGGACGTAGGGATAAAGAAAACTATTATAATAGTTATTGTATAGAAATAGAAGAGAACAACGAAAAGGGTAGAACAAGAGCTCTATTCCAAAAGATTAGAGAAATGAAATGCAAATTTAAACCAAGAGTAGGGATGTTGAATAATCAACAGGGGAGCACACTGACTGACAGAGGTAAAATAAAAGGAAGATGGAAGAAGTACACTGAAGAACTCTATAAAAGAGATGCAAGGATTACAGATTCATTCACAGAGGAACCGTATGATGAAGAACCAGAAATTTTAGAATGTGAAGTGAAAGCTGCTCTTAAAATAGTTGGAAGAAACAAATCACCAAGAACAGATAGCATACCAATAGAGTTGCTACAAGCTACTGAGCCTGAATCTGTCCCAATTTTAACACAAATCTGTCAACAAATATGGAAAAGAAAACACTGGCCCACAGACTGGAAGTGTACAATGTATATCCCAATTTCAAAGAAAGGGGATCCCAGAGAATGCAGTAATGATCGAACTATTGCCTTAATATCCCATGCAAGTAAAGTAATGCTCAAGATTCTACAACAAAGGCTCTTACCATATATGGAGTGAGAAATGCCAGAAAAGGAAAGAGGCACCGCAGAAAAAGTTCCTCAGAAAAGGAAGAGGCACCGCACCAGAGATTATATCACAAACATATGTTGGATAATGGAATGGACCAAGGAATTTCAGAAGAAAATCACCCTGTGCTTTATAGATTACAGCAAAGCCTTTAACCGTATAGATCATTAAAAACTATGGAATGCATTAAAAGAAATGGAGGTGCCACAACATCTGATTGTCCTGATGCACATCCTATACTGTGGAGAAGAGGCTACTGTAAGGACAGAATATGGAGAAACTGATTGGTTCCCAATTGGAAAGGGTGTGAGACAGGGGTTTATTTTATCACCCTATCTATATGCAGAACATATCATATGGAAAGTGGGGTTGCACCAAGATGAAGGAGGTGTGAAAATTGGAGGGAGAAATATCAATAATTTAAGATATGCAGATGATACCAGACTACTAGCAGAAACCAGTAATGATCTCAAATGAATGCTGATGAAAGTCAAAGAGGAAAGCACAAAAGCAGGACTACAGCTGAACGTCAAAAAGACTAAAGTAATGACAACAGAAGATTTATGTAACTTTAAAGTTGACAATGAGGACATTGAACTTGTCAAGGATTATCAATAGCACAGTCATTAACCAAAATGGAGAAAATAGTCAAGAAATCAGAAGAAGGATAGGACTGGGGAGCGCAGCTATGAGAGAAGTGAAATAGAAAAGGTCCTCAAAAGCAAAGATGTATCACTGAACACTAAAGTCAGGATTATTCAGACCATGGTATTCCCGATCTTTATGTATGGATGTGAAAGTTGGACAGTGAAAAAAGCGGATAAGAGAAAAATCAACTCCTTTGAAATGTGGTGTTGGAGGAGAGCTTTGCGCATGCCATGGACTGCGAAAAAGACCAATAATTGGGTGTTAGGACAAATTAAACCAGAACTGTCACTAGAAGCTAAAATGATGACACTGAGATTATCATACTTTGGACACATAATGAGAAGACCTGATTCACTAGAAAAGACAATAATGATAGGAAAAACAGGAGGGAGTAGAAAAAGAGGAAGGCCAAAGAAGAGATGGTTTGATTCCATAAAGGAAGCCACAGACTTGAACTTACGAGATCTGAACAGGGTGGTTTGTGACAGATGCTATTGGAGGTCACTGCTTCATAGGATCATCATAAGTCATAATCGACTTGAAGGCACATAACAACAGTCTAACCAAAAGAGCCTAGTTTAGGTGAGGGCATTGCTGACAGGTTCAGGAAGGGTAGATCTTGGGAAAACTACAGGAGACTTATTGGGACTTGGCAATGACAGATATGAGAGACAGAGGCTTTTGGAGGGGGAAAACCCTGAGCCAGGAATACAACATGACACCATGCGTGCATTAGCAAAACTTCGTTGCGCCCCATCTAACAGTATTTCATTCTGATGAATTCTGACCTCCTGTTGCAGAGGGTGAATCTGCGTTTTTCCCCTCTCCCTGGAATGACAAAGAGAAAAGCATTGTCCAATACATAATGTGCAGTGTTAGGGCTGAAGGTTAGGTGATGTGCGTGGGCTGCACTGGAGCCTTTACAGGAAGACTGCAAATGTGCTTTGGTTTCTGTGCCCATGTCCCCACTTCTTTTCCTCCTACAGCACCCTTTGCCCCATCATACTGGTTCTGTTGCTGGTCTCTCCTGTTGATAAGGGTTGGTCAGCTCCATCTTCACCATATTGAGTTTGACACTGAAGAAGAAATAGATGATTAGACAGGAACTTAACTTCTCCACAATGGAGAAGTTGACCAGCTTCTATTTTCTGTCCAGAGTTTGCCAAGTGCCATTGACCATTTATGTACTTGATGTTGTCTTTCCTTTTCTGTACCCCCCCCCAGGATAACCGGGTCTTTGAGACGTATTTGAAACCACTTTTCCGGAATGCCCTGTCGAAGCTATGAAGTGAAAGAAGGGAACGGAGCAGAGGCAGCTCCTTTTCTGCTGTCCTTAAAGCAACACTGCCATGTATTGATTAATGTAACCCATAAAATGTAAAAGCTGACTGCCTTCTTGCCGATTAAAGCATTCACTTGCATTTTCTTGGCAAGCAGAAAGCAACCTGGGGTGGGGGAGTCATTTTGTCTTTACTAAAAATAGACCCAAGTTTTATTTCTTTTACCACGCACAGCAGCACTTGCTGGTAGCCTATGTGCAGCCTGGACCACTGGGATTGCTGCTGTTGGGTTGGTCCACTAGTTCTTTTAGGGCATCGATGGGATAACCTGTGGTCCTCCAGATACTGCTGGACTCCAGCTCCCATCAGCCTTGACCATTGGCCATGCTGGCTGGAGCTGATGGGAGCCAGAGTCCAAGAACAGCTAGAGGGCCTCAGTTTCCTGCCTTGTTTTAGGACCAAGATAGCAGTTGTACATCATCTCCTGTTGCAACTTTAGTGATGGCAGAATTGCCAGTGGTGTGCTCCAGAAACAACTACAGCTCTTCTTAGGAGTGACTAGTTTTGAGATGGTCCTTTGCAAAGAGCTCTCTGATACCCCTGTCCTGCGATGCTCAGTGGATCCTCAACCACAGGCTTACTTAGGAGCATATATGCTACCTCCAGGATCTGGTGCAGCAGGCCTTTGAATACCAGAGAACAAAAGCGGGAGATGGCTGTTGTCCAATGTGGTGTAATGGTTAGGGTATCAGGGTATGACCTAGGAGACCAGGGTTTGAATCCCCACTCAGCAATGAAAGCTCACTGGGTAACCCTGGGCCATTCACTGTATCTCACCCTAACCTACCTCACAGGGTGGTTGTGAGGAGAAAATGGGCAGGGGAGAACCATGTACACTGCCTTGAGCTCCTTGGAGGAAAGGTGGGATATAAATGTAATAGACACATAAGTACTGCTTGTGGGCTTCCCTGAGGCATCTGGTTGGCCACTGGTGACAAAGAGGCTGCTGGACTAGATAGGCCTTGGGGTGTAATCCAGTAGAGCCCTTAGGTGCTTATTGTGAGAAGTAAAAATGGTGGCTTGCAGACCCACTGCTGCCTACACCAGGCCTAGGTCTTCTACAGTTAGCAGCATCCCAGTGACTGAGGGGCTTATACATAAAATGGGCACTCATTATGATGGCTCTGTACTATCAGGGGCAGTATGGCTCTGAATACCAGTTGCTGCACACCACAAATGGGGAGAGTGCTGATATCCTGCTTGTGAGCTTCCCATAGGCAGCTGGTAAATCACAGTGAGAACAGAGTGTTGGACCTTTAGACTGATCCAGCAGGGCTCGTCTTGTGTTCAGTGCTTCACTGCCACCACCCTTCTCATTTGTGAGTTCTGTATCACCAGGATATATTCAGTGTACATATTTCATAATTGGTATTATTGGTCAAGTAGCAACTATCACTTCAGAACAGGTGGGGAACTTCCAGCCTGCAGCCCTAATTAGGCCAACCAGGCCTCCCAATTTAGTGTGCAAGGCCATTTTGGCCCAGCCACACCCACCTGTCACTCATCTGAGATAAGGTAAAGCTGCAGCTGCAAAGGAACAATGGGAGAGTTAAGAGCTTGCTCAGATTGTTCCTTTGCATAGTTTTCACTGGGCACTGTAGCATAGCTCTAGCCAGGGAAAGATCCACTTAATATCATATGACATCAGGTGATTGACAGGTGCGTGTTCCTGCCCACCTATCAAATGTCACCCACAGAGAGTTGACAACAATTTGATCTGACCAAAACTGATTCCCTACCCGTTCTAACACATCACAGTAGTTTCCTGTATGGAAATTTGCCTGCCCTGATGCACACAAAAAGTATGGGTTTGACTGTAACTATTGTAATATCCTGTTTTTTTAATTGTTTCAGGGAAATGTATCCAAGTGCCTAATCTGTAAAAACAGCAAGAAGCCTTTAAGAACCATCAGACCCTTTGAATATAATTGTACCTCTTTAAAACCCACCTTGCAACCTTTAATTTAAAATCTCACTGTGGTGACAGAGCTCGCACTAAATTAAAGATCTTGCACTGAAAAGGCAAGGTATAAATGTTTTAAATTAAAAATAAATAAATTTCACACAAACAGCAGCTAATAGAAATTGACAGAGCTTAAATTAAGCTAATGTTCACCTAGTTCGACCTGTGTTGCTTCCGTATAAATTAACCTGCTTGCCTAACTGTAGTTTAGGAAAGCACCTTTAGGCAAATAAATTATAATTCAGAAGTAGCTCAGTGACCAAGTTCATTTTCTGCTTGTAAAAGGAACTCAGGTTTAAACCATGGGTACCTCTCTCTGTTAACCTACCTCAGTGAATTGTTATGAGGATAAAATGGGGGAAAATCCATGTATGCCAACATTGAGCTTTCAGTGTTCTATGCTCTGATAACCTCCTAATTAGACCACTGCAATGAGTTTTACATGGGGCTTCCCTTGAAGATTGTGCAGCAATTGCTGGTGGTGTAGAATACTGCTGACAAGTTATTATGTGGGGCAGCAAGATGGGATCATGTGTCACCAATCCTTAAAGTATTGCAGCGGCTGCCTGAGAGCTACTGGGCCCAATTCAAAGGACTGGAACTAGCATACAAAGCCCTGAATGGCTTGAGATTCAGGTATTTGAAGAAGTGTCTTCCCCAGTACCTATCAGTTCAGGCTTTGAGATGGGTGGGGGAGGCCCTGTTTGTGTTCACTGGACAGGCACGGCTCATGTGCTGGTGATGCAAAGCAGGGCTTTCTCAGTGGAGGGGCTCTGGTTGTAGAATTCCCTTCTGGTGGCGTTCTGACTGCCTAAACACTTACCTTTCAGGTGACAACTAAAACATATTCTGGTGCACAGCTAGTGTGGAATTAAACAATCTAGGTACTGCTGCCTGCTGTGTTGTATTTCATTATTGATAATGGTTTATTTATTGTTTTGTGATTATTGTAAGCCACCCTGAGCTCCTACAGGAAAGAGGCTGAGAAATAAGAATAAATAATAACAACAACATTGTGATAAAGGATTTCAGTAAACAAGCTAAGAAAGTCCTCAGCAGGTAGTAAAGGTGGAGAGCAAGAGGCTTCATGGGGCAACTGTGGTTAGAATGTCAGAACTAGGACTGGGGAGACTTCAGTTCAAATCTGCATCAGCCATGAAGCTCACTGGATGATCTTTGGGCTGTTTCTATCATCCTATCCTACCTCATTTGTTGCTGTTAGAATAAAGTACATAATATCGTAATACATGATACTGTGGTGCAGAGGTGAGAATGAAGGAGGGAGAATAATGGCTTGCCAAAGGCCACCTAATGAGTTTGCAATCAAGGCGAATGTTGAATATTGGATTTGTTTGCTCACAGTTAAACTGCTACACTACATGTAGCTTATTAAACAAAAAGAAACAAGTCATGTACAATTAAAGCTATTGTATAATTTCCTCTTGACTTCAGAGGTGATGGGCCTATATTCCATATACAATATTGTTTATTGCTTAATTTTTTTCGATTCTGTCATTCATACATTAAACAACTGTCACCATTGCTAATAAAGGAGTATTATGCCTCATTCTGTCTTTATTGGATTATTTTGGACTGATGCTTCTGCTAGCATGAAAAACTCTGGGGTTTGTGAATAGAGATATGAGGAAGCAACAGCTGTCTGAGAGTGGTCCAAAATTTGTTGGTGTTGGGATGCTCCAAATCCACTGCTAGGCTGGACTGAAGAGATGAAAAGGTTTCAGTAAAGAGCCAAGTGAATCTTGGATGAAGCTAGCAGGCATCTCCACTTGTTTACAAATAACGTTTGTCTTGAGTTAATTTTTAAACACCTCTGTTGTCTTCAAAATCCCAACTTTCCCCATCTTGTATTCCACCTTTGGGGATTATTCTTTTCTTAGGGAAATTTTTAACAAAATAGCTAGTTACATAGCCATCAATACAGTCTCTTACCTACTGAAGTCACCTCACAAAACTGGCGAAAATGTAAGAAACAGGCAGTTATGGAGCAGATGACAAGTAAGCTAGTTCACAAAAGTAAAATACATTACAACCCTCTGCCACTATTCATTTAAATGTAAATACATGAGGACTGGAAATGTTGGTTTAACCTGAAGAAATGGGCATCTTAAGATCCTATGGATTACAAAAAGTGTGGTGAGCTGTGCATTACTGAATTTTGATGCAAAACACTGCTATGAATTCCAGGCAATAACCCCAAGGGACTAGTCCAATGTACTTACCACAGTAGCCTTACCTTTGTCACCTGTAAAAGTTTGATTTCTCTCAAAGGTTTCACTGTTACTTCCTTTAGTAATAATTCAACGCAGATGAATATACCTAGCAGACTGGCTCTTCCAGTACACACAAAGCTGATCTTTAAAAACTTCTGAGGATACCTTGCTGGTTGTTCCACTACTAGTGATTGCCATTTGCTGACAACACAGAAACAGGCCTTCTTGGTAATAGCACCCACTCTGGAACGCCCACCCTCGGGTAATTCATGTGGTAGAGACAGTAACAACCTTTAAACACCTCATATCTAGGCATTCCTGGTCTCTGGCTCTTAATATTTGTACACTGATTTTATCTGTGATATATAGCTGCATTTTAGTTTACTAGTTTTTAGAAAATTTTATTGACTATTATTGTATATTTTGTGTAAACTTTAGTTTTTTAAAATTATGTAAATTGCTTATAATTTTTTTATTAAGCACAATTTTTTATGAATAAATAAATGAAGCAGGCAAAAGCATATGTTGGCACAAGGGTTCTTGTCTGCCATAGGCAGAGGCATAATTCCCTATGATGTCAGTAAAAGCAAAACTTAATTACTTTTTAACTAAAAACTTTCCAGGGCTTCCTCAAGCCTTATTGGCAGTGCAATAATTATTGAATAGGTACGCATTTTAAAAAAGAACTGCATGCTCTGTTCATGGAGTGGAACAGATGAGGTACAGATGACCTTAAAGGTGGTTTACTTGGTAATATTATAGACCAAATCTTCTACTTTCTTCTCATGTATTTCATTGTATAAGGAACACTAGTTATATTCACTAATAGGCCAAAAAACCTTGTGGTTTAAGAACATACCTATAGCCAACAGATATTTCTATTAAACTTTACAAAGCAGGGAAATTGGGTAGCTATAGTGAATGCACCAGGGGAGCAGGAGACCTGACCTCCTCAGTGTGATACTGTACTGCCCTACAAATTTGTAAAAATGTGAACACAATTTGGGTTGGTCTTTCATAGTCCAATCCACTTCCTGTGTAGTTTGGAAGAATTTAGTAACATGTCCCTATTTATGGCAGAGAAGGTCAACTTCTATATTCTTGGAAACCCCTATATTGTCTAAATGCTGTTCTGGAGGCTGGAAGTGTATAGGCTATTGTGAGCTCAACCACTCAGTTGGTATGAGGTCATAGAGTGGAAGGAGTGGGGCTGAAGAACAACTCTGCTTCCTGAAAGATCTCCTAATGAATGGGACTGGCGGTGACACTGTTGCTTTGCCACAATGAAAATGAAATGAAATGCATATGAAATACACATGCAGACTCACTGCTTTTTTCCTTACAAGTGAAATTGCTTTTTAACCTAATTTGAAAAATACATTTGTTTTACAATTCTATCATTTTGCCCAGCCAAGCTACCACTTACAATATAGATCTCTAAATCCTGATGACGTTCATTGCAACATTATTATTACTTTGGTTGCTTTGAAAATTCCAGTCAGTGCTTCTAAAAGTTAATCATTCCTGCCCCCCCCTTTATTCTTTCAGAGGAACATCTTCATTTTTTCTTGTTCCTAGGATAATTAGTTGGAGAGAACAAAAACAAAAAATTACAGATCTGACTTCCACGTTTCATGTTTTTATTAGTTTCTTGCTGACAAGCATTACACTTAGGAATAATATTGCACCAGGCATTAAAAAATTTAGAGTCCTACAGCAGGGATGTTTTTGCATTCCAAATCCAGTATAAATACTTCTAATTGTATTTTCATAGCCATAGATAATATTTGGTTGCTTGATTTATAATGCATAGAAAGAAACAGTTGTCATAACTGTAAAATGTTGTACTGTTGAAAATAAAACCAGGAGCAGAGGTTGATCTCAGAGGTTTGTTGGTACCTACATCATTATAATACTGCTTGGTTACTGGATTATGAAAACTGGGTTAGAATGCATGATGGCACTGTTTCCTCTCCAACTGCACTTTAACAATTCTGGGTGCAGTCCAGAAGGAGCTCCACAAACTTCTCTTCAACTGTTCCTATTCTTTACAGTTTGGCTTTGCGCATGAGAAGTCCATGCTGAACTGGATCCTCTGGAATGTTCCCAGTGGTTATCTTACTAGGACAGATTAAACACAGGATAAAACAGGAGGTGATGTTTAGCACTTTACACTGTATTGTATGAACACCACAGGGAAAAAAGTATCCTAATGTAGCTATTCTGCAATTTTTTCAAGGATGCCCTCTTGCTTCATCCTTTGTTTTTGTTTTTTTTTAAAAAGGCGTGTCTTGACAGAATGAGCAGGCACATGCATAAGTTCCTCACAACATGACAGAAGGCGAGAGGCCAGAGCATGTTCATTCTCCAGTCATTAAGAATCAATAATAAATATTCAAAACAATTACATACATACATACATATATATTGAGAGAGAGAGCCTCCATTGTCGCTTAAGTGAAAGCCAGACTTCAGTCTCTAATACATTGTTCTGAGAAGCTGCTACTTCACTTCTGGAGAGTAAACGAAAAATTGGGGAAGAAGGGGAAATCAGTCCTCTGTTTTCCGTGCCAGTCTACAGAAAGTCCAGTTGTGTTCAACTGTATTTTCATTGGCTCGTTCACTCATGTGGTGGACCCTTGTATTTCGGATGGTGAAGCCTTGCTTTGTGATGTACTCCATCAGATGGACTCTGAGAGAGACTTCCTGGTGGTAATCGCATGGCCCAAATGTAAAAGAAACTTGGCAGTCTCTAGTGTCCATCATATGCTTATTCCATTTGGTAAAATGGTTGGAAATGCCTTCCAGCAATGAATGGACCTTGGTCGTAATGGTTAGCTGTGTTATGATCACCGCCACTGGGTTCGAATATTTTGAAAGCTTGCGGGTACTGGAAAGCTCCACTACTTCCTCAAAGGTATCCACTGGATACAAAGGTTTGGGGTCATTAAGACACTGTATTAAGGGTTCAATCTGATAAAAATCTGCTTCTTTCCGAAGCAGGTCAAATTCCTTGAAGTCCAGAGGCAGAGCCAGCTCTGATGTCCGTAAAAAGTTGAGAACATAGCGGAAAAGTGGTCCATCCCTGTCAATGAAGTAATTGCCTTGAGAATCCCTGGCAGTGGGGAAATCTCCCCTGAACATGGCTCCCAGCATCGAATCGGGATACCTTGTGAGTGTGGTGAGCGACGTTGTATACAAGTGTCCACCCACGTTTAGAGTGACTGGTTCAGTCATCTGGGAAAGGGCAAAGAAAAAGTTTCAGAGCTCTTGCAAGCTAACACAAGAATATGCCATAAGTACCTTAACAACTCTGTAAGTCACCACTGGGGAAGGAAAAAAAGAACGACCAACACTTAAGAAAAGAAAAAGAAATAGGAACTGCACTTTCCCCCTGTGTGACTTAGTATGTGACATTATTACTGAAAATATATTAGTTAATTAAGATGGAATCCAACTGGTGCCCTTGCACTCACAGAAGGGACTGTTATTCAGCAGATACCTCTGCCAACAAAAGTGAAGGAAAGGGGATTTTTGCTGATTTGCCCCTCCTCCTGCAGCTCCCCTCATTCCTTTCCACCATGCTATGGAGAGTCCCTAACTCTCTTCAGCCAATTTTCAGGGGTGGGAAGAGAGAATTGACCAAAAAAAACCCTGCTGTCCTCTTATTGGAGGCATCTGCTGGGTCAAAAGCGCAAATGCTGCAATCTACCTCTAATAATCAGGCAACAAGGTAGAGCAAAATTTATAACTTCCCTTTAAATCTTGTCTTTACATTATTTATCTGGAACAAAACTGCTCCATCCTCTGGGAAGCATTAATCTAGCATTACAATTAGGTGCTCCCTTGGGCCAAGTCAGAATTGCCTGTAGGTGACCAAATGCAGCCATGTATTAGAAGTGCAGCTTCTGACTTATCTCACATTATCCTGGCTATGTGTCTAGTTCACACCTGACCAGCAATTTCCTTTTGAGACTGCAGTGCAGTGCTGCTAATGCACAATTGTGGCTCATGTACAATCTGGAGCAATGTGTTGCAAGTTGGAAACAGTGCTCCAAATGGGGTGCCTGTCCCCCTCTTGTCCAAAGGGGAGGGGAGGAAGGTAGGCAACTAGATGAGGGGATGGGTGAATGCCCCCATAGTCCTTATTGACAAAAGCTGCAGTAAGATACACAAAGTACTTACTTTCCAGGTCTGTCACAAACCACTGCTCCGTGTCACTTCTGACACACATACCATAGGTTGGCCACATTGGGTTCTAGCCAATGTTAGTTCTACTCAGAGTAGACCCACTGATATTAATGGCCATGACCAACTGAGGTCCATTAATTTCAATGGGTCTACTCTGAGTAAAACTTGGTTGGGTACAACCCATGGGGTTTATAAGTCAAGGCTGCTCTAATTTGTTCCATGTGACAATTTTGACCCAAAGAGGGCCCATTTATATTGGCTCATTATCACTAGAAAAGACCATAATGCTGGGAAAAACAGCAGGGAGTAGAAAAAGAGGAAGGCCAAACAAGAGATGGATTGATTCCATAAAGGAAGCCACAGACCTGAACTTACAAGATCTGAGCAGGGTGGTTCATGACAGATGCTATTGGAGGTCGCTGATTCATAGGGTCGCCATAAGTCTTAATTGAAGACACATACCACCAATAAATGCACATTGCGTGTCTTTGTCCACAATACCGCACACCTCTTTCCTGGATTTTTTTGGCAACATTGGGGGGGGGGGGGACTGCCTGGCCTGTACAGTGAGCTGCTGCACAGCAGCAACACAGATACTGCAGGGAGCAATTAAAGCAGTCCCCATGCGGCCTTTTGTTTCCCCAGCAGGCTACACAGCCTGAATTCAAGCACAATACTTTTATTTTATTTTATTGCTCTATGCAGTTTTAACTTAAACCTGGCAAAAATAACACAGCCAAACAAAAAGAAACTGATGCTGAGAGGACGAGTGGCATCAGGCTTGAGTTGAATCTATTTTAAGTCAAAATAAAAAAGCCATATAACAAACAAAGGAATCTTCTACAGTTAAGCAGCTGCTTAAACAAAGACCTAATTAGAAAAAAATACATGATTTGCCCACTAGACAAATCTCTACGATGGGTCACAAGGCTGCTTGAAATATTATATTTAAAGACAAAAGAGACAAAAAAATTCATGGTGTAGCCTACTTGGTCAGCTGCATGAAAAAGGTCACTAGGCCCCAATTCGCTTTCCCATAACTTAGGGATGAGGAACATCAGGCCAAGGGGCCGAATGCAGCTCTCCAGTCCTTTCTATCCAGCTCTGAGATTCTGCCCAGGCCACACCCTTCACTGGCCCGCCCCTGCAGCCTCCTCTAGTGATTTTCAAGGAATGTGTCCTTGAACTGTGCTAGTACTTCTTGCTTACCTGGATGGGGAGTGGTGTGTGTCTGGCCACGTCCACTTTTGTCACACCCACCACTGGTACGCAGCCCCCCAGAGGTTGCTGAAAAAAGTTTCCACCCCTGCTCCAACTGATTCCAGGAAATTAACTGGCCAAATCTTTGGCTCCAGGTCTGTGGTTAACTATGTGTACAGAATATTGTTACAATAAGAAATGCAGAATTTGCTTTAGGCCAGCTGTCTGGGAAAAGAGCACAGAAGGGCAGATATATCTTTCTCTCCATGAAATGGACAGACACACATCCATGACCCCTGGGAAAACTCACCATGCTCCCAAGGCCGAACCGGCATACTTACTATATATCCCCAGTCTCCATTATCCATCTGTTCCAATGTGCGATCTACCTGAGTCTGGATTTATTCCAAGTCTTTTGAAAGGCTATACAATTCACTACTTCTTCCTCCCTGTAGGGGAGTAAAAAAGCATAGCAGACTATGAGCACTATGATGAAGAAGGAGGAGGTTTCGAACCCCTTAAAAGGTAGGCTCTCTGCAAGAAGTCTGTGTCTTGAATTCCAGCTACACAGCAACTCAAGTACAATCTGTCTACAAGTAATAACTTCCCTCCACTGACCTTCCTGCATCCTTTGCAGCTACACAGAGGTGCTGTGCCTCGCAGGAAAAAAAAGTAATCAATATGCAGCTGCCTGTGTCAAAATAATGACTGCGTGGTCTCTGAAGGTGGCTTGTACTCTGAAAATGGTCCGCATAATTTTATTTGGGCAACAGCAGCCACTTTTGAAAGGTTGTCCCATTCTGCCAAACGTGTAACAAGGAACTCCTGGATCTCTGTATATATGTCAACTTGTCTGAACCTGGTCTCCTCCAGATGTTTTGGCTTACAACTTCCAATAGACTTAGCCAGGACAGGCAATGATCAGGGATGAAAGGAGATGAAGTCCAAAAACATCTGGATGGGGAAGGCTGCTCTGTATTTATGGCTTATTCTATTTTATTCACACTTGTGTCTCCTGTACAGGAGTTCACCAATGTAAAGGAATGGAAAATAAATAAGTCCTATTCAGAGTAGACCCATTGAAATTAATAAACCTAAGTTAGCTATGTCCATTAACTTCAATGGGTTTACTCTGAGTAGAACTAACACTGGATACAACCCTTCGCCAACAATCCCACAGTTTGCATGAGAATCACACTGTACTGGCCTTTGCCATTGGTGGGAGACTCAACAACACATAAACATTGGCCGATGACCTTTGAACGCTTGATGGGTGGCACTGAGGACTGGACTAGGGTCAAGGAGCAGTGGCAGCTGGTGGCGCCATGTCAGTGGGGCAGTGGAATCTGCTGGTCCAGAAGGAAAAACTTTTTTCTTCAGCTCTTGCATTAGAAAGACCAAGACTATACTTGTGAAAGTATGACTTTTGTATTCACTTGGATTTGTAGAATAGAAGCCCATATTACATTGCACACTGGGAGCTGTAGTTCCCAGAAGGGAGCTTAGGCTCCCTAACCAGGAGCAGATCATCTGGTGAGGCAGAGCTGCAGCAATAGCCTCCTGGCAGCAGTCATTGGCTCACGTGGGGGGTGAGGAAGAAAAACAGCAAGGTCGGGGCTGAAATGAATGCACTGACCGAGCCAATTTGGCCCTTTCGCTGGTCTGCCTGCAGAGTCCCGACTTCGCCACCACATCAACCCTCCCAGAAGGCAGCACGAACTCTGCTGCTGGGAGGCTATTGCTGTGGCTCTCCTCCCCGCCTTCCTCCCAGGGCAAGGCACTCCTGCGCTTAACAGAGAATTCTCTGCACCCTCACAAAAATGGCAGTTTCCAGGATTCTTTGGGGGAACATGACAGTTGAATTGGTATAAAATGGATATACTTATGCTTAGCTCAACATCAGAGACGGTGGTCTGGGAATTCCATTCAGGTGGTCCATGGAAGGCTGTGGAACTGTCAATAATATCTGTACTTGGCCCTTTACTTAATTTTTTTTCCTGATGATGAAGATAAAGACTGTTTTGACCAGGAATGGATTATCAAAAAGGCTAAGGACCATGATTTGCATAATATAGTGCTGATGGTCTACTAATTTTTCCCTAAAATTTACCACTTTAAGGGGCCCTTCTCAGCAGCTTGGCCTAGTGTCTTGCCTGAAATTTTCAATACAGTTTTAAAAACAATGTTGGCCCTGTGGGGAAAAAAAGGTTTGTTTTATTTTCTTTATTGCATTAGAAAGGCAAGACTATGGTTATTAAAATATGAGTTATGTATTCATTTTGATTTGTAGGGAAACAAAAGTGGATTAAGTGGTCCACTCAGAGCTCCAGTGGTCCTAGGGGAATTTGGTATTCAAAATCTTTTTTTCCAGTCAGGTTTCTTCAGATATTTTAAAGGCTAGGCTACCGGCAAACAAGCTCTCCTACTGCAATATTCCTATTCTCTAAAAAAAGTAAAAAATAAAAAATCACGACAGTTTTGTCCTTGCAATCTTTAGTAACTATGGGAAGCTCAAAACTGAAAAAGAATGTGCTGTTCAGCTTCAACAGACAGAAAACTGGGATCCCTGTCACTACTGTGGAAGAATGAGGCTTCCAGTACAATTGTACGATATAATAGACTCTCTCAAGCCAGCATGGTACTAGGAAAAAGAGCAGCTCATCTCCTGCAAACTCTGTGATCTCACAATAACAGCTACCTACAAACCAGCCTGAATGGCGACCCACATTTTCACAGTAAAGCGCGAACTCTCCCTTTAGATCACAGCAACAAATCAATGCAAACCTAATACTTGGTTAGAAACAGCAGTGCTGCTGCCGTCTTCTCCAAAACTTCATCTCATTAGTTGTAAAAATATCACTTTCCAGCCTTGAAAAAACTGGCTCATTATCCTTTCATAGGCAAAGCCAGGTTTAGGGAACAGGGAAGGATAGAGAGACTGAATGGGTTCAGCTAAAATAGGGATGGCTAAACTTTTTTGCCCTGAGGGCCGCATTCACCCTTGGGCAACCTTGCAAGGGCTGCATGTTGGTGGTGGGTGTGGCCACTCTTGCATACATGGACACGTACATAGTCCACCCATCCCCAGGTTAATCTGTGCCAGTCTATTCATCAAGTTATCAATTTGAGGAGCTGTGATCTGCATCCTCACCAGGACACCAGGTGTCTACTTTTATCCCCGTCTCCTTTTGCAGCGGAGTTTGGGGGGGGGCGGAGAGAGAAAAATGCTTGAGTGGGGATCTGCATCCCGCTTCCAAACTAAAGATTGGCTTACCCTGAGCTAAAACCAAGATCACTGGCAGTCCACTGTAGTAGCTTTGCCCACAAAGTGATGTATTCAAATTGTACCATATCATTGGTAGTACCTACATAGTGCTGAAAACATGCAAAAGCTGTGTCAAAGTGTTTAATTTGTTTAACAAATATGTATATCGCTTAACTATAAATAAACCTCTAAGCAGTTTACAAAACAACATAAAATATACATTAAAATTATCAATAAAAGTCAATCATTAAAAAGTTTTTTTTTTTTTTTTTACAAAAAATGATAATATAATTAAGATGAACAGTTAAGCTAAAATTAAAGATTAAAACACATGTCAGCTTTTACAGGTCTGGGTAGGCTTGCCTAAACAAAACAGTTTTTAGCAGATGCCAAAAAGAGTACAGTGAAGGTGCCTCCCTGATGCCAATTACTTAAAACAGTTACTTTATTTTAAACAAAAGGTGCTTCAGCATCCTGGACAGCTCACTGAAAGTTCAGACTAAAACCTGGAGCAGTTTCCACTGCCTCACGAACATGGAGGCACCAGTTGCCACTGGTCTCACCCCATGGATGGGTCAGGTCAGCAAGAGTGGGGCGAGGGAATGCGGCCCTGCTCCCTTCATGCAATTGTACTCATTTGAGAATTTCTGACAGTGGATATAGACAGCCTTCAGGGGAAAGGCTAGGCTGGAAGCCTCGTCTCTGACATACAGTTTTCCATGTGGAAGACTGATTGATTGATTGGTTGGTTGGTTGATTGATAGGTCCATTAAATCACATTGTGTGCTAATGCATCAGGTATTATGGATGGGGCTACAAATGGCCCTCCATGGGGCAGCCTTGTCTGACGCTCTCAGTCTTTCAAAACTGATCAGCTACATGCCCATCCATAAGAAATCAGTTGCATTTTCAACTATTTGTAACTACAGAACAATAGAGACATACTGGGTGGTATTTAATGCTAGTCCTATTCAGAGTAGACCCACTGAAGTTAATAGGTATGAATAACTTAGGTTCATTAATTTCAGTGGGTCTCTCTGGGCAAGTTGAATACAATCCCCACACACGCAAACACAGTTGCCCGAAATACAAAGGATAGACAAATGAATATATTCACACAAATAAAAAGAGAAAAGCACCCGGTATCTCTCTGGGGAAGGGGCTGTACCCCTGTGGCAGAGCATCTCCTTTGCATGCAAAACATCCCAGGTTCAATCCTGGCATCTCCAGAATGGGCTGGGAAAGACCCTTGTCTGAAACCCTCAAGAGCCACTGCCAGTCAGTGTAGACAACACTGCGCTAGATGGACGAATGGTCTGACTCAGTATAAGGCAGCTTTCTACATTCCTATGTTTGTTAACCAACCTGAGCTTTTAGAAAGGCGTAAATGTTTGTTTACACATTCATTTTTCCCTGTAGTGGTTATTCAGGCATATGCCACTTAATAGCTCTCTCTGCCCTGGGCTCCTCCTGGGAGAAAGGGCAGGATATAAGTTTAATTAACAACATCAACTCACTTTTGTGTGCAGGACTACATTTTTGTATTTTTCCCACACAGAAGTGAAGTTGTGGGGAGGAGCCCATGCTCTCCCCTTCTCTCTCATGATTTCTTATAAGAGCCTTGTGGACTACATTGCCTCCATGCACTGGAAAAGACTCCCTGACATGCAGATAGCCATCTCCTCTCCATGGGAGCGCCTTCAGACAGATGAAGGCGGCCTGAGGGTTATGCACAGTGCTCAAACTGCAGAGGGACCCCACCCACTACCTTTTCTGACACATCCCTTCATAGTTGTTTTTACAAAGCTACAGAGAGAGGCAGGAATTTGCGAAATTAAGGATGTGGGGTGAATGGATTTCATTAAGAGGTTCCCCCCTCCCCCATAATTCACTGATGATACTTTGTCTAACTGTGAACACACTAGTCGCCTACCCAAAAGCATTTCCATTAGCCACACCGGGAGGGGCAATGGATTGAGATTGCAAAATCTCTTTGAAGCTGAATTTTTAAAAACATGCACTGAAGCTGATCCCACCAGGTCTTACAGTAAAAAGGGGCGGGGTTTGACTAGCACCGTGTGCCCCCGTTTCCAGGAGAGGTGGAGACGCAATGGCAGAACAGTGAGTGTGTGTCTACCCTTGCAGTCTACTGATATCTATATTCTTTCTTCTTTCCCCACTACATACTCTCTCCGAGAATGGAAAAAGTAGCTTAAAAGTTTAAGCTTTATCCAAAGCAATAGTTTCTGAGAACATTGAGGGGAGAGGTTATGTCAAAACCATCAACTGTGGGAAACAAAGTCAAAAGTTTTTGATGAATTCACTACAGGTGGAAGTTTACTGTGGGCAACAATGGGAGATAAAAAGATATCCCACTGGAAATTATCATAAGATTTCTGCTTTGTAAAAGGAACAAAAATAAGTCTGCACCAATCAGCTTGGCTTTCCTGGCTACCTTCCATTCCCTGTAATAACCCCCAAGGCCTTAAAAGATGGACAAATCACTGCTCTTGTGTACAGGCGGTGGGGTGGGAGAAAGATCTTCCTATCTCCTCCACCAGCAAAAGAAACAGCATTTGATCATAAGGCCGCTGTGTAGCACTTGAATGAATAATTTATGGAAGCAATTAGTTCAGGCAAGCATCTTCATACCCCCTTTACACACACAAAAAGGAGGAGCACACAGTAGATGCCTCATTGATTTAGTGTAGGTTTCCAGGACTTCTAGCAATGTAGAAAGCTGGTTAGAAAAGGCTAACGCTTTAAAGCAAGGATCAAAGTAACGCATAGCGACAGACTATTGCATACAGCAGAGCACCAGGATTTTTTTCTTTTTGTAAGCAAGCAAGAAGCTGACTTTAGCTGAATGACTTTTGCCTGGAAATTCTAAGGTTGTATTTCAAGAGGGCCCACGTGCACCCTGATTCTTCTGGAACTTCTCACTGAAAGAGACCGCCATGACTGTAGGGCTTGCAGTTTCATGGGACTTGAGCTTGCTGGGGGCACCATGTGGGATGCTCGGCCACAGGTCATCCACTATCCCCTGTATTCTTTGCAAGGAATGGCAATTCCCAGAGCAGAGAACAGAGAAACTGGTACAATTTCAAACAGGCAATATAAAACACAGAAGCAAAATGTGTACACAGGCATAGCTGGAAAGATCTCAGGTGCCTCAAAACATCACACTGTGGCACCTAAGGCTATGAGCGGCATTTGAGGTTAGTCCTAGTCAGAATAGACCCACTGCAGTTGATAGGCATGACTCACTTAGGTTCTCTACCCCAAGTATAATTAGTTGAATATAACCCATTATTTGACATCTTTCCCCATCCCTGCCCAGGTTTGGCTTCATAGATGCTGGTACTGTATCCTGATTTGATTTTATTTTATTTTTAATTCTTGCACTTAGAAATGTGAAGTGTTTTTCACAGCCCTGACCATGACAACATCCTCTGCCTCCTCCCACCAATCCCTGCACCACTTCTCCACAACTTTCACTTCTCAAATGTTATATTGGACAGAAAAGGCCTCTTGCTATTTGCAGAAAACTACACTGACTTTGATTGGTAGGCAAAATAAACTGTCCTGGAACAGGTTGATTCCACTACCCAGAACACCAACCTTGAAAACAAAGCCACAGAACGGGGGTGGCGGTGAGGTGAATTCCTCCCCCCACAAATGTCATCTCCCCCAAAATAAATCCTACTGGTTTTGGTGGCAGCAGAAAAAACAAAAAACAAACCAACCCCCCCCCCACCGTTCTAAGGATGCAAATCGTCCCCTCCCTGGTCATAAGAGAAATCATTTGATGAGTAGAGAACGACAACCTCCATTTCTCAGCTAACTTTCAGAGATCACAAGGGGGGCTGTGTGCCTGCGTGTGCCCTGTGTGCATGAGAAAGTGTGGGATGGCCACACCCATCACTGACACAGAGCCTTTGGAGGGCTGGCCAAAGCTGACTGTGGTCCTTGGACCAAAAGAGATTAGCCACCCTGGCCATAGAAGTTGCTGGCCCTACTAGACTGCCCACCCACAGAGTGCCTGCATAAACCATCTATAATGCTCAGATGACCTAAAAGGGGCAGGGGGAGAGAAAGTGTAAATTGCGACCAATCAGTTTGCTTGCCAAACAGACTCCACCACCCACCCACACCCAGCCCCAAACACAATGCAGAGTAGGATTTTTTTTGGGGGGGGGACTGCAAGCATAAGCCAATGTGCTTGGCATGCAAACAATTGCTACTGTGCTCCAAAGTGGGCAGCAAACCTTCTCCAAAAACGTGCATGCCACAATCTGGTTAGACGGCCTGTCCAAGGCAGCACAGACTTATATAGCCCAATAAGCCCCACTTCCTCAGCCAGCATTGTGGCACAACTTGCATTTGCACATTACATCTGGTATGCCCCACCTTCTCTCCAGACAGCACCTGCATTCCACGGCAGGTGGGGAGCATATTTCTAATATTGATAATATTAAACAAAATATTAGAAAACAAACACTTATATCAGGACTGAAAGAAATCAGAGGTATCCAGGCTCCTAAAATGGAATACTTTTATCTAAGAATGAAAAGACGTTTTAGATTTGCTTTTAGTGTTTTTGTTTGCCACCCTGGGCTCCTTCTGGGAGGATGGGTGGGATATAAATTTAATAAATAAATAAATATATTCTCAGGATTCTGATGAGCAGTCATCTAAATATTATTAAGCTTGCTTCTGGGAATCTGAAGTGGTGTTTAGCTTTGCTTTTAAATGAAAAGGTTGGAGGATACATGGGTAAGCTTATTAATGATTTTTTACCTCTAAAGTGATCCCCCAAAGTAATATCCATGTGGTTTCATTACAGAAGGCCCAGCTTGTGTAAATGTCAATTAATGATTCATGCACCACTGCAAAACCTTTTGACAGAACAAAAGATCCAAGCCTGAAAACCATGACTGGGCAGAGAGCCTACTAAAGCAATCAAAGCCATTACAGAGATGGAGAGTAGCCTTGCACTGAGTCAGACCACTGGTCCATCTTGCCCAGGGA
This sequence comes from Rhineura floridana, assembly GCF_030035675.1. Taxonomy (NCBI): domain Eukaryota; kingdom Metazoa; phylum Chordata; class Lepidosauria; order Squamata; family Rhineuridae; genus Rhineura; species Rhineura floridana. Next base: position 187,556,811 of record NC_084482.1, read on the forward strand.
TAGGGAGCATGTGGCTCTCCAGATGCTGCTGAACTACAACTCCCATCAGCTCCATGCCAGCATGGCCAGTGATCAGGGATGATGGGAGTTGTCATTCAGCAACACCTGGAGGGCCACAGGTTCCCCACCTCTGATCTAACCCATAGTCTTTCACCATAGATCCTTTTCATTGGAGATACCAGGAACTGAGCCCATGACATTCTATGTGCAAAGCCATGTGTTCTATCACTGAGTGTAGGTCCTCCCAAATTATAACCAGTGTAGAGCCAGTGTGGTGTAGTGGTTAAGGTGCTGGACTACGACCTGGGAGACCAGGGTTTGAATCCCCACACAGCCATGAAGCTCACTGGGTGACCTTGGGTCAGTCACTGCCTCTCTGCCTAACCTACCTCACAGGGTTGTTGTGGGGATTAAATGAAGAGGGGGAGAACCATGTATGATACTTTGAACTCCTTGAAGAAAAGGTGAGATATAAATGCAATAAATAATAATAATAACGAATGACAGATTTTCTACCTCCGTGAATAACTACTCAGAGGTATCTTGGCTTCTTAAACCCTTGAAGATTTTACAAAAATGGGAAATCGAAAGGGCTTTAATATATTTAACTAAAAGGAAGCTGTAACTTTCATTAAACAACTCCATGCTGTCAGTCTTTCAAGCTGTTCCCAGACTGACAATTACATCTCATTATACCGAGTTCCCTGCCTCTGGCACTGAGATATTTTATGTATGTAACAGATGGAGCATGTGTCCTAGCTCCAAGGAGAACTACAGTGACATTTGTGCTGAATTTCTCCACTTCTGAAACATGTACAGAATTTGGCATAAGAGTTCTTATTAAGAAAAAAAGAAAAATGTTCAGAGAGGTTTGAGTTATAATGGAACCAAGGTGGTATAAGAAGTCAAAAAACATTTCAAATACAGTAACAAAAGGATAACATTGATTCATAATAATGAGCAGTCATTAAAAGAAATGATCCACTGCTAAGCTATTAGCACTACTCCAGCATCAGTTATTTTTAAGCCAATATCTTCAACTTGTTCACTTGATGCGCCTTAAGGTGATAACACTGCAATCTCATCTACATGTATGGAAAAAATAGGCAAAGCAGACGTACTCTAGAATTCTGATGTAGGACTCTGAGTGAGCACCCCATGATACCCAGTGATACCTGTGGTCCTCCAGATGTTGCTGAACTACAACTCCCTTTAGCCCCAGGCAGCATGACCAGTTATCTGGGATGATGGGAGTTGTAGTTCAGCAACATTCAGCAAAATCAGGAGTTGACAAGAAGCAGATCACAGCCCACCGATCAGCCACTAGCCAATTTCTGGTGGACCACCTAGTCTTTTGTGTACAGTGAGAAGGGAAAAATGTTAAAACATTTAAAAAGCACCCAATCAACTACTATTGTATCCATTTTGCCAAGACAAAGAATAGAATATGATGCTAGCCAGCACCCAATCACAACACAACTCTACCAGTATAAAATTCCCACAGAGGAAGACTCAGGTGGTAGGACATGGGGCTCTTTCTCTCCAGCCAAGCACACTTAAAAGCTCCCAAGAGGGAACTGTGGTGAAGGTAGCTCTGGGTAAAGGACCCTTTGCACAAAAAGAAAGAACTTGCCTGTCTCCAGAACATTTTTAGGAACCTGAGCACTAGCACTTCTCTGCTTAGATCCCAAACAGGTACCAGCAAGCAGAAGCTCTTATTCCACTCCCAACAAGTGGGATGCCAGGACAGAGCACCATACGCAGGTAAGAGGGGGTGGCGACACTTGCTGCAAAGCATGACTGTTGTGACTGTCTCTTTTATCTCCCTCCCTGCACTGAACCTCTCTAGCAATCTCCCCACCACCATCTACTCTCTGCAAACAGCAATCTCGCTCGCTCGCTTGCTCGCTCGCTCGCACGCGAGAGAGAGAGAGAGAGAGAGGAAGCACTTATCCCACATGCAAGTAAGCTCTCTGCTAGCAAGGGCCAGGCACTCTGTTCCCAGCACTGCTGCTACCATCCAAACATTCATAAGCACGTCTGCCTTGCAGGATCACAGACCAGAGATGTGTCGTGGCCCCGTCAGAGGACTCATCAGACGAGGATGACTCGGGAGTAACAGCAGTAGACCCAGAACCAGCAGACTCAGAAGGAGAAATGGAGGAAACTCCTGAGAACCCAGCTCCTTCTCCCCCTCAGCTGCAGAGCACCCCAGACACAGCTGAAGCCCTTCAGCCAGACGCAGACAGTGAACAGGATACTCCCCCCTCACCTGCAGAATGTAGACAGCAGAAGGTAAGGCAGAAGAGGGGCAGGCCTGTCCGCTTAAGGCCAAAACACTGAGGGCTCACACCTGCTGACAAACCTGCTCCTTAAAAGTCAAACCTTGGCTTCAGCTTGTTGCTGACTACAACATCAGGAGTGACCACTGTGTGTCTTCCTATTCCCTGAACCTTGACTTGGACTGATCTCTCGGCAAACTAGACCCGGACCTTCACTGACGTCTCTTCTGGATTTCTGGCTTGGCACGTAAGCTTTGAACGGCCTCTGCCCTTATCTTGCTTCCTCCTTGCTAGCCTGGCAGATTTATAGCTAAGCTGCCGGCTGAGGACTTACAGCCTGGCAATTACCAAGGAATCTCCAGCCCTGCCTGCACCCCCACTGACACTGCTGTCTCAGTGAAGAGCTGACAAGATGCATGTAGCAGAACAAATTGTCACCACATGCAGACACACACTCAACATGCTCCTACTGGAACTAAGGGTAAAGAAAGTCTACCTACTCCCTGTGCCTACAGTCTCCCTTCTCCAAGGGAGGGGATGTGTTGAGGCATGAGCATTGGCAGAGGACCCAGGTGGCATCACCCACTCTTCTGCACAAGCATCTACTGTGCATACAGGTAGTTGTTATTATTATGTATTAAATTTTATTCCTCCCTTACTCCCAAAAGAGCCCAGGGTGGCAATTCAGAGACTATATAGTCCAGGTGATGACTATTGCTTGTTTCCCCCTCTCTCTCTCCTGCTCCCTCACAGGTACAGGGACTATCCCACACCCTGTTCTGTGCAGAGCATGAGAGAGGGCCACCCCATGACTAGCAGCAATGTCCAGGATGCTCCCAGCTATTCCTCTATGGGATTGTTCACCTACTTCAGGAGCGGGGAACCTGTGGCCCTCCAGATGATGTTGGGTTACAACTCCCATCATTCCTGACCACTGGTTGTGATGGCTGAGGCTGATGAGAGACTGGGAGTGCCACAACATCTGGAGGGCACCCAGTTCCCCACCCTTGACCTACTTGTCCCAAGCAGGTTCTTGCACCCTGGCATGCTCCGTGATAACACACTTATGCAATAGAGGAGGGTCCCATAAGGGTCACAGCAGCTCCTACCCTGCTGCCTGTCAGGCTACTGTCCAAAGCACAGAAGCCCTACTGGAGTGACTGGTTGGCAACCCCACACACGTCCCTGTCCCTTTTAGGGTCTCAGCCATCCCGTGTGCTGACCCATAAAAGCTATGACTTTGCCACATGGGATATATCTGTGTTGCTAGGGAGTGGTAGAGAGGGATCCCTCACTCACATCCTAGTAAGGGGATGGAGAGCCTGTCCTCTGAAAGGCTGTTGCACTCAGGTCCTGCTTGCAGGCTTCCCATGAGCATCTGGTTGGCCATTATGAGAACAGAATGTTGGACTAGACAGGCCTCTGGCCTAATCTGGCAGGGCTCTTCATATGTTATCTGGAGGGCCATTATACCCATCATCCCTGGCCACCGGCCATACTGGCTGCAGCGAAGGAAGCTGAGACTCTAACAACATTTGGAGGGCCACAGGAGTTCCCCATCCTGGCACGAATCCAATCTTGTTTCAGCTGGTCTCATCATGGGACTCTGGGGGGTAGAGATGGGCAGGCAGGGATTTTGATGGATTCAGAGCCAGTGGTCCCTCTACTGTCTGTTCATTCCAGCTCCCTAGACAGCGATGGGGCAGGCCTCTCAGGCCAAAGAAGTACAAGTGGTACTGTTGCCAAGGTGTATGTTGCATGAGACAGGCAGCTGTGAAGGGGGAGAGATGATGTGTGGGAAGGGCAATGAGGCCTGCTGGGATGCCACCCAACAAGGCTGGCCTGATATGGCCTGTAGGGCAAAATAGCAAGGCTTGGGTGACTGGTCACTTGGGTTGCTAGGGGGAAAAGGGAGCCAAAAGTGCTGGCGGTCCCATATATTGGTCCATGCAGCACTCCTCCCAATTGGCTCAGGTGTGGGGGACCCCACCTCAACTTTCCTAGCATGGGTTTGTACCCTAGATTGAAGCTGGGACCTCCTGCATGTAAAACACCGCCTCTGGGCTCCTCCTATGACTGGGTCTTGAGGCTGTAAGAGGGGGCAGGGAGAGAAATGCCCCATGATACATCTGATTCCCAATGGCTGCTGTGGCTAAATAATTAGGAGCTGCTCCATAGAACATCAGTTTTGAGGTTGATTAGCGTTGGCCAAGCATGCAAAAAGTGAGTGGGACGCTGCTCCCACTGGAGAGGCTGACTCCTCTCTCTTGCTTCCTGACCCCATGCAGTGAGCTCCTGGAGGATGCAGTTTTCCGTGTGTGTCCATGATCTCCCTTTGGCAGCCTGGCAAGTGTCTTTCCCTTCTTGATGTCCTCTCTGCAGCCTTCCTGCCCAAGGAACTACGCAAGTCCTGTGTTGGGGTAAGTTCTCCTTCCTTCCGTGTGTGTGTGCTCCAAAATGGTGCTTGTGAGCAACATGAGGGGATTCAGGTTCTTGTGTGCAGGGATGCCTGGGGGCTGGCAATAAGAGAGATGTTGCTGCCTAACATCTGTAGGCACTCTGACATTGTTTTGTGGGTTGCAATGCAGTGATGTGTGCTGGGGACATGGGCATTGTGGGTTCTTTGGATCCTCCTGTGTGTGAGCAGGATTGTCACTGTCATAGACCCCGATTGGTGGGCTCTGTGGTGATGTTTTCATGGACCCTGGAGCTGCAGCTGCTGTTTTTGTGCTGTTTGTGAGTCGTCTCCTCCCAGGCTAGGCATGTCTATCAGGGATGGACAGGCTTCAGGCCTGTGGAGCATACTTTTTATTTTTGACAAGAACACTGCGGTTCACCAACCAGAGCTAGGTGCAAAATAGCGGTTCATGTGGGGGAGACGTGCTAAGATTTAACAAACAGGATGCCTCTGAGATCATGCTTAGCCCAGGAATGTGTAATCAGTACCAGAACCAAACTTACAAGTCCTTTTGCAAAAAGATCCATTCCTGGTCTCCCCCTCCGCCTGCTTTCCCCCCCCCAACAATCTAATTTGGGGAGGGCAGATGAGACATGTTTGGTTGTTGCTATTGTTAAGACAATAGGGAGTCAGAAAACCTTGCTGATCTGTTGCAAATCAATCAGATCTACCCTATGGTCCCAGTCTATCTTTGGCTCACCCTTAACATATAGAATATGCCTTAGCAGTGGCACACACATACACATAACTAGAGTACAGGATTGCTCTGCCCAACTGCAATCCTATACTCACCTGGAGGTAAGCCCTATTGAATTCAATGGGACACTCCTGGATTGTGGTGTAAGGGGGCTTTACTCTGTTCCATCAGGGTACTTTTAATGAAAACTTGTTATTTAAAGACAAAAGCAATATTCCCTGTTTTGGTGGGTGGATGGGAAAGTTTCAAATGTTAAGAATTCCACAGGCTCTGGCCACATCCTGCTATATGCATCACAATTACAGTTATGTAGATATCTGGACCATCTGCAGACCCACTCCAATGAACACTCTAATGTGTGAAGTTGTAGTGTATTGTGGACAGTGCCCAAATGCTATGACCCGACTTAGTACCTGCTTGTGTATACCATGGGTAGCCTACGTGGTGCCCTCCAGATGTTGCTGGACTACAACTCCCATCAGCCCCAGACAATATGGCCAATAATCAGGGACAATTGAAGTTATAGTCTGGCAACATCTGGATGGGACCATTTTGGTTACCTCACATATATACAAACAGGTCCAGCTAATTCAGTGGATAGTAGAAAACCTATCTCCTATCTAACGCAGCAGATACCTCTTCATCACAACATGTATGGGCATTCAAAATATGGCAAGAGGCAAGTCCAGAATAAGCAGAAGTACTGAAGGATATTTATGCATACATGGACAAGACTTTCCAAACATTTGTGAAAACAGATATTATTCATATCTCCAAAAGCATTTCCACCTGGTTCCCAAAGATCAACTTGCCATTCATGTTAGTATTTGTTTATATATTCCTTAGCCTTTACCTGTGGCCTCCAACCTCTGATGGTGGATATCTGAAGAGCATTCAGATATAAAGCTAATCAATACTTTCTAGTTCCATTTCAGTGGAAAGTTGTAGCACAGCCCACAGCATGATGCAATATACCTGCTTTTCACACAGAGAATAAGGCTATCAATGGATATTAGGCACAAAGAATGTGTAAAACCTCCAGTGTTGAAGGCAACATGCCTCTGAACACCAGTTGTTGGGGAGCACAAGTTGGAAAAGTGTTGTTGCGCTCATGTCCTCCTTGTGGGCATCCCATAGACATCTGGTTGGCCACTGTGAGAACAGGATGCTGGATTAGAGCAGCTTTTCGTCTGCTCCAGCAGGGCTTTTCTTTGATGGTTTGTTTAGTACTCTTGATCAAAGAGCTACATTTATCCTCCTTATACACTCACCACCACCTTTGTCAGCAGACTTTGAAAGCCTGGTGCCTCAGAGGCATGACTCCAAATTATTCCAATGCTGAATGATCCTTGAGAGTATCCATTCATTATACAGAAATGCCTTTCTCATGTGAACCTGCCTGATCATGAAGATCTTCACTGGAGACTGATGGCAAGTATTCCTGCTTCCTGAGGCTAAGCAGGTGGTAATTGGGGATAGAGCTTTCCTCTGTAATTGCACCCTGCATATGGAGTGTCTGTTCATCTACCTATTGCTTATCATCCCAGTGACATTAAAACCCTTCTTTTTGGCCAGGGCTTTCAGAAAGTAAGCACAATAGTGATTCCAATTCTGCTATTATTGTTATTTTTAGCATATGATGTTTTGGATTTCATAGTGGTCACTGTATTACTGGCTGGCTGTGAGCTGCACTGAGACTCACTGACCTGAGATATAATTGAAAATAAATAAAGAGCAAACCCATGCACTAAATAGAGGACATAGCCATATTAGTTGACATCCAATGAATGTGCATTTCAACATTAATATGGAAAGCAAGGTGAATGGTGAGATCATTCTGCACAAAATTTAATTGCTGTAACTGGTCTTTCATATCCCTTCACAATTGAAGGTGGCATCAGCTACTTTGATGACTGACAAGCGATTAATGGAGGAGATTGGCCTCTTCAGGGATCTCCAAGGTGCTACAGTCAAAAGGAACTCTATGCACTTTTTAGTAAAGGTTTGTGAATGGGCCATTTCAGACCCATTAGCGTGTCCCATCTTAGGGATGCTACAGTGATGAAAATGTCTGCCATTTGCTAGAATTCTCTTGAAGGCACAGTCTGCGCCTGTCCCAAATGGAACCTACCCATCCCATAAAATCGTCCATCCATGGATAACTGAATTTTAAATTACAATCCATAGTTTGAGAAAATACTCTCAGTACAAGCAAATGTGGTAATTGTCTAAACCACACAGAACTGTCACCATTCAAACATAACACTGAACTTGGTCATCAAGATATCATGCTTCAAATCTCAATTTAGCCCTGTGCGGACCTCAAGGAAGCCTTTTGGCCTTTGTCCACATATTAATTGAGAATAATTAAGATTGCTTTAACTTAAGAGACCACAGAGCTACACATGGGATTGGGACTTCTGCCTCAGAACAATAAGAGTGGCAGAAGGTGATGTGCAGGTAGTTTGCAATTTTAGTGAAGTTTTTTTATAGGAAATCATTTTCTTTTGTTTCTATTTCTGTGAATATGTGAAGTAGAGCAAAATTTGCACTAAAAAAACTCCAAACATAATTGTGGAATAATGGCACTGACTTCTGCAGAATAGTCTCCAGTGGACCTCAGGAGTGTCTCAATTTGCACAAGATGAAACAATGGGAGGTGAAATATATTCTAGCAAAATTCTAGGTGTGCTCTATGTTTTTAATTGTCTGTGCCCACCTTGCCTTAAATGAAGTGGTTTAAACATAGCAGGCTGAAAGCATGCATCCTCTTTTTCCCCACAGCTAAGAGTCATTGCTGAAGTAGCAACTTATTGGAATCAGTCTGATTTTACATCAAACTGCAGTTTCAGATTCCACTGTTAATGGAATCTTTTTTTTATTTATTTATTCATAATTTGATTTATATCCCACCCCTCCTCCCAGCAGTAGCCCAGGGCGGCAAACAGAAATGATAAAAACACTTTAAAACATCAAAAAAGACCTTAAAATACATTAAAACAAAACAACATTAAAAACATTTTTTAAAAAGCTTTAAAGATCTTTTTTAAAAATAGGGTTAAAAACATTATTAAAGAAAACATATTAGAAGCAATTCTAACACAGACGCAGACTGGGATAGGTCTCAACTTAAAAGGCTTGTTAAAAGAGGAAAAGTCTTCCAAATGTGCCAAAAAGATAGCAAAGAGCAAAAGGAAATTGTGAACAGTATCATTGCTTTTCAGCATTTCCCCCACGTTTTTATTCTACAGCAGGCACATGTAGCCTCCCACCCAAATTTAAACCAAAGCTGTCCCTGGCCACATCCACACCAGGCCTTTATTTCACTTTGGACAGTCATGGCTTCTCTCAAAGAATCCTGGGACGTGTAGTTAGTGAAGGGTGCTGAGAGTTGCTAGGAGACGCCCTGTTCCCCTCACAGACCTTCAATCAGAGTGGCTGACTGTTAACCACTCTGGCCACTGGAGCTCTCTCAGGGGAATAGGAGTCTCCTCTCAGCACCCTCCACAAATTATACTTCCCAGGATTCTCTGAGGGAAGCCCTGACTGTCTCAAGTGAAAGCAAAGTCTGGTGTGGGTGTGGCCCCCTGATTAGCCAAGCCCAGCAGCTGTGAGGCTTTTAGAACACTGCCGCCCTTATCATTGGCTTCCAGCCAAAATTTCTTAATTACAAATCAGCCAGGCATTTTTTTAACTTGTAAACTGTAGAAGATGAAGGTCAGAGTATGGGGCAAGGTCAGTATTAGGATTACAGGTACTCTGTGAACACGGCTGATTTTTAATGAATTTCAACAGATTATGAGAACTCTCAGGGGAAAAGTCCAAAAGGGCTCTGGGTTTTTTTCTCTCTTTTTACACTTTGAACTGTCTATTCTCTGTGACTGTTTTGTGTATCGCCATGAAAATTGACAGGGTTGTTAAGCAAGTGTTTCTGAGTTCAGTACTATACGTTTGGTAAGGTTTTGTTTTGAAATGAGCTTATGGGAAGCATCAGAATGGCATGGGGGTATTTTCGATTTAACATTGCGGAATGTGAAAAATCCATGCTGGCTATAGTATATACAGCCACTCTCGTGGCTGTATAATAACTCGCATGCCCCCGAAAAAAACCCACCAAACAGAATCCAGACTTTATGCCATAAAGTCAATGACATGGACAAGCATCCCCATATTATCCTTTTAGAGTGTACTGAAACAGTGGAGAGAAACACTCTTTAACCACCGTGACTGTGAGAACGACGGAATGTTCAACGATTATATGGGGCAGCTGCTCACTGTCAAATGATCCTGTATGGATCCCCAGGCCCAGGCACATCCTGCTTAATTAAAAGCCAGGCATCATCCCGACACTACAACTTACATCCCCTTTTTAAAAAAGCGTCCTGTCTGCTTCCTTCCCTCCTTTCCTGAGAAAGAACCCAGGTGTCCTGCCTACATAACCCATGCCAACACTCCTCCCTCTCTGGAAAAGGAACCCAGGCGTCCGGACCGCATCTCCCATCCCTCTTTTATAAGAAGCCAGGCGTTCCAACTCTCTCACTCCTCCCCTCCCGCGATAAGGAAGCCAGGCGCCTGGAGTGCGCACACATATCCTACGCCGCCCTCCATTTGACAGACCTTCCGGCTCTGGCCCCCTTCCCGCCATTTTACGCCCCAACCTCTGCTACTCACTCAGGAACAGCCGCTGCCGGAGAAGCTCCCTCCGTCTATCGTGCGCTCTTGGCTACTTTGGGGCCGGCGGTGGCCGCGGAGACAACCTAGCGCGAATCCGGCTGCATCTCTAGCTCCTCCCCGGTGCCGCCTCCTCCAGAGGCTGGGCTGCCCTGCCCTGCCCCGACGGGCCTTGGTGGGGGTGGCCATCCTAGGGACGGGCAGGAGGGAAGGGGAGAGAAAGGGAGGATGGAGCTGGGGAGCTCCACGGCCACAGTTTGGGATGGGTGGCGCTCTGTCGCGCGTCCGGGGGTCTTTCGAGGCCTAGGCTGGAGAGGAGCCCTCACGGCGGTCAGTCGGTATCAAACGAGCGAAGAGTAAACCTCCATGTCTAAAAAGGTGCTAAAAAGGTGGAAAGCGCATTCTGGCCTTTCCTGAGCATATTTACTCGGATGCAACTCCCGCTGAGTTCAGTGGGCTTTACTTCAGGTATGCATGCATGTAGGATTGGTGCCTTAGAAGAAAAAGGTGAGATCACACTCAAAGTACATCGCCCCACACACGCACGGATATCCCTTTTAAAAAGCGAGGGGAAAACTTAGGGCTAGGCTGTATGGCTTGTCTGACAGCCTCCATCAATCCATGATGTTATTGATCAGTCAAGAGTCATTAATCACGTATTCAAATGTGGCATTGTCAGTTGTGGCTTCAGTGCTGCTCATTACCATTCATGAGCTGGCCAAGGTCTCCCAATGTGTAAAACAGGATTCTTTCTTAACTTTATCGGAATATGGATACCAAACTTGTTTTTCCAAGCACAAATGGTATATATCAGTACGCCTTAGGAGAAAACCTTGATGGGGGCTATAACAGGCTGATGAGGACAGCATGGACAGTGTCCATTAAGTGATGAGAAACAGAAAAAGGAAGAGATGGGTCAGAGAATGTTATGCTGAAAGAAGGCATGACTGTCCAGCCATAACTCTGAACAGGAGAACTTACTGCAACATTTTGTTGCAGGTTCTACTCATTTGCATATATTTTTACATTTTATTTAGTTCAATTATATTTAACACCCATAGAGCAGAGGTGGCTAACTCCCAATTTCAGGGCCTGATTTGGCCTCCCAAGCAAACTTTTCTGCCCCCCCAATACCCCACCAATTTTGGCAGTTGCAGAATTTTATTTTTTAAACTAGACATAGGGGTGGGTAGAGCTTAGCACTATGATGGGGGTGCAAATCACCCCCTCCCCAGTCATTTATTGAGGTGGAGTTGTACTCGGAATTTTATTGTTACACTTACGCTGAATTGTATAGTTCTTGTTTGTACATTTATTGACCGCTGAAGACTTTGTCAAAATACGTTTGGTCATATGTTTTGATATTCTATTTCAGAAGCTGTTTTTGTATATATTGGTTATATTTATAATAATAATAATAAAATTTTATTTGTGAGTCGCCTATCTAGCCAACTGAACGGCCACTCTAGGCGACGTACATTGCCACAATAAAATACAATATAAAACCCAAAATACAATCATTAAAATTAAACAACATTAAACTAAACAACATTAAAAACTGACCCACCCCCGGAGACCCCATAGGCCTGCCTGAATAGCCAGGTCTTCAAGGCCCGGCAGAAACCTGTCAGGGAGGGGGTATGGTGAAGGTCGAAAGGAAGAGAATTCCAGAGGGTGGGGGCCACAATAGAAAATGCCCTCTTTTTAAAAAAAAGTTCTTATAAAGCATCCACATCCTTATCATTGGCAGCCTTTTTTGGTTCCAATTTCCTTGTTTTTCCACATGATACATAGTCTCCAGTCATGAGTTTTCAATGCCCTTGGCCTTCTGGAGGTGAGGCCTGGTCCCCCTGCCCAGGGAGTGGGTCTGGTCAGTGCCTGGAGGGAAATAACCTGGAAACCCCATGTACCTCACCTTGAGATCCTGGGACGAAAAGCAGGATACAAAGCAAACAACTATAAATAGATGAGCAGGATTGTTCAGAAAATAGGAAGCTAAGGTTCACATTCACCAAGAGCATTCTGCATATTTTTGAGAATGAATATATTTGATAGGAATGCTCATAAATGCTTCATGTAGCAGGACTACAGGCTTGAAATATAGTAATGCCATAGTTAACCAATCCTCCAGGAAAGAAGCTCCTTTTGACAAAGTCTATTTTGGGTGTGAGGGGCATGGGGAGGGCACACTGACATAATCAGAATGTGGCTCCTTGTTTACTGGATTGTGGCTGCTGCAGGCAGCTCTCTCACACGTGGTTGGAATGGCACCCCTTCCCAGGTGGCATAGGCACCTTTGCAGTAAACAGTGCTTTGGGTGCCCTGGAAGCACTGTTTACTGCAGACATGTCTGCTCGAGTGCAGGGGAGGATGGCAGAGAGAGAGACCAAGCACAGAGGTGGGGGTGGGGGTGGCTGCCCGTTGCCTGCCTGCTCAAGTGTAAGGAGGGAACTGTGCTGAGAGCTTTACGTTGCTATAGCAAGATTTTATTTATTTATTATTTGATTTATATCCTTTCCCTTCCAGCAGGAGCCCAGATGCTACATTATAAAAGAAAAAAGGCAAGGCAGGCATCCCTGGATGTATTTTGAAAGAAGCCTTGAAGCTGTCTGCTTGCAAGGCTTACCTGACATGGTTGTTTCATTTCAGTCATGCATATTGTTGGTTTTGAATAAAAGGTTTGCAGAAATATGTTGAACTGCTCTTATTTGTGGTGTAGGAACCTAACCCTATTCTTTCCATGCTATTCCTACCTCTGGTACCAAAGTTTCTGTTAAAGAAGTAATGTCCAGGAATGCATATACTTCGTTAACAGAGGTATTACTGTACGTAGAATGTTTATTAGGGGCTACTGAGTAATTCTCATGCCTTCAGTGACTGAATGACTTAAGCCTGATGCTGCAGTCCTATGTACACTTACCTGGAGTAAGTCCCATTGAACTCAAGGCTCACCTCTGAGTAGACATATATTGGATTGCAGGGCAAGGCCCAAATCTTTAGACATACCCACCTGCACACGTTACCCTGCTGCAAAGAGCTCAGTGCACTGTACGTTTTCTCTCACCTATTAAACCTTACAACCACCCTGTGAGGTACGTTAGGGTAAGAGATAGACACTGGTCCAAGGTCACCCAGTGAGCTTCATGTCTTGAGTGGAGATTTGAAGCTGTGGATCTCTGGCCCTAATTTGAAATACCACTGTGTCACGATGACTCAACATTGAATTGTAGTAACTCAGATGTAGTTTTGTACTTATATATGCAAGGTTAGCTGTGCTGCCATTTTGCATCCTTCCCCATCTTGCCCCTGAACCATTATTGTGTTCCTGGTTCCAGTTTGTGGATCTTGGGTGCTGGTAGAAACACACACACAAAATAGATCCCACAAGCCTGAAGCATGCCTGTGCCTGTTTTAGGCTGCTATAGCAAGTTATCATTTGCAAATAGACAAATAATGAGATCTATCACTGGTCAACACTAATTTTATTGCCAATGATGTTTGATCGATTTTAGGGTAACTTTGTGTCGCTGATTCCAAATATGGCATCGGTTTTGCTAGATTGGCTCTAATTTTTGAGATAATGGATGCCCTCATTGAAAAACATAACAAATTCAAAAAAATTAATGGGGTAAGGCATAGCCTACCCACAAATGACATGGAAACTGTCTCAAATCATACAAAAGTAAACACATGAAATACCTAATGGCGTTGTATTCAGTACAATAACATGAAAACAAAGTAAGCTGATTCAGATAATCACAATTAATGCATAGAAAAACGCTGTGTGTACGATTTTCTTTTATGTGGGGCATCAGGACAATCATGTTGGAGGCTCCAGCAGTAGTCTGCCATCATGCATCTGTCTCATCTGCCTTGATACCTTTCCTCCACCACCTTTATATCCTGTTGGAACCTCTCCCCTTGTTCCTCACTAAAATCACCAAGATTATACGGAAATATGTCTAAGTGGCTATGGAGATAGTGTACCTTTATGCTCATATTAGTACCCAAATGTTTAAAGTTAGCGAGCATGTTTTGCACCAGTTCTTCATAATTGTCTGCTTTGTGGTTACCCAAGAAGTTCTTGACAACTGAGACATAACTGCACCAGGCAGAAGATTCAACATCATTCATAAATTTAGTGAAATTCAAATCATTGATGAGTTTACGAATTTTAGGACCATCAAAGATTCCTGCTTTTAGTTTTTCCATAGTCAGTCCAAGGAACGATCTACAAATGTATTTGAAGCAATCACCATCTTTGTCCAAGGCCTTAACAAATTGCTTCATCAGTCCAAGCTTGATATGGAGTGGTGGGAAAATTATTTTTTCTCTGACAACCAATGGCTTGTTAATGATGTTCGCTGCACCTACAGTCATATGTTCCCTTGAAGGCCATGTCACTTTTTTCCAATGATCTCGCTTTGCCCTGCTATCCCACAAGCAGATGAAACAAGGGTACTTCGTGTATCCACTTTGCTGCCCAAGCAAGAAGTTCACCATCTTTAGACCAACACAAATACACCACTGGCCGCCATCTTTATTGATGGCAACCCTGCGCGAACAGCAGAGAAAGGTAGGTGAAGCGCTGGGGATGGCGGGCGGTTCTGAAGCTTGTCTTGCGATCCGCGGGATCACAGAAGGGGAGCAGAGGGCCCCCCCAGGGGCTCCTAGAGCTGCGGGCCCTCGGGCCTGTGCCCAACCTGGCCGCCCTTTGGAACCGGCCCTGTTCGCCACAAATGTAGCAGAATGCATTAGGATTTTTTAAGCAGCCTCTTCGTGACGAACTCACATTCCTCTTCAAAAAAAAAAAAAGTATCAATATGATATTATATGCAATGGATAAAATTGCAAAACAATGTTCAAGAGTAAAAAGACAGACCAAACCCTGCTGCATATGTCAGCAGCTACAGGTCATATTGGGGTACAATTGTCATTTGAGGGGTATCCATTATCTCAAAAACTAGAGCCAATTCGGCAAAACTAATGTCATTTTTGGATTTAGCACCCCCAAAATACCCTAAAGTCATTCAAACATCCTTGGCAACTAAAAGAAATTTTTTTTTGTTGGGCTGTGTTCTGTTAACGTGTGAGTTTATATTTAGCTAATCAGTATAACTTCTTCATTAAAGTCATTGAAGTTTGCTCTTTGAGTATTGTGTTTATAAATGTGCAAATTGCAATTAGCTGTACTAATGAGCCTACTTAAAATAATCCGATGAGCTATTTGTATGCATTCTTTTAAACTGCAGTTATTTCAGCTGCTTTCCTGTTCCTTTTCTTCACCTCTTCAAGCCATCATTCTAAATTCAAAAAATAAAAATGAAGCCACTGCTCCTTTCAACTGGATAATGCACAAATATACATTTCCAAGAATGACAAAAAAAAACACCCTTCAGATTGACTAGTTCAGTTATTTTAGCCCATGAGCTTATTGGATCTTTTCAGCAGTAAGCTGTCTTTTTCTGTAAAAGGATTAGATATTTAGTCCTATTACTTTTTTATTTAATTGCTTTAAAATGTAATAACTACCCTGTCAGTGTCTAAAAGCTCTATAGCTTCAAAGCTTTCATTGGTACTCAGCATTGATACTATGGTACTTTGTCCATAGTTCCACTGGTTTCAAAGGCTCATATACCAGTCCTATGTTCACATCCATACCATATATTTAAAGAACTCTTATACCATGTTAGCAATCAAGACTTCCCCCAAAGAATTCTGGGAACTGTAATTTGTTAAGGGTGCTGAAAGTTGTTCAGAGACTCCTCACAGAGCTACAGCTCTCACCCCCTAAATAAACTACAGATCCTGGGATTCTTTGGGGGGAGCTATGACTTAAAAGTGACAGGAGTGCTTCAAATGAGAGGGCCTTCTCAGTGGTGGCCCCCAAATTATGGAATGATCTCCCTGACTGAAGTGTGCCTGGCGCCAACACTGTTATCTTTTCGGCTCCAGGTCAAGACTTTCCTCTTTTCCCAGGCATTTTAACAGCATTTGAATTGCACGTGTTTTAACTGGCCTATCAGTTCGTTTTTATGGGTTTTAATTTGGTATGGTTTAAATTTGTATACTTGTTTTTAATGTTCTTAATTGTTGTAAACAGCCCAGAGAGCTTTGGCTATGGGGCGGTATATAAATGCAATAAATAACTAAATAAATGTATAGTACATCTTTGCATGCCAAAGAATCATGTTTTGCTGCTGCTCTCCCCATAGGGGAATGGGAATTATCCCAGAGGCCCCTACAATGACATACTGGTCTATTTGGTGGTTTCCCTGGAGAAGGAATGCCTAGAGAAGGAAGTGGGGCACTATACTTCCTTGGTCTTTGTACCCCCACTAGGCAGCACCACCGATGGTAAAAGGGGCATGAAAGTCATGCTCCATTGCCACCACCCTCAGATCACTCTAGAGCCTTTGGCATGATTTCCTAACTTCTTGTGGGTAGGGCATGGCAGCATTACATTTAGGCGCCTACCAGCACCATCCTCACCTATGCCTAGGAACTTAGGAAGCTGTCTTATACCGAATAGGACCATCGGTTTGTCCAGCTCAGTATTATCTGCGCTGACTGACAGTGGCTCACCAGGGTTTCATACTGAGGACATTCTCAGCCCTAGCTACAGCTGCCACGGATTGAACCTGAGACCCTCTGCACGCAAAGCAGATGCTGTACCACTAAACTGCAGCCTTTCCCCTAATTAATGCCTATAATTAAATAAAGAAAAATTGAGATATAGTTGCATATTACATTTTCAACATAACGCGAAGTTTGACCTTCATGTAATAAGGCTGGAAAAGATCTTGGACACCTATGGCCAGTCAAAGTAGATTACTATCACTGATCAGACTACTGATCTGACTCAGTATATACTGTACCTATTTACTCATTCTCCCTCACCCTCTCTACATGTGATTACCATCAAAAGAGGAAGAGTGGAGATGAGCACTTTATCCCTGTCCCCTTCCCACACGTCCCCATCACCATGCTTGCAGCTGCCCCCCCCCCATGTTGGGGGCCGAATGTCTGCAGCATGGACCATGCTCTGCTCAAATAGACTAATGGTGGCAGAGATGTGTGTTGCCAATGGCCTCATCCCCGCTCTTCCCATCACATGATGGTATGCAGGGGAAATAGAATGATTGAAGATGGCTTATGTAATTTTCATTAGTTCATACATTCCGAGGCTTTATATATTTGTGTGACCTGGTGGGTTGTTGTGGGGGGGGGGTTTGCCTGTGTTACTGAGTTAAGTGCTATGTGATGAAATGGCACACAAATAAATAGGATGTTCTGACTTATGTCAAAGATTTTTAAGATTCCTCTTAATTTTCAAAAGAAACTGAAGGCAGCGAGCAAATCAAAATGCCACAACAAAAATACATAACAAACCATGAATTCCAAACCCAGTCATAAAACCAAAATATTAACATGTAAAAAAAACTTTCACACAAAGAGCAGCAACTAAAACAGTAATTTTGAAAACAATCTGCATAATAAATAGAATACTCTGTGTAAGTAGGTATAGCAAACGGTTTTGAGTAGAGAACACTTCTTAACTCTTAGCCACACTGAAAATGAACCTTTTGACATTATGTAAGAGATTGTAATATCAGCAATAACCTTTAACAATATATACAGCTTTGTATAGAAAAAAACATTTTCGTTTTCTGGCATGGAATCTTCCATTTATTAATTCTGTTATCGCTCACAACTTTTTGGACATTGAACATATCATGAAGAGTATGAGTTATCTCAAGGCAGCATAAATGGTACCAATCCTGACATACTCCCTGGCATAGAACCACTGGGCTGGATCCAGAGTTCCAACCTCCCTTCCTCTAGTGGGAGAATTCCATGCCATTAATGGGACACTCCCACTAAAGGAAGACGGGGAGAATGGATCCCATCCTTCCATTAGTGGAACAGCAACTCTGGATGCAACCCAATGCGTCTTCCTTGGTTTTCTTGCACAGGTTATCTGTGAAACAAGATTAAGACAAAGTGTCATACTCTTGTACTGATGAAAGATAAAAATCTGATAACGGACAATGACCTTTTTAGGCACATTTCTAGAAACAGGTGTGCTACTTCTGACATTTTAACTTCATTTCCTTCTTCATTTTCTGTTATCCCTGCATTAAATATTTTTGCGGATAAAGTGGCTTTTACCAGGGCAGGAACAATCCATTGTGGTTCAGAAACCACCTCTACTGGGGCATATTGAAATATATGTGCATAGTCAAATGAAAATCCCACAGCTGAGTGAGTCAGTCCTTCAGAACTGGTGAGTCAAGAGGTACATGAACGATCCATTCTGACCAATGAACCAGTGACTTGGATTGCATCTCTATAAATGTTTGCAGTATGTCAGTGTAATTGGTAGAGGGGCTTTGTTTGGAATAGAGATACAAAATAAATTTCCACTTAAGGAAAAGTATCCGGTGAGAACTGCATATTGCTGGGAATGAGCTAATTGTCCATAGTGTGAGAGTTTTTGGCAAATTTATAAATACTACTTGCGTATCCATCCATGAAATTCCACGGATTGTCTGCAGACTGAATACAAACACGGATAGTGATGCGAGCATAACAGTCCGATTAATTAGTTATCCTTATATAACTCTGTCAAGTAGCCAGTATTCAAGTATTCTGAACTGATGTAGACTTTATATGGCTGCATTTCTAACACATGGATACCCTATTATGGATTCCTATGGAACATGCTGTTTTTCCCCATTTGTTTCCTTTGATGAGTCTTTTGAAGGGTATGTGAAAAATGTGGAGCTTCTGGTTTAGAAAAATCAAAGACAAAGAATTGATCTTCTTTGCCAGCAGTTTATTTTTATTTTTCTGTTATGAAGCATCAACTTCAGTCTACGTATGCCTTAGAAGAGAATCTGATGCAGTAAATATGGAAAGTTTGTCCTTTTGTCTGGGTCAGTTTTCTGGAATATCATTTGTTGCTTGAAACAAGCACTATAATGTGGATTCTGTGGAAATTTCCTTGTCGGTACATCTAGTCTCTTGAGAATGGCGAGTCTGGTTGGGTTGGCTTCTTCAGAAATGGATGTTCCAGACTGTTTTCTAGGGACACAATTTATTGCCTGAAATGAATAGCAGAATATGGGTTCTGAAGAAACGTCGTTGCTTACTGCATTCCCATCTTACTTAACTGGTGTCATCCTTGGAAGCTGATATTCCAAGGTTGTTGTTTTTTTAAATAGAGTTTATTCCTGGAATGGGTAGTTTCTGGGTGCAAGGAATAAATAAAATAAATAAAATACTACAGCAGCTTCATTTTTCAAATATTGGTCTCAAATGTCTCTATGCATCCCAGTGTTGTACAAGGGACCTGCTCGGGTCTGTTTTGTTCCATTCCGGCTTCAGCTATTACTCTGTCCCATAAGAACATAAGAGCCTGCTGACTCAGACCAAAGACCCATCTAGTCCAGCATCCCGTTCTCCCAATAACTAACCAGATGCCTATGGGAGACCCACAAAAGGGCATGAGCATGATAGCCCCCTCCAAAGGAAAACAGTATTCAGAGGCATACTGTCTCTGATACTGGAGGCAACATCTAGCCATCATGAGTGATAGCCATGATAGCCTTATCTTCCACAAATTTGTCTGATCCCTTCAACCAATTCAAATTGGTGGCTATCTCTGCACCTTGTTGTATCGACCTGCAGTACTTCCTTTTGCCTGTCCTAAATTTTTCATCATTCTGCTTCATTAGATGACCCTGTGTTCTAGCATTGTCAGAGAAAGGAAAAACCTCTGTCTCCAGTTTCTCTATACAGAGGTAGTCAACCTGGTGCTCTCCAGATGCTAGCCTACAGTTCCCACCCTCTCTAACCACGAGCCATGCTAGCTGAGTCTGTTGGGTGCTGCAGCCTAACAACATCTGAAGGGCACCACAATGGCGACTCCTGCTCTTCCCCAAGCACTTTCTCCATATCTTGTCCCACCATAAATATGCACACGTGTAACCAATTCAAACACACAGGATCATTTTTCCCCTCTTGCCCCGTAACTCTTGCAGGCAGGCAAGTTGGGATCCTCAGCGCCAGCTCCATCAGAGGAGGCTATCGCAGATGTTTTGAACACTTCGCGATTACCTGGATCCTGGAAAAAAGGCAACAACCCTTCCTTTCCCATGATACACAGCAAGCGCAACCTTACAAGTCCCAGGCTAAAGAAGGTACAAACGATGCTAACCCAGATGCTGTTTACTGCCCCTACCAACCGCCAGTAAACACCGTACAAGAGTTGGACTGCCGAGCCGACTCTCATTGCTTACCCAGCTCAAGCCTGGCCAAATAGTTACAAGCGTCTCAATTCATGGTGGAAGTGAGGAAAAAAGCAACGTCACGTGAGCATGGGCGGGCTCTTACCATCCCGACCTCGCGAAAGGCGGCGGGTAGCCCCGCCACTTTTTCCTCCCCGTCTCCTATCAGAGCTTGGAAGAGTTACTTTTTTGAACTACAACTCCCATCAGCCCCAGCCAGCATGGCCACTGGATTGGGCTGATGGGAGTTGTAGTTCAAAAAAGTAACTTTTCCAACCTCTGCGACCTTGTTACTAGGCAACGGTGGAGAACGAACCAGGAATGGGTATGCGGCGTAAGGGTTACGCTGCGACTCGCGCAGGGTTGAGGGCAGATCCAAGATGGCGGCAGCGGCGGGGCTACTCAGGGGCTTGGTGCGGTGTTCGCGGCAGGTGGGAGCGGGGCGGTTTCCTGGACTTCCACGGAGGGGATTCCACGGCTCTGTGCCTGCCGCTGCTCAGGTACGGGTGCCCGTGAGGTAGCGGGAACCGAGGCGGCCTCTGGGGCAAGGTTATGAAAAAGAGAGGAGCGCCTACTGCTGCTGCAACCAGAGATCGTGCTCTTATCGGATCTGGGCGTGGAGGCTTTTGGTCGGCAGGCGATGTAGGCGGACAGAACGCGACCCCTCCCCGGTTTAGCACTTGCAATGAAAGACACCCCCTTTTTTCCCTCTTGAGATCTCTACCTTGAAAGCAGAAAAGGGCACTCAGCGCATTGCCCTTTTTACTATTGCATGTCCTCTGACGTCGGGCCTGGTTGATGTTAGTGAAACAAGTGGCTTCTCTGGATTATCTTCCCACCTCCTCTTTATTGAAGTAGCACTATTTTAGATCGTTGTTGTTGTTGTAGATGGTCAATCTCTGGGGACTGTGCTTGTGAATTAACTTTGTTCTTGTGCAGCTCCTAGCCAATGTCAAGCATTTTTTTATAAGTAAGTTGAAAACTGGGTTTGGGGACTGAGTGCTGATATACAGGTTCGGTTAAGTGCAGGATTGCAGCCTGTGTGGCTGAAGTGTAAGGATGAGGTTTTGGAGTCTTGCTCTGGAAGTAGGGAACTGAGTGAGCGTCCGGGAAGGAAAGTTTTGAACTAATATTTAAGGGAGGGGGGGGATGGAGAAAGAAAGAGAGAAATACTGGTGGGAAAGAGATGTGCATATTCATAAATCAAATAATAAATAAATAATAAATAAATCACTTTATAGACGATTTATTGCTATTTCCAGACTGTATCCTTATTTGTTGATAGTGTGAATTTAATGGGCACTCATGTACAGAATTCAGGCCTCTATTATTTCTTAATCATATTGGTGTGGTGTATGAAAATGTTTAAAATGTGTTAAGGGGGAAAGTAACCACTATTCGTCTTCAATTTGAATTTCCTGCAGCTAGTCATGCAGCTGTCATGTACTGAGCACCCAGATCCACACTCAGATCTATCCATTGCTCACATGTTCACTGGCGGGTGAGGGCTCTTAAGGCCAGGTTGGGAAAGTAGAGGTTATGTTAGAGCAATTACAAGAGCAAAAGTATGTCAAATAACAATATTGTGAAAGCAAACATTTTGTAATACAAAGACAAGAAGGTAAAAATTGTTTTGCTATGACTGAATTGATTGGAGAACTTGTTTTAAATTTATTTTGCTTTTCTAAAGGGTAATGGGGCTTTGTATGCATGCATGTATGCTTGGTTCCTTGTGGCAACGCTCCCCAGAGGCTATCAAGAAGAGAGTGTGATACCTTAGTGGTACTCTTTTGAGAAGTCATTCCATAAATCACTGGGGTGGGGTGGGACCTACGTGTGGGCTGGGGAAGCGTTTTGATAGAATTCTTTAGACTGTTGGCAGATGACAAATAGCTTAATCCAGTGGTTCCCAACCTTTATGAGTATGGGACCCCCTTTGTAAGTGCAAAAATTTTTGTGATCCCCCATGCTAATTGCCTTCTAGTCTCTGTTAATTGAAAAAAAGCTGCATGGCAAAATCGTATCTCCAAATATCCCTTTCCATTAAAAGCTCCCTGCAGACAGGGATGTGTTGCTTTCTTTTCTTAATGCAAAGATCCAATCAAATTGGTATCCCCCTCCCCCCACGGTCTGAAGATGTATAGTCCTGTCTCCCAATACCAGTGGGTTACAGTGTTGGACTAAGAACCAGGTTCAAATCCCCACCTAGCCATGAAGCCCACTGGGTTACCTTGGACCAAACACAGTCTCTCAGCCTGACCTATCTCACAGGGTTGGTGTAAGGTTAAAATGGAAAGGGGGGGCAACCATGTGCACCACCTTGAGCAACTTGAAGGAAAGATGGGATATGAATGCAATAATAAATAAATAAATATCTTTCTGCTGCAATACCGGCAGGGGTGTAGTTGTGCGGGGTCTCGGGGTGTGTGTGTCTTAGATCCCTTACTTTTTTGGGAGCAGGTTCCCAGGAGGGTCCCTATGTCTCCAGCATCCTATGAGTCAATCAGCATGAAAGGGAGTGTGTTAGCCACTGAGAAGAGCCTTCTAACATGCTGCTTTCCTGCTGATTGGAGCCAATCTGAGTGAAAGAAGGCAAGTCAGCCACTGAGAAGACTCTTCTCAGTTCCATCACTCTCTTCTTTAATGTGTGTTGTTTCCTAGGCATTAACAAGGATCTCATTCTCAACCCCACAGCAAAAAGTGGGGAGGGGCATGGCTGTGATCAACATGAAGGGACCCTGCACTTCTGAATTTGCCACTACACTACTGAATACCAGGATCCCAGCCTCAGCCAACCTGCTGAGCTTTTTTCCCTTCCTTTCTTTTTAAAATAATAATCGAGAAGCAGCAATGTGTTGGTGGTGGGGGTGCTAGATTGTGCACTGCAGACAACAAGGTGCACACGTTGAGATGGGGGGTTAGTGCTCGTAGGCCTTGGGATGATCATCAGAACTGATTGTTTAGTGTGCACTTGGAGAATGAAAGCGGAGCAAAAGAGAGATCAGCACACTTGCACACACACACAAACACACCAGCCCCTCCTGTAAGCATCTGCAGGCGTGCATGCATTTGGGCATGGGGGGGAAGCCCTCAACTACCGCAGCATCTTGGAGAGAGATGGGGGGAGCAGTGTAGGTGGAAAAAAGGGGGGGCATTGGCACGCACACACTTAGCCTCAGAGATGGGGGGGAGCAAGTTCTGAGCTTCCTCACTTCTGCTTGGCTCCATCTGAGCCAAAGGTGAGTTCTGGATGGCCTCACAAATAAGAATAATTTTTAAAAGGAGGTTGCAGCGAAGCAGGAGCCAAGAAAGGTAGGCAGGCCAGCTGCCAGGAAGGAAGGGGGGAAAGCAGTCTTTCCTTGCAGCCTTGCTTCCTTTTGCTTCACGAAAAGCCCTCTCCTCTTGTTCTGAGCAAGTGTGTCATCAGCAGTGGCAGTGCGAGGAGACGGGAGCCAGCAATAGTAATTCCCTCTTCTTCCTAGTAGCTCCGCCCTCAGCCTCCTTTGGCGTCTGCCACATGTTTTATAGGCAGACACCTGCCCTCAGTGCACCTGAAAGACACTCTGCTGCTTCAGCAAAAGTCCTCCCCCCTTGTTTGAGGCAAGGGGGAGGTGTCTTCTGCAATGGCAGTGTGGAGCAGACAGCATCCAGGGAGGGAAGACTTTTTAAAATAAACAAATAAATAATTCATTTCTTTACTGTTCGTGGCCCCTCAGATTATTTCATGGCCCCCAGGTTAGGAACCACTACTATAGACTGTCGAGCATGAGGGTTGATCAAATGATGATGGGGTAGCCTTAATGTCAGATCTCTCTCAGTCTTGCCTTGAGTGCTGTTACCACTCTGAAAAGAAATCTTGGTGTTGTCACTGTTCAGCAGAAAATATCTGAGCATATTGCAGCAGACTGAAAAGGAAAACTCTCTCTAGGGATTTGTGAAATATTAAGTGGTATATACATGTTTTTAATAAATAAGAACATAAGAGGAGCCTGCAGGATCAGGCCAGTGGCACACCTAGTCCAGCATCCTATTCGCACAGTGGCCAACCAGATGTAACAGCACTCTCTCCTAACAAAACTGTTAGGAACTCTTCAGAAAGTACAAAATAAAGAAGAAACGTTCTTGATTTTTTTTTTTGCTTTGGGGTCACCTATTTAAGGGAAGAGCTCACTCACCACATACAGGCCATGCAAAAATGTGGTTTTTTTAATCCACCATGGTACCCATACATCTAGACTCAAACTCCTCCATATCATTATAAGACCTTGCTGACCTACTAAGATAAAAATAATTCCACCTTAAGGTTTTCATGATTCTGTATGGGAAAAGGGTTGTAGCTCAGTGGTAGACAATTTGCTAGGCATGCAGACAGTCCTAGGTTCAGCTCTTGGCATCTGCTGGTAAGACTGGAAAAGACTCCTCTCTGAAACCCTGGAGAGCCAGTGCCTGTGAGAGTAGACAGTACTGAGATTGACCAATGGTCTGACTCTGTATAAAGCAGTTTCCTATGTACTCTATGTTTTAATCGAGGCTTCAGTCCACACTTTTGATCCACCACATTTAGTGGGGGTTGGATGATGTGAAGATGTCCCTTTGCCCAGCCCAAAACAGCTCTGCTGGCCTCCACCTCCACAGTCATGCCAGCATCACTTCTCCAATGCAGAGCTCCCCATTCTGCCTGCCGGTGTGATTCCCATTGGCGATATCTTGCAGGAAGCCCCAAAACAGGGTGTACTGAGGAGGGGAAGGGGCTGAGCCAGCCTAGGATCCACTGGATTCCAAGTTGGCCCCGTTGCCATCACTTCTGGTCCTGGTGTAACATGGGGCAGGGTTATTATGTTATATTCTCCAAGGAGCTCAAGATGGCATACATGTTTCTCCCTCTCTCCAGTTTATCTCGCAACAACCCAGTGAGGTAGGTTAGGCTAAGAGGCAAAGACTGACCCAAAGTCACCCAGTGAGCTTCATGGCCAAGTGGGAATTTGAACCCTGGTCTCCCAGGTTGTAGTCCAACACTCTAACCTCTTCACCACACTGGTTTTGCCTCTCCGCCCTCTGCCTTCCAGCCCACATGGTGTGTCAGGGCTGCAGATGTGGTGACCATCACTGCTGCCTGGCCAGGTTAAGGACTGCTCTGTTAATTGGTTGTTTTCTTTACAAATTTCAAACCATGTTCTTCATACTGAACTATATCAAATAACAAGGTTTATTTTCCTTCATCTGTAAGGGATGTCTTGGAGCTGATCTATGAATCCTTTGACTATCTCTTTTTCTATTCTACTCCCCTTTTTGCTGGCATCAAAAAGGAAACTGCTTAGCTTTTATATAATAGATGTTTTGTCAGCAGGTATCTCACCTCCACTAATTGCTATCAGGATCTAGCCTGGGGCTCACAAATATGCTGTGGTTCTCAGGGACCATCCTAGACAGAGGAAAGGGAGTTCTACACAACAGATGAATGAAACATACCCTTCCCACTCCTTTGGTGAGATCTCAGATCAGCCCAAAACATTTGCTTGTTTTCAACCATGGAAGTTTCCCACCATCCTAGATTACAGTGGGATTGCTCTAAAGTACATTATTTAAAACATTTATGTCCTACCGTTCCTCCAAAGAGCTCATGGCTGCTAATATAGAAGATAAATGTTTATGGATTGTGGCCTAAATATGTCTCATCGTTAATAGGTGACTGTCCGTGATGCTTTAAACCAGGCCTTGGATGAGGAGCTAGAGAGGGATGAGAAAGTTTTCCTGCTGGGAGAGGAAGTTGCACAGTATGATGGTGCATACAAGGTAAGAAGACTATCAATGCAATAATTAGAAGGACAGCATAATCAGTGCCTTTCTTAAAAGGTCATAAATAGCAACAATTTAACCCCCCCTTTTTTAAATTTACAGATTAGCAGAGGACTTTGGAAGAAATATGGCGATAAGAGGGTCATAGATACTCCTATATCAGAGGTATGAATTCAGAACACATCCAGTTTAATATTTCATCCTAAACAAATGTAGTAAAAGTAAAATAGATAAGTCAAGGCCGTATCCCAGGACAACATGAGACTTGCACGCTACATTCATATACGCAACTGTATATGCTTTGTGTCTTGTTCTGCACATTCCTTTCTGCCTGGTGAGATAATCCTTTGTGTGAGCCTCTCTGTGTAAGCCATTGTGATCTTCAAAAACATATAAAAAGGGGAAGCAGGAAAAGGGGGGGCGCGACCCATGCTTCACCCTTTGCTGTGAAATGTATGTTGTTTAGCCCTACTGCAGTAGTTAATAAAGCCTTGAATTTGCTGGCTACTTGTTTGATCTTTTCTCTACCCGAGAGAACCATAAGAGTTTTTACAACACAAACTTGTGTGCAAAAAGTCCACTAGATTTCATGAAATGTATTTTCAGATTGTTGTGCTTGAAAGTTTTAATTTTTATCACACTTTGTTCTTTCTCTCCCACAGATGGGTTTTACTGGAATCGCTGTAGGTGCTGCCATGGTATGTATCTTCCATGTGTATATAAAGAAAAATATTTTAAATACAGAGTAGTGTCATTAATTCATCTTTTAAAAAGCAACTTGGTAGTAGCTACTAACATAGCTACTTTGTCTTAACAGGCTGGCTTGAGACCCGTGTGTGAATTCATGACTTTCAACTTCTCCATGCAAGCTATTGATCACATTATAAATTCAGCTGCTAAAACCTACTACATGTCTTCAGGTTTGGTAACTGTCCCCATTGTCTTCAGGGGCCCAAACGGAGCATCAGCAGGAGTAGCGGCCCAGCATTCCCAGTGTTTTGCATCCTGGTATGGGCACTGCCCTGGACTGAAAGTAGTCAGTCCTTGGAGCGCAGAGGATGCAAAAGGTCTCCTTAAAGCATCAATCCGGGATAATAATCCAGGTGAATGAAGCCAAGATATCTATATGTACACAAGCATGCATAAAGCTTTTAGGTTGAATTGGCATTAAAAAAAATTCTGCAGATCATCAAGCTTCAGAAGGAAGTCTAACTTGTGGTATCTCCACTTTGCTGAGTGCTCCAGATGTAGGTAAGAAGTTGAGAGAAGCATTGTACAATTTGTCATTCCCTTCTAGAAAGAGAGAAAAATATCCTTTTGGTTATCAGTTTACTAGATTAAGGAAGTATTATTATTATTATTAACCTTTGGATTTGTTTTAAGACTTGGTTTGCTTTTAATTGTAAAATTGCGTTTTCTGGCTTGGTAACAATCATGCCTGAGAGGTTGTCTGTAAATGAAATGGAAATGGACTGCCTTCAAGTCGATCCTGACTTATGACGATCATATGCATAGGGTTTTCATGGTAAGTGGTATTCAGAGGGGGTTTCACCATTGCCTTCCTCTGAGGCTGAGAGGCAGTGACTGGCCCAAGGTCACCCAGTGATCATGGCTGTGTGGGGATTCGAACCCTGCTCTCCCAGGTCATAGTCCAACACTCTAACCATTACGCTACACTGGCTCTCATCTGTAAATATAGCAAATGAACAAAATAGTGCATATTGCTCCTTTTACAAGAATCATTCTTCTATAAGTGTTCCTTCAGCTTGAGCTGAAGCGGGTGTGAGTTGCAGTTGTTGCATTTGTTACATTTGGAAGTCTTCAGCTGTTGTATACCCCTCTCTATGTCTTAAGACAAGGATCCAAAGATCCGTGCAACAAGTTCCATGATAACTTTAGAACTACTTTTCACAGACAGTCTCCCATGGAGCATATCAAACTACTTTAGAAACTGAGAGGAGTTAAACTTAGATTGGGTTAGCACGAGCTGCTTATGTAAGCCTGATCAGTTCTTTCGATCCCAGCCAGTTGATCATTGTGCAGGCCTGAACAAATACATCAAAATTGTATTTGTTATCTTAAATGTAATGTTTTGGGGTTTGGCCAGACTTATGATTTTGTGTGGAGGGAAGGAACTTTGGAGGAATTGGCACATAGGAAAGAAAGCATGTCTACAATGCCCTTGGAGGCAATACAGAGCAATCCTAGCTCTGGCTAGGGAGCAGTAGGGCAGAACTGCCACATCTGAAGCTCTGATGCTTACACAGGCCAGGGCAGAAGGTGGTTGCTGATGTTGGGTAATCTAATGGTTTTTTTTGTAACTGCACCAGGGCTAGGTTGGGCCTGTCTTCAGTAATTGGGCCAGCATAGGACCCAGCAGGTCAGAGATTAGCCCAGCTCTACCTTTGAAATATCAAATTTTGGGGGCTTCTGGTGGCTACTGCTGTCAAGAAACAGCACTAGCAGTAGCATTCCCTCTGCCACGCTTTCTGTGAGTGCAGCAGGGTCTTCACAGCAGAGGGGCTGTCACATTTATTTTATTTAGAAAAATATTTGTGTACTGGTATTAAAAAAATCAAAGTGGTTCACAACATATATAAATACAGACTAAAACCATATAAAATTTAAGATCATAAATCACTGACTTGCAAAAAAAATCTCAATTGCCTGGTGACAGAAAAGTTTTCAGTGGGAATTTAAAAGTCAGAAAAGAAGGTGCCTGCTGAATCTCTGTTGACAGAGCATTCCAGAGGACTGGGCCAATGACACTACAGGCTCGGTTTTTTGTTGTCAGATGAGCCTTGCCAACTTGGGATGGGCAATAATGCCCAGGCAGATGATTTCAGTGATGTGAGGGTCCCAGGCCCAAGAGAACACACTGCAGTAATCTAGCCTCAAGATTACCAACTCATGGACTATATTAGAGGCCAGTGGGCTGGGATGTCAACTGGATTCTAACCCCCTTCAGCAGCATGGATTGTGGGTTAGGACTTAAGGTAAAGATTAGGATCCAGTATGGAAAGGTGAATAATCATGTGTGGCAATGTAGTCCTCTCACTAATCTAGTATTCATCTGGCTTTGAACCTTGAGCAGATGCTCCCTGAACATTTAAGCATTCAACTATTACCCCAAAGGATTAAAAACAAAAATGGATGCGCTCATAAAACTGAGAGCCAACGTTTACAGTGCTTTTCAGTGTTTTAGATCCTTTGCTCATTTAACCAGCTTCATTTTGGAAGAGAGCTTTGCTCGCTGGGTTGTTTTTTGGAAGCCCTATTTGAATTAGACAAGCTAATTTTTAGAAGGAACGGTAAGAATCTAGTTTTTTTTCTTCTCTTCCCACCCCCCACTCCAAAGACACGCGCTGGATTTGCAACTGTTTCTGCTATCAGTTCATGCCTTAATCAGCTCACCTTTGATACCGGTCAAATGACTACATAAAATTGATATTTCATTCAGAGTAAGCTGTAGCAGTGATCCATACACACATCTCTAACTTCTCCTGGAATATTTCAAAATACTTGCGTATCTAAGGCATCCTCATCAGGACTTTGGATACTGTGTACCTCACCCACCACAGTACAAATTTGTGGCACCAGCACAAGCTCTGTAAGCCAGTACAAGTTCTTTGGCATGTTGTACCTTCATCAAGACCCAACCCCATCTTATGCCTTTGGTTTAACTACACAGTATCAAACTGGAAATGGGGCGATACTCTTTTGAATTGTCTTAAGAGGTTTTGACTGCATAATTCTTGTGGCTCACCACAGGTTTAGACAAATGCATCATCTAGTTCAAATGTACATTTTTATTGCCTTTATAGTTGTAATGTTGGAAAATGAATTGATGTATGGTGTGCCCTTTGAATTGTCGGAGGAAGTCCTGTCAAAAGACTTCATTGTTCCTATCGGCAAGGCTAAGATAGAAAGGCAAGGTAAGCAAAGCTAGCTGTTTGCACTGAACTAGGCCAGACTCCGTAGAGTTCTTTTAACTTGTATGTATCAGAGAACACTGATTTCCCCTTAAACCAAATTCCCTTCTCGCATAATAGACCTATCATAACAGTTGTGCTTGTAGCACAGTCCTTTTATATGCAAGCATCCAGAGCTCTTCCAATCCCTAATGCATTAATTCCTAATATATATGTTTTGAAGCTACCAGTTCTTCTCAGTGAAAGAGTGTACTCTACAATTTGTGATCCAGTGCTTTTCTCATTAACCAAAGGAAACAACTTGTAGATTTTGGGGGTCTGTTGCTTTGACAGTCCAAACGTTGAGTTGACTTTTGAAGAGATTACGAATTTTTTTTTAGATGTGAAGCCTTTCCTTGGTTTGATGTGCAGGCTTTACATATAAGTCCAACCCTCTTTGCTCAGCTGCTTTCTCTAGATTGTGGGGCATACGTAAATTCCATGGTTTGGAGATTTGTTTTGATGGGGATGTTCCATCATTCTCCAGTTTCCTTCTGTTTTACGTTGCCATCCCCTCCTTTGCTTTTAGAAGGGTCAAAAAATCACGGGATGGTAAACATACTTTTTGCCTAGTAAATTCCTGACCTTTCAGGAATTCTACTTTTACTTGCTCTTGATAAGTGTTTGACTAGCTCAAGTTTGATAATAATAAAGAGCACTCAGTCTGTTCCTAATGGGTGTTTTGACTTTACTAGGCGCTAAGACGGATGAGAGCATTTTCAGTGGTGACTCCACCCTTTTGGAATGCAGTTCCACCGGGCATCAGACAGACCTCCCCCCTTGCAGGTTTTAAAAAGGCCTGAAAGCCTTAGGTTTTTACTGCAGCCTTTACTAATCAATGGGATGAATCGTGTAATTACTATTTTGTCCTGATTTTGGATAATTTTTATATCTTGCTGGTATGTTAGCTTTTTTGGCTTTTAGTATTCTTATAACCCACTTTTAAAATATGAGTCATGAAAAATAGTGTACAAATTTGATAGTCACCAGTAATGTATACTAAGTAGCTTTTCAGTTTAATAGGTTAAAAAAAAGTGACAGGGTGGTGACTGCTAGATAATATTTTGCTTTCAAGAATGCAGGGATATATGTCTGCATGCTAGAGTTAACCATGTTGGTAAGTATCAATCCTTACCTGCCTCTGTGTTTCAGGAACCCACATTACCATAGTGTCTCATTCACGACCTGTTGGCCACTGTCTAGAAGCAGCTGCTGTCCTTGCTAAAGATGGAGTGGAGTGTGAGGTGTGTTGTCATCCCATGGAATTATAATCCAGTGGAGAAACCATTTTAAGTATCTACTCCAAAGCTAGCAAACCTGTGTTCTATTTGTCACTTCAGTTAGTTTCTTAATTCCAGTATTTACTTGGCAGCTTTCTTCAGTGGACTTTGTAGAATTGGGGCAACTTAGGAACAGTCAACAAAAAAGTAATGAAAACCAGCTTGAATTTCAATTCCTCTTGCATGAGTTGGAGAGAAAGGGTGTGCACATGCCCCACACTCAGATCCAAACTTTTCACTAGACTGATCCAAACTTTGCACTGAGAAGCTGAATTATCTGATCTATATAAATTATACCAATTTGCTTTTAGTCAAACATTTAGTCAGTCACTTAGATGAATACGCGAAGCTGCCCGAGAACCACCCCAAGTTCTCATATCTATTATGGCCTTGCAACTTTTTTTCTATGAAAGATGGCAGGAATTGAAAATGGGTCTCTTACTGGGCTATTAATTAACTGATAGAACTTTTGATTGATTAGGTACACATTTTTCATCAGGTAACACATCTTTTAAAGTTATTTTTCCTATAAGTGCTTATAAAAACTGATCACAAGTGTTGTCTTAAGAGGGATTCCTCATGTGCAAATGCATATAGATTTAATCAGCCAATTGACAGTCTCATAAAGTGGAAGATCAGGTTATGTTCTGTCTCCCCTGGAATAGCAAAGAGAGCAAGCGCTCTTATAGTCATGTTCTGCTTGGCCACTAAAAGAACAGCATGCTGGATTAGATGGGCCTTTGGCCTGATCCAGCAGGGCTTTTAGTATTAAACAGGTGATGGCTCAATTTTTGTGCACGTGCTTATTTTTTGTAATTTCTGCTTGTTCGCCAGACTAGGCTGAAGTTAATTAGATGTGAACTAAAGCCTATTTTCATTTCTCCCCAGGTGATAAACCTTCGTACCATTAGGCCAATGGATATTGAAACTATCGAATCCAGTATTATGAAGACAAATAATCTTGTAACAGTGGAAGGGGGCTGGCCCCAGTTTGGAGTAGGAGCTGAACTATGTGCCAGAATTATGGAAGGTATTTGATGCTCTTAAAACCATCTTACTATTTTCTTGCAGCTGTGTCCCTTCCCTCTTGAGGAAAGTTACAAATCAAGAGCGAGTAGTTCTGTCCTCTCTCAGTATCAGGGATAGGGAACCTCTGGTCTTCCCTGTGTGGTTCGACTGCATCACCTTTCATCCCTGCCCATTTGCCATGCTGGCTGGAGCTGATGGGAACTGGAATTAAACATCTGGAGGGCACTATGATCCCTGTCCCTCCTCTAGCCCCCTTCGTAGGTTGTGCTGCCTGAGAACATCCAAGATTGCAATTGCTTAACATTGAGAGATGACTCCTAATGTCTTCTTCTGCTTTCAGGTCCTGCTTTCAACCACCTAGATGCACCTGTTGTGCGTGTCACAGGTGCCGATGTCCCTATGCCTTATGCAAAGCTTTTGGAGGAGAACTGCATACCTCAAGTAAAAGATATAATACTTGCTGTGAAGAAAACACTAAATATCTAGTTTTGTGTGTATGGATGCTGTTCTTTTGGAGTTCTACTCTTTAAAAATATTTATGGAATGTATTGCAAGCAATTGTATATATAGCTGGCCTTGTATCACACATAAGCCTCTGAGCAGGAGAAGAACAATAGAGACATTATCTGTTACAAGGCATATACTGCCTCCCAACCCTTTTAAGCCATCAACAGCCTAAATTGTAATAATTGTAATTATCTGAAGAACTCTTATTGTAAGATGAAGTGTTCCATTTATCATTGTACATAAGATCAGGCTTACTCTGGTTAGTAGCTCTAGTGTATGAGAAGCAGTTTGTACTTATTCTGTAACTTGAGGAGCTGGAAATAAAGGACATGAACAGGAAAAGGAAGAAAATGTCTATCTGATGAAAAATAGTCTAAAATGGAAATAGCCGGTGGGAAACAGCTTAAGCTTTTGATACAGACTGAATTCTAATTATCTTATTTCAGAAATTAGTTCAGATGTATTTTAGACTAGCTATGCTGAAGAAGCTGCAAAGTATCTGTATGCATAAATCATTTAGATAAATGGAATTTCAGAGCAGCAAAACATTTTTTCAGCATGGTGGATGGTGCTATTACTATTCAGCTGTATTCCCTTCTACCATTATTGAAATTCCATTAACATTTATTAATAAAAATATGACTGAATATATATCATAGGTTACATGAAACTTTATACACATGGACATTCTCTGCATTGTAACAAACACTGATGTATACTCAACTTTAAAAATTGATTGCTAATAATCCTTTAAAGTGCAATTTAAGGGTTTCAGCAAATCAGAAAAGGACATATTTTTACTAACATTATGTAGCTCTTTTTCATTAACACCCACTTCAATAATCATTTGACACTGCGGTAGATTTGCTTTGATGGAAAACATCCTGGAACTCCTGCTCAAGGATAAGATAACTTATTACCAAACTAGCCCCAAGGCTAGTGACTTGCTGAATTGTATTCTACTCCTTTAAAGCAGGTCTTTCAACAGTATTAGAATAAACAAGAGAGGAGGAGAAGAAAGGGAGAGAGCAAGCCTTAAATCTCCCAGACTAAGTGAATTTTTAGCATAGCTAAAGCTAGTGCATCAAATCTGACTGCACCACATTTTAGACTTTCAGAAGCAAGTCTCAGGAAATGAACTGCCATTGTTGAACTATTTTTTTTATTCTAGTAGAAATACAACATCCCCAAAACAAGATCCCCTAAAAGAATAAGAGTTCCTTTAAACTGGAACTGACATTTCACCCTTCAAAATGAGAGAGCAATTCAACATAGTACTGCTATTCAATTAAGAGATTGCAGGGGGGGGGAGCTTGAAATGGCTCTAAACAGGCAGCTATAAAACAAGACATCACCAGGTGGTGACTAAATCAAACAGTTGTTTAAGATTTGTTCCTAGAACACAAAAATATCCAAGCTGCATTGGTGTAAACAGTTTCAGCTGATTCTAGGAGCACTGTAGTCACAGGTTTCTGTCTTCTTCAGAGCTCCTTTCTGGAAACTCTGAATGGAACTGAGTAAGGCGCCCCGGCTTGTGCTGTTAACAGGCAGCACATCAGGCTGTGTTGGCACATCCAAATTAGGAGGAGGAGGGGGAGCTGCTGGTGGTGGTGGCGGCGGCGGAGGAGGAATTGTTGAGGCGCCTGCTGCAAAGAAGATATGCATAGTTAAGAGGTGAACCTCACTAAAATATGCTACCAGGCAAAATGACAATGACTTTTTCTGCTAAAGCTGCCAAATGTTCAAAAGAAAAGAATAAGGCAGAAAGACATGCAACAACAAAAAGCCAAGATGATTACAGATTTTTTTCCTTTTATTAAAAGAGTCAGGAATACAGGCATACTGAAGAAGGATGAGAGCAGTTTTTTTAAAAAGGCAGGAAGGGTAAGTCAGTCACACTAAGATACTCTGTATAGTCTTGTGGGCTAGTAAAAGCTGGAGGAGGAAAACATTTTCACTCCAGGTCCAGTCCTTAAGCATAAGAGCAGGGCTGCCGGCTGGTTATATGTTAGCTACATCCCATACAGCTTGTGGGGTGCAGCCACATGGGAATAGATGGTGGCAATGACTCGGAACTGAACCAGCTTGTTCAAAGCAGACATTAACCTTTTAAACTTATTTCTAGACACCCAGTACGGTAGTGTTGCGTGGGACATCCACCTCACAAACTGACCACCTGAACCAGTCACACACAATGCAGCCCAGTCTGCTTAAAATTTATATGAATACTGGGTGAAAGGCTGGTACCAATTTTTCATGTATGGCTAAACTAAGCACTTTACACCAAATCTTTCCTACATAGGTGTTGGGACCATATTCAAATTACACACATTGGGCGTTGGTTCACAATGTGAAACACACAAAATGATGTTAGGCATTTCCCCCTACATAAAAGCAAGAAACTCACTGGTGAAGCAGCTCCCCCTCCCCCCCAATAAAACAAGCAGAGGGATGACAACTTGAGAATTAGTTCATGCAGGATAAGAGAAACACGCAATTTAACAGCGTGCCATAGCAGAGCTAAGAGACTTTCATGGCTACACTTCTCTCTTTGTAAAAGGGGACTTACGTTATCCATACATTAGTGCAGTGTTTCTCAACAGTGTGCCTCCAGATGTTGTTGGACCACAACTCCCATCAGCCTCAGCCAGCATTGCCAATGGTCAGGAAAGATGGGAATTGTGGTCCAACAACATCTGGAGGCACACCGGTTGAGAAACACTGCATTAGTGACTGCTGAAACAGCATCTGATATTAAGACAGCTAATTTCTGTTTTCAGTTTCAATCTAAACTGAAGATGCACCTTTTCAAAAAAGATACTTTGGGGTAGGTACTAGGACAGCAGCAGATGCAGAGTGGCACTCTGGGAAGAAGAGCAGAATTAAAAACAGCAACACATACTTCTGACATACCAACAGTAGTACCTACTCAGGACTTCACTACTGTGTTAGAGGAAGCCTTGAAAGCCAAAGTTCACTGGAACCATCAGCTTGGAACTATGGAGCAAGCCTATATGGGAGGATTGAGGAACCTGTGGCCCTCCATATGTTGTTCCCATCATCCTGGACCATTGGACGTGCCGGCTGGGGCTGATGGAAATTGGAGTCCATCAACATCTGGCGGGCCACAGGTTTCCCACCAATGCATACAGTGTTGAACAACAAAAGATTCCATGTGGGGTTGCTCTCCAGCAGTTGTGGGTACCCCCAGTGCTGAAATAATGAGAAGAAGCCATTTGTGGAAGACTAGTTTTTTATCTACAGTTTATTATGGTTTTCACATTATTGCAATATAACAGTACAGTCCCTTATTAAGTCTAGAATTAAATAAAGCCTGATGTTAAGTGTTTTGATGACTTTTTATGGTAATCAAAGTAGGCCAGAGGTAGACAGAGCATTCTGCCAGCTAACATCCTCTCTCTGAGCAGCTAGCCTCCAGGCAAGTCACCACACAGTGGCTGAATTGTGTGGCAACGGCAAGGCCTTAGCAGGTTGGAGGCAGCCTGCAAGCCATAAGCTGCCTGTCTTTGCACAACATCTATTAACCACAGCGACTCAGAGTTACTTGCACCACAGTAGCCCCAAAACACAACCCAAATCTTGCCTAAGTGCTGGCAGAGCTATTGCTATCATTACAAGCATGGAGCAACAGTGCTGTACTCAAGTCCTTATCCCACAGCTGTGATAGGTTCTTTCATCCTCCCACTCCTTTCAGGAGACGAAAGCCAACCTGACAATTTCTACCTCATGTCATAACAGGTTAAAACCAGATAAACCGAATTTGACCACCATCTTAACTTGGCTCCCTTGGGAAGGAGGGCAGGATATAAATTCCATAAATAAATAACTTGGATGA
The DNA here is from genome assembly GCF_030035675.1 of Rhineura floridana. Taxonomy (NCBI): domain Eukaryota; kingdom Metazoa; phylum Chordata; class Lepidosauria; order Squamata; family Rhineuridae; genus Rhineura; species Rhineura floridana. The sequence goes on from NC_084482.1 coordinate 187,593,650, forward strand.
ACATATATATGGTAATAAGAGACCTGGCTTCAAATCTTTCTAGAACGATGCCTTTGAAACACTTACTCCATCCGTGTACTGTGGGAGTGGGGGGAGAGATGAAAACCAAAGACAGCTGCAGAAAAGAAAGGGCACTACATGGCACATAATGCATGAAGGATGACAAAGGCAGAACATGGGGGAAAAACAGCAGCATGCCACCTACCAAGCATGATCAAGTAGACATCCTAAACAAGCACATAGAGGTTTGTATTTCAACCCTCCCCAAAACATCCAGGCATGGCGGGTTATCAAGACAAGTAAAAGTGAACCAGCCAGCCATGTGGAATAAGGAAGGTAGGAAAGGCTAAATACAAAGAGAAAAATGCACCAACAAGAAAAAGTAACGGAAGATTCAAAATTAGCTGCTAGGAGCAAAAGATCAAAAGCAAAATTTTGGAGTTCAGTGCCAAGGTACACTGGCTATAATCCAAGTGATAGAGCAAAATACCAACAATCCAATGAAATGTAGCTTTCTGCACTTAAAAATATACGTAATCACCACCCTCAGTTACTAGAAATAATATTTGGGTTTTTACACTGGGGAGGTTGCTTCACTGAGCATAATTTGTTCCATCCTTTTCCAGTTACAGACTATCCTTGAATGGTCTTTTCAGATGCCAGATAAATAAAATGGGGGGGGGTAGGCAAACATGTCCTCTTGCTGGTGTACCTGTTGCAAATAAAAAACTTCAAATTCTTGTTCCTGGATTTTCCTCTGATTTGCGTTTTCATTTCACTAGTGAATTCTGTATGGGATGTTGCTACACTAGTCAAAAGCACCCATAATATCCCTTTTAAATGGTGGGAAGACTTCCTCCTCCCAAATCTCTCACACACACAGCTCTACAGCAGAAGTGCTCCCCTTCATGCATTACATCACTCATGCAATACCAACCATTAATCCTTCATGTTCACTGTAATCCCTGCTTGAAACTGGGTGCTGGGATTGCAAGTACTTCCTCCCTTGTTCATTTACACACTGTTCAAATGAGTAGCCCAATTGCTAAATCTGTTAAATCTGCCAGTGTTTTCATTTGTCCTTTCTTCTTTGTATTAAGCAGCGTTTCACTTGAATAACATGCTGACTGACAAAAAAGGGGAACTATAATACTAGCTAGGAGGTGTGAGAAGTTCAGAAGAATTTCTGTTCTACTGAACTCTGCAAAACCAATTATTTGCCCAATTATATCATTAGCTGGGTTCTTATAAAACTATGTTAATTGCTAAAACTGCAAGCTTCAGCCAACTGAATCCACATCAATCAACTAAAGTTTTAACTGCATATTCAACTTTGTCCTGTGATAACTTATAGGACTAAAATTATAGGACATATTAGCCACACACCTTTGCAGCATCAAAGGTAAAAGAACCTAATGATTTGTTTTATCCTTCTATTTTGGTATCCCAAAATTTGCAGAGTTTTTGCTTTCCAATGTGAAACAAATTACCTTCTTATCTGGCAATATGAATTACAGCCAACTGATGCCAACAGCACCCAGCTAAAAGCAATGCTACTTTGTCTTTTTCATCTATACCACCAATAAAGCCAATTGGGTTCAAGCCTGTATAAATTTAAGCCGTTTTAACTCTGGAGACCTCTGTCTCTTTTGGCACCTCTCACAACCACATGCAGATGGAGACAAACTTGGGGTGGGGGGAACGAGTTGGGTGGGCAGGAAAGGATCTCAACTAGTGGAATGCCAACACCCCTTTGTTGTTGTTATATGCCTTCAAGTCGGTTACAACTTATGGCGACCCTACAAATCAGTGACCTCCAAGAGCATCTGTCACGAACTACCCTGTTCAGATCTTGTAAGTTCAAGTCTGTGGCTTCCTTTATGGAATCAATCCATCTCTTCTTTGGCCTTCCTCTTTTTCTACTCCCTTCTGTTTTTCCCAGCATTATTGTCTTTTCTAGCAAATCATGTCTCCTCATTATGTGTCCAAAGTATGATAACCTCAGTTTCATCACTTTAGCTTCTAGTGATAGTCCTGGTTTGATTTGTTCTAACACCCAATTATTTGTCTTTTTCGCAGCCCATGGTATGTGCAAAGCTCTCCTCCAACACCACATTTCAAATTAGTTTTTTCTCTGATCCACTTTCTTCACTGTCCAACTTTCACATCCATACATAGACATCGGGAATACCATGGTCTGAATGATCCTGACTTTGGTATTCAGTGATATTTTTACATTAAAAAACTATCTGTGGAGGCCAGTTTCCTTTTCTTCATGCCTCCTTCCCCAGCAATTCCTTGAGCGTCCCCCTCTATTCTATATTCCAAAAGACTAGGAAAGAAAATATCTTTTCTGAACTGTTAACAGTGAGGTGTACTTCTTTGCCCTTTCATCAATATCTCCAAAGAGGCATCCATATTGTGGACATTATAAAAATGTATTTTAAATCAACCAACCAACTAAAAGCCACATGATTATGCAAGGAATAATCTAATCAACTAGCAACCAACAAGTTCATCAAGGAGTTAGACAAAGCCAAAGAACTGGTTGATTAAAGCACTGTGTCAAAATAAGTATTTCAAGAATGGATTTAGTATCCTCAGACATGGCAGGTGCAGTTTTGATTTATTACGTAAGAAAAATGAAAAAGTATTTTTAAAGCACATTTTAACACAATAATATGTGAATAATGTTTTCAGCTTGGGGATTCCCATGCCCTAAAACAGTCTTTAAAGAGAGGGACATCAACATCAGATTACTTTACCGATAATTCACGTTCAAAATGGTGCATGCTCTATTGAAGACAGCAGAAAGGAAACAGAGAGAGAGAGAGAAAGGAAACAGGAAAAAGAGCACAAACAGTCGTTATTCTGATGTTAAAGAGGGCTTCAACAACAATAAAGAGAAAGGAGGTACAGACGTCAGTAATTGAATACAGTCATGAACACAATGGTTAGACAAACTGGCCTGCTGGTACATTTTTCTATGACTCAGAATGAATTAACCGGAGATAACAAACATCCAAATTGTAGTACATATATCACATACAAAAATATTCCATTTCTTTTAAAGGATTTCAGTGAACAAATGGAATTGCTTTACAGCATCAGACTTTTCCTTCCCATATTCAGTATTGCCTGCTCTGGATTGGCAGCAACTTTCCAAGGCCTCAGGAAAAGGCATCTTGCAGCCCTGCTCCCTGCGGAAACTTTAACTGCAGGTGCTGAGGACTGAAACTGCAACCATCTGCAAGACATGTGTTCTGCCACAAGACCATAGACTCACAACTATCAAGCACTGTGAGTAGTATGAACTTTTAGACAAGGTATCTTATTCACAATTCAGTGATCATAATCTAAGGAGAAGCAAGATTTTAATACGTTTTCAAAATTCATTCATTTTGTACAGAAGACATCACCAGAAAACAGACCTCAAATCATTCACTGCCTCCCAACCTATGATACAGGTTAATTCAGTTACTACAGGGATTTGGTAATCTTTTTGCCAATGAGCATGCCAAATATACTAGCATTCATTTCATTCCCTCTAGTACCTTAGCCACCATTATTCCTGGACAGGAGATTCTCTTTTAAGGTGTCAGTCCTAACTAGAGATGTGAAGGCCTGGGGAAAAACCTGGAAAAATTCAGAAAAAACACACATTTTTTTCAAAGCCTTCCCCCCCCCCCCCAAAAAAATGGAAAAATTGGAAAAAAGGAAGAAAAAATGGATTATGGAATATTTTATGTTAGCATGAGGAATAAAATGTTTCATTGAAGCTTGGTGTCCCCCCTTTTCTCAGTTCTTTTTATGGGAATGGATGCTTTGTGTCTGCTCGACACTGTGCAGGACTAGCAGTGACATACTTTTCTTTGTTACTAATGCTTATGATTTCTTCTGGTTTTTTAAATTGTTTTTGTCTGCTCTTCATAAACTGGCAAAGCAAAAAGAGGTTCCTTACAGTTCAGGATCTTATAGATCCATTTGTTACAAACAAAAGTAAAAATTTTAAAAAGTAAATTCAATTTGTAATAATTGTTTGAATAAAATGTACTTTTAATATACCAAATGTGATAATTTTATGCCAAACCACCTTGTACATAATTACATTTGATGTTCCTGAAATAACAAAGTGACTTTCAATCTGTAAAAAGTGCTAATACTGCATTTTTTCAATTTTTCTGAAAATTTCCATTGTTTTCTGGGGGGGGAAACAGAAAAAACTTTTTTTCCATAGCTTCAAAATTTCCAGAAAGTTTACATCTCTAGTCGCCTCGTGGACTGTTTCCGAGTAGACATGTACAGAATTGGTCGGGGGGGGGAGCCAACCCAGCAGGTATGCTCTGTTGTGTTTATTTAGTAAACACTACCTTGTTTAGCTTTTGTAAACAAGACAGGCTTGTTTAAGAAAATATTGCAAAAATGTGACAAAACAGAAGCTGAATGAAGAGCCACCATTTATTATCCCATTACATCTGTGCTTCTTTCCCTCCTTCGGACTGTGCCAATTCACAATATAGGTGGGGGATTAGCATGTTTGAATGTCATCCTGCACATGCATTCTAAAGTGGTATGGTCCAAATTGGGCAACAAAGAGAAGACAATGGTCGCAGCACTGAAAAAGCACTCCCCTACTTCTATAAAAGAAGTGAAGAAGCCTGAGAGCCAGAAGGGCTGTGGCATGTTATGTCTACTCATCTTTTGAAAGGAATACAAACTGGATGTAAAAAATGTGCCCTGAACTGGAATGGAGAATAAGGGACTTTCATAAATCCTACATGAAGACAACAGCCTATCTAGATCAGGGATCATCAACCCATTGCCCGTGGGTGGCATGGTGCCTGTGAAGGCCTTCAGTGGTGCCCCTGGAAAGTAGTCCAGAATCTGGGCATTCATTTTTTAAAAAAAGTATCTAGCCCTCCTAGAAAGAAGGTTATGGAGCAAAATGTTTAGGTACCCTTCTAAGTGATTTCTGTGAAATGAGCCATCCTGAGTGTTCCTGCCTGTCAGTGATATTAGACAACGAGTGTAGGGAGAGCTGTTATTGATATGTGAATTGTTTGGACACCAGGTAATAGGAATCCCCGGGATCTTAAAGAGCTGCTGTTTTGCCCTCTCTTTTAGTGCACTTTTCCTGCTTCTTTTCTTCTATTCCTTGAGATCACCATAATTTGCCCTTCATTTTTCCCTAGCAGGTAGCGCACAGAAATCTTTCTGCAAATACTACTAAACAGTAAACATTAAAGAATCTCCCTTCCTTCAAAAGGCAAATGTGAAAACTCTGCAAAGAGGATTAGACATGTCTTTGCCTTGCAGGAACTAAAGACCAGGGACTCATTAAGAATTCAGTACAGTACAATGGCATACATGTCTACTCAAAAGGAAGCCTCTTTGTGTTCAGTGAGGCTTACTTCCAGGTACAGGATGGCAGCCTAGGCTTTGGTTTAGGGTTGGCATTGGGGAAAAACAGGGTTCTTGTAATCTTAAACAGCTGTATGGCAGGCAAAAATTCAATAGGTCAAGCCTTCTGTAGTATGGAAATGACTACTCTCTAATCTTGTGTTATGCCACGCCCCATGGCAGCCATTTTGTGACTGATGGCCCCAGGACTTTCTCACAATTTGCAATGTGCCCTCTAGACCAAAAAGGTTGGCGACCCCTGATCGGGAGGATCAGTCTAAAATATTGTATAGCTGTTAACAGAAAAATAATACCATGCAGTACAAAAAGGATCCAGGCCAGCATTTAATTTTTTGAGAACACCTTGGTGAAGCAATGGTGTCTGTTCATTAATTAAGAAGGCAAAGGCTGGCTAGATATTTAATGTTTGGGCTTTTTAAACTACTACGATAGTAGCCTAAGCCAGTCTAATTCTCTTACTAATCCGATCTGAGGCCCCAATCCTTCCACTTGTTCACCGAGCCAAACAGCTGATTAGTGCTATAGGGAACATTAGACTTTGGACTAATCTGGGCAGTCATGTAGGTAGCAGGCAGCTACATACGGTTCCCCATCCAGCTACTGATATGCACATATGCACGATCTCTAGATGTCTAGCTCCCCCATCCTTAAGATTCTGGGTAAATTACTATGGAAAACAAAAAACCTTGAGAGCTTTTACAAATGCAGTAGTAGATTGTGACATGAGTTATGTCATACTTCTTTCACCCTACTTTGCAGGACAGAAATCCTGCATCATAGCTGCCATGCGTGAGCCAAAAGACATCATTTCACTTCCATCCTCCCTTCTCGCTCCCTGCTGCCTCTGTTCAATCCCATTTGAGACAATTTTCTGCTTGGTTTGGGAAGAGAAAGACACGAGGAGCAGCCCAAAGCTTTTTAACAAAGGGCAGAGCCAGTCTAACTTGAATCTGACATGTTCTATATTATTTAACTTGGATTTCCATCTCACTGAGGGAATGGAGAAACGCTGATGATCAGGAGACAGCATTTCTTTCTCCCCATCCCTGAAAATCAAGATAGAGCAATGTGCATATGGTAAGAATGTGCTAGAATTCCATCCAATTCAGATTTGGTACCGAATTTCCCATTAGTTTGCTTACTCTCAATAGCTGAGGATCAGATTTTAATGTAGTGAATTTCAGCTGCTATTTTTGAAAACAGACTTTTTTTTAAAAAAAAAGGCTCTAAAACATCAATTGCAAGAATGATAATTTATCAGTATCAGTATGGTGTAGTGGTTAGAGTGTTGGACTACGACCTGGGAGACCAGGGTTCGAATCTCCACATAGCCATGAAGCTCACTGGGTGACCTTGGGCCAGTCACTGCCTCTCAGCCTCAGAGGAAGGCAACGGTAAACCCCCTTTGAATACCGCTTACCATGAAAAACCTATTCATAGGGTCGCCGTAAGTCTGAATCGACTTGAAGGCAGTCCAAGTGGAAAAACCCACAGATTGGTAAAAACAGCAGCCAGCAGATACAGAACAAACTCAAATCAATGCCAGGTTGATGGAATGCTTTTGAACTGGCACCAGTCAATGAATCCCACCCCCAGTTATGCGAGAAAATACTATGTGCCTCTGTGTGCACGTGCACATGCACACAAGAATGAGAGAGAAAGGAGGGAATGTAGGCATGTGAGAGATGGAAAGGAGACCATCATGTATGTTCCAGCCGAAGTCCCTCCCTTCTGGCCCTGACTCTTGTCCACCCTGCATGCCTCCAGGAACCAGGTGGTAAAAACAGACATGCAAGAGCATCCTGATAAGCACCATTAATTCAGTATGTGTGTTTGTGATCTTTAAAAGGCCATGTCCTAAGTGAAAGTAATTAATTCAGTGTGTGTGTAAAAGTAAAAAGCAATCAAAAGAGGAATAATAAGTTGGGGAGTTACTAATAAATTTCACTTAATTTTTTTTAATTTATAGTTTTTTATTAAGGTTTTTTAAAAAAAACAGTTTATATGTTGAAAGAAAGCAAGACTACGTAAGAAAATAAAGTATCTAAAAGGGGGGAGACAATAAACCATTTGATTCGATTCATTATGATTTGTTTGTGACAATTGAATATCTTGTTCATGATTTTTTTCCAGTTTCAAAGAGTACTTTAAATAAATCTAAATACATTTTTACTAGTTTAGCCTGGGTGCAACCCTCATCTTATAATTTCCATAATTCCACAAATTACATCCAGCCCTTCCTGCAAAGGGAATTTCTGGGGAGAGGGAAGAAAAGATACCCACACACAAACCTCTTCTTTCCATAAAATGTAAAAATAGCCACAGTCTAAATATTTCACCTGTCATAAAAAGGGCGAACACAAAATTCCTGTAGTTTCACCTAATACAGACCACACTCACATGACAACAAACCTAGCATCAGAAAAAAAGCTTATTTGCAATGTGTAAAATTCAGTTCAATAAACAGTGAGAGCACTTGCAGCAGATTGCCCCATACATTCAAATTCAATCAAATCTTTGCATCCGGACTATTCTGGACTTAACTATTTGCTAAACTAATCTTTGCTTAACTATTCTGTTTCATTTACTATGATGGTCTCAGGCGGTCATCTTGTCTTAAACACAAATCCTACACACACTTTCTTAGACGTTAGTAGGACTTACTTCAGAGTAGACATGTACACGATTGTACTGCTGGTCTCAGTTCATGGCCAAAGGGGATAAATGACCTACCTCACATGCTTGTGAGAATTAAAGAAGAAAAATGTTGCACCCAACACATTTTAACATGCTATAAGACAGGGATGGGCAGCCTATGGTCCTCCAGATGTTGAGATTACAGCTCCTATTATCATGGGACATGCTAGCTAAGTCACAGATTGCCCACCCTTGCTATAAATTACGCTCAGCAGCAGCTTAATAAAACAGGCAGGCACTGGCTTGGCAGCTTCTTTGTTTTGGGAAGCAGTAAGGAAAGAGATTAGGGTATGCTTCAGAAGGCAGGTGTCTCTCCCTCCGTCATCCAGATCTGTTTGGCTATATCCCTGAATTTGATTTTGTGATTTGGTGCGCCTTTTACTTAAAATGAAAAGCCTTATACATGTACACAGCAATAACTGCATCTTTGTTAAAATTTCTGAATACTAGGCAAAGACAGTGCAGTCCAGTCAGCTACAATTAGCAACTATCATTGTAGCAAGGATATAGACCTTGCATCTGATGAAGTGAACGTTATTTTTAAAAAGCTTATGATAACTATGGTTTGTAAAGGTACTAAAAGGTTCTTTGTTCTTTTGGCTGCAACAGCCTAAATGTCTAACCCTCCGGAAAGATAGTTAATCCATTAACCTAAGGCTATATAAATAATATTTTTATGTTTATAAAAATACTTGTATACCGCTATTTCATTAAGAATATTAAAGCTGTTTACAACAGTTGTATAGACATAATAAAACCTACATAAAAATCTTAAAACGTATCACCAGCTATTACAGAAACTGTTGATCTTAATTGTCTGCATAAGCCTGCCAGCATAGAAGAGTTTTCAGCAAATGTTTAAAGGTTAATATTTTTAATATATTTTGTCTCCGTTTATCTTTATTACATTGTCCTCCACTCTGGGACTGAAAATATTCAATGAAGAACTGGCCATAAATACTATAAATAAATAATATAAGACACCTGCCGAATCTCTGTTGGACTAACATTCCACAGGCTCTGCCAACAACACTAAAGGCTTTGCTTCGTGTCGTATCAAATGAGCCTCACCAACTCTAGCACAGCTCTCGACTGGCCGAGTGTCTCTGAACCAGCAATCTGGAACTTTCTTCCCCAGCCATTCTAACAACTCCTCCTTAACTGGGACACGTTGTCCTAGGCCGGGCCGACCCTGGGGGATGCAGGGCCTAGGGAAAAGAAATCACACTGTGCGGACCCTCCCCACTGCCGTCCATCTCCCCCTGCTGTACATGGTGATGGTCATAGTGGTGCCCCACCTCATGCTTACATTTTTACTTTTGCTGCTGTCTTGCTCTAGGAAGGGAGGCAGAGAGCTTGGCTGGCTAGGCAAGAGGAAGCAGAGCCAGCCATGGCTACTGGTGCCAGACATGGGTCCCCCCAAAGCACGGAGCCTGGCACAGTTACCTCTATTTGCACCCCACCCCCAGGAAAAGTCCTGTTTCCAGGACTCATTCAGTTCATCAAATTCCTGAAAGATGTATAACTCCTCAGTGAAGCCTGCACTTGTACAGATATGCAGCAAGTGGCCACCTTCACAGGGTCAGCCCAAGTTGGGCTGTCTTGACGGATTGTGCTACTTTTCTAGAGAGTTTCCCACTATTGATGATACAAAAGATACATTCTCACTTATGAAATCTGAGCCAGAGATTTCCTGATTCACAGCTTAGTCTGTTTACAGCCACCTGTTGCCACTACATGATGGTGTTTCAACCCCTTTCCCTCTTGCTGGAAATCAACTGTGTCAGTTCCCTGACGTAGTTCTTTTTCAGAGTGATCCTCCCCTCAGATGTCAAACAGCAGCTGTGTGAATTATTGACACAGAAGTGGAGCAATTAATCCCAGTGCACACAAAGAAACTGTTGAATGACAAGAGCAGGGATGGAGTCACCACAATGCCAAGTACTGCAAACATTGTTTGGGTAAACCCAGCACTGCTCATGGGTTCTAAAGAAAGGTAGCAAGGCAGGCAGCATTAAAAGCAAACTATGAAGCAAGTACATATCAAGTATTCATATGTCAGCTGGTAAAACATGAAAGCTGAAAACAGTTTTCCAGATTAAGAAGAAACCCAGAACCTGAATATGGTTAAAAGACAGAAGCAAAAGGCTATCAAGTTGGATTTTGAGGGGGAAATTATTTCTGCCTCCTAAAGGGCAAACTTGGTCCATCTTCTGCTTAGCAACAAAACCAAGACAGAGATGGGCGGGCGAGCAGCATGTTGACTCTAGTAACTCACCTGCTGTAGAAGGTGGAACAGGGGAAGAAGGCGATGTCAGAGGTGAACTCGCCCCAGAGCCTGCTGAATAAGAAACATCCACAGTTGCTAAACAGCTGCAGTTTCAAAATCAGTTCCTCTGCTTAAAATGAGACTTGCTGAAATATTATTATTATTATTAAATTTATTTATACCCTGCCTTTTGGCCAAAGGCCGTCAAGGCAGCTTACAAAGAAAAATAAACACAAGTATAAAATACATCAAAGAAAGCAATACAATTTACAAAAATTAAACTAAATAACAAATGACATTGTTAAGAAAAAAAATGACCAGGAAAGAAACTCAGTTGAAGACCTTGTCTTAAAAAGACATCCATCCTTTTCCCTGCCTTTCCTAAACAGCACATCTGCCAACACACAAACGACTGGGCCAGCTACACATGATGTCAAATGCGTTTTGGCTTTTCTTGCATTTTATGTGACTTCTGCTATTTTAAACCAAAATAGCAGATGTAGTGGGAGACAATCAAGATCAAGACCACAGCAAGTGGGGAAGGGGAGTTTAACTCTTTCATGCTCTGTCGCAATCCAAATGAAAATCCCATCCCCCCAAAACTGCTATTAGCATCTCCCGCTAGTGGTAATGAGAGCTTTCCTTCTAATGCAAAATAGCAGCTAGCGGGGGGGGGGGAGCAGGGATTATTATTGTCAGGGTGTCAAAAAGTTAAACTTCTTCCCATCAGTTACAGTCCTGACTTTGAATGAACACCCTCCTCCTATTTTTTAAAATATGTTCACATTAAATGCAAAAATGCATTGTATATAACATAGGTTGGCCTTGTAAATAATCTGAGGAAACGGGCACAATACAGGGGGAGAATAAAAACAAGACCACCAGAGTGCCTTGTGGTGAGTCAAGGAATGCAATTTGCAGCAAGGCTGCACAATTCCCTTATGCCACCTGCTTTTGTGAGTCTAGTGCTATTGTTATGAGTACAGAACAACTAGTGCAAACAATCCCAAAGGGATATACTCTCAGCTAAATATAAGGAGATTTGCAGGTAGGCATTGCCAGGTCAGATGTCAATACATGATCATGATCAAAGCTAAATGCCACTAAAGGTAAAAAGGTAAAGGTGTCTCCGCACTTGTAGTGCGAGTCGTTTCCAACTCTTAGGGTGACGTCTTGCGACGTTTACTAGGCAGACTGTATATATGGGGTGGGATTGCCAGTTCCTTCCCCGGTCTTTCTTTACCCCCCAGCATATGCTGGGTACTCATTTTACCGACCACGGATGGATGGAAGGCTGAGTGGACCTCGACCCCTTCTACCAGAGATTCGACTTCCTCCTTCCGTTGGAATTGAACTCCGGCTGTGAGCAGAGCTTCGGCTGCGTTACCACCATAAAAAAGATTTGAGAAGAACTGAATTATAGATGATACTAAAAATAAATAAATCCCGAGGGCTAAACTAGGGGATACGGGGAAGATGCATGAAAACTGGAAACAAAGTCCTATGAGGAGAGACTGAAAGAACTGGGCATGTTTAGCCTGGAGAAGAGAAGACTAAGGGGAGATATGATAGCACTCTTCAAGTACATGAAAGGTTGTCACACAGAGGAAGGCCGGGATCTCTTCTCGATCGTCCCAGAGTGCAGGACACGGAATAATGGGCTCAAGTTGCAGGAAGCCAGATTTCGACTGGACATCAGGAAAAACTTCCTGTTAGAGCCATACGACAATGGAACCAATTACCTAGAGAGGTAGTGGGATCTCCGACACTGGAGGTATTCAAGAGGCAGCTGGACAGCCATCTGTCGGGAATGCTTTGATTTGGATTCCTGCACTAAGCAGGGGGTTGGACTTGATGGCCTTAAAGGCCCCTTCCAACTCTACTATTCTATGAAAGTCTCACAAAGCTGCTTTTTAAAAAAGAGAGTAAAGGTAGAAACACACTCACAGTTCTGTCAGCTGCAGTATGTTTCCACCTCTCTCTTCTGAAAATGGGAGCACATGACACTAGCCAAACCCCGCCCCTTTTTGTTGTGAAACCTGCTGGGATCTGCTTGAGTGGGATTTTTTTTTTCAATTCAAAGAGATTTTGCAACTGATCAGCAGATCAAACCATTCCCCCTCCAGGTGTGGCTAATGGAAACGCTTTGCTGTAGGCTACTAATGTGTTCACAACCTTAAATGCAGGAGCAAGTGGCTACAGATTTAATGAGAATAGCAGCTGTGTGTGTACACTTAACTCTTGCCTCACAGGCCTTTTGTTGGATCAAAATTGCTGTCTCCAAGCTTCTTTTCCACACACAGGGGAGAAGATACAAGGCCAATTTCATTAGGAATAGTAGCCTATTAAGAACATAAGAACCACCTGTGGTTCAGGCCAATGCCCCTTCTAGTCGAGCATCCTGTTCTCATAGTGGCCAACCATTGGAAGCATCACCTACCACCCAGCTACAGTTCTGATCAAATTCACAGCTTCCCATTGCTTCATTTCAGGGGTTTTTTTAAAGCAACAAGCCCATTAGATTTGTTCATGTATCCTCTGCATATAATCTAATTTGGCCTGTTAAGTACTGTACATGGAAAATGGTATCAAGGACCTGTGTACATGATTACCCTACTCATGGAAGTATGGCAGCTACACCTTGCTTCCAAGCAGGCAAACTGCCCAGACCAGTTGCTAGAAGTAGAGGGAAAATATTGCAGTTGAGTGGCGAATCCGCATTGAGGTGATATGCATATTTCACCTTCTGGTCTCAGTGAAATTATCAAAATCACCACGAGCAGAAAGTAACTGTGATGGAGAACAGCCATGGACAGGGAAAGTGTGCACCAGCCCTCATTGAGCATAAGGAAAATGACTTAACAAGGAAATCCTAAACACTGAAAATCACGATACCAGAAAAAGCCCCATCACCTCAAAGGTTGATTTTTGACAACCTTTAACAAGAATAGCAGCAGTGTATTTGCAGCACTTTATGTACAACTCATTAGAGACCGCAAGCTCCATGGGGGGGGGGGGGAGAGAGCTTACTCCAGTGCCACATATCTCACAACAAAGCTCCTGTCTTAGTGCTGATAGTTACCTGAATTGTTTGAGTTGCTGTATTTCATTGTCTGTTCCTCCCCACTTTCGAAGGCCGAGCGTTTAGATTTCTGTAGGCATCAGAAAGAAACAGTGTTAGTTAATTGTTGTTTCACAATATTTTTTCCTAGCTTTACACAGGACTGGCATCTTACATATCTTACATGCAGCCCTGTTAGAATTAGCATGGTGACTACTTGACAGAGATCAGCACTGGCTGACATACTGGGGCAATTCTTGACTGCAGAGGTCAGGAATGCTTACATGGTGCACCCAATCCTCACAATTACCACCTTTCTGAATATTAGAAGTATAGCTTCAGTGTTTAACGGCAGCTAGAGATCATCAGTACTGTTGAAACATGCAATTAGTTTCAAACAGAAGTGTTGAGACCTAGAATTAGCTGTCTTCCCCTCTCATTACATTAGCTGGCAGCATTGGTCTCACTACAACATTCTGATGGAAGACAAAAATGTCCCTTGACATATGCAGAACTTTTCTCTCATCTGTTTAGACTTTTGTCATGGGAAATTGCATCTAGAAGAAAGAATTGTCTGGCTCAGAATAGCATTTTGTGCCATCACAGCTCCTGGCAGAATGCAGATTGTACCAGTGTGCTGATTCTTTGAGCTGGGCATATTTCAGCCTGTGCTGGTCTCCTGAAGACAGTCAAATTATCGACTGCAAGGACAGAATGCACATCAAAGTCTTTTGATCCAACTCCACAAAAAACACAAAACAAAAACACAGCTGGTCCAGATCTACCCCAAGTAACCACACTGTGGGGTAGTGAATAAAATGTTGGACTTGGATCAGGAACAGTTGGGTTCAAATCACCTTAGCAATAAAGCTTCATGGTGGCTTTGGGCCACCTAAAGCTTCTCAATCTAGCCTCTCTTTGAGGTTTTGCAAGGGCAGAAACAGGATGATCCCATATACACTATCTTCCATTGCAGAAGAGTGGGATATAAATGAGGTGAACAAGAAGAACAAGTTAGGCAGCTATTCATCCCTGTTTATATACTAAATTAATAAAAATAATGGAAAAATAGTATGAGAGAACTAATTTTATTCATCTTTGATTCCAGGGCTACTTACCTTTCGTGCTAAGATCTTCCTCTTTTTTTTCTCTTCCTCTGAACCATGATGAGACTGAGCTCTTGTCAGTCTTCTATGTTGATGAATCTTTTTAGTGGAAAAAAGCAAAAGCAAATAAGACCTAGGATAAAGCACATTGTGAGCATTTACTGTCAAAAAGCCATTCCCCCCAACATCTAATATAGATGTGCTTTGATGCCTTCCTTCTTGGAATGGCCTTTGTAATCATGTGCACTCCCACTTCTTAAGCCATTAAAGAAGGCACCCGAAAAGTATGGGTGGCCAGTTCTCAGAGGGAAATGGAACTAAGGCCATCCTGTTTCCGGGCTGATTTTTAAAGTGAAATACTTACAAATCCACCCAGAACACACAATAACATACATTTTAAAACTGTCAAGGTGGTCTGGGGGCTTATTGGCTCTTAAAAAAAAGTTCTAGCTGCTTGGAATACTTAGAAAGCATGCTTGCTAGAAAGTTTTTATTAAATAGCCCCTGGAAGTGGCAGGACATGTTGATGTGCCTCCCCTTTCTGGGTAATTGTATGGAGAAAAGGATGGCTGCCCCCTTGTAACTAAAACACCAGAAAGCCCTCAGACCAAGTTGTAAAGAAAAAAAACCCCTGTAAGTAGAGCAATCGTGCTTTGAAAGGTCATAGGCATGCAATCTAATACACGTCTACATTCCGATCAGAGCATGATTCATCTAATGCAGACAAGGGGAAGTTTGCTCCAATTTGTGGAATGAACCAAAATCCTCCATCATCTCTACTAAGTATCACCTAAGAATCCAATAAATAAGAGACAGCACACATGAAGGCAATTGAAAGGAGAGTACCAAAATATACTTTCAGATGTTGAGAAAATGTCATCAAATGCTCCCATCATTGTTCTATTAAGCCAAGACTCTCCAGCTGAGAAGGCCACTTTATGATGGTGCAGGCAATGGCTTTCCAGTATTATATGTCGTGATTATTACTAGTTAATGATAATCGTTTGCAGT